>NW_026555337.1:30899894-31306689 GCF_029017545.1 Prosopis cineraria | reverse complement strand
AGAGCTTAAGAAGAATGAGCTTGGGTACACCTTGGAAGCCTTGAACTTGATAGGTATAATATCATTAGGCTAAGATTTTTTATGTTAACTTGTTGATTTAGATATGAAGTATTGGCTCAAGATATCTTAAATCAAAACAGCATTTTAGTTCTTGAGAGAAAAGTGAGATATAGTTTTCTATAATCATGGTTTTCATCTTTGATCACATATGTCTCACAAGGTTCTAAACATTTTGATTACTAACTCCATAATATTTTAAAATTTGTTCTATTTACTTAAAAAAGAGTTAAGTTGAAAAATTCATGAACACTTAAAGCCTAAGCTTTGAAAAGGCAATTGTGCAAAAAATTTGTTTTGACCTTTGGTCATTTTTCATGTCATATCTTGTAGTAAAAAGATCATTTTAATATGAGACTTATCTCATTTGAAAATAAACTCTAACACATTTCCAATGATAGTTTATTTATTAAAAATGGAGTTCTATTAAGAAAAATATAAACTTTAGAAGTTAAGTGTGGAGTTATTGGTTCTGCACAGATTTTAGTTTTGACTTTTGACCTTCACATACTCTTTTGATCATATCTTAAAATATACATTGAGTTTGAGTGTGAAACTTATTTCATTAAAAACTAGACTTCATGATATTTCCAAGGATATATAATTTCTTAAATTTAGAGTTATATTGGGTGAGTTAATGACATCATAAATTCATGTTTGGTGAAAATGCTAAACCATGCGTGAGAGCAGCAGTCAACCATGCGTGATTTAGCACCAGTGCTCAAATTCGTGTGAGAACACTTCTCAACCACGCATGAAAATGTATCTAAAAGCTTATTTTCATATTGAATAGCTTCTAAATGCTCAATCATGCATGAAACTACCTATCACATATGAGAAATGACCTCCAGAAGCCTTATTTTCACTAAATAAGTTCTATAAGCCAAATCACACGTGATACATGTCCAAAACTCATGTGATATGTCCTTTTTACTTGAGAAACCTCCAAAAAATGCGTGAATTGTAAAGTTTGGATCTGAACTATAAAGTCCCATCTCAACTCGGGCTTTACCATTCCACAACACTCAATTAATAAAACAAAAATCAAAGTAATAACCCTTTATTTGTTTTTAAAACACAGGATCTTGACTTCTTAAAACATATATTCAAATGGAAGGGCTAACATAAGTGTAAATATAATTAAATGATTTAAAAAGTCACAACTTCTCAGCATTGAAAAAGGGCTATGTGTCACATCCTAAAATTTCCATAACTTGAATATAAGCATGTATTAATGGTTTATGGGGCCAAAGTAGGGAAAAGAGAAAGATAAAATGAACAAAAAGGCTCTATGAATGTTTAGTCATGATGAACGGCCAAAATTTGAAATCCAAAATTTAAGCTTTTCTTTGAAAAATCCCAAATAAATACCTAAAAGAGGAAATAAATTCTAAGAAAATTCATGGGACTATTTTAAAGATAATGTGGGACTATGGAATAGACAGAAACCATTTTTGAATTCATTAGCTCTAAAAAAGTATTTCTTGAGTAAGGTAGAAATATGAGTAAATAAAATGATTTTTCTATTGTACCATTATCTAGAGGGTGATAATAATAAAAGAGTACCATTTTAAAAACAGAAAAAGATGACGAATATGCCAGGATACTGGTTAAAAATAGTTGAGATGGTTAAGACATTAAAATTAGAGAAAAGGGAGTTATTTCAGTAGAATTTATACTGATAAAGAATGGAAGCTTCTATGAAATTCAATGGGCAAGAGAGTGCCACTTGTCAAGCCACCAATGGATAGGATTTTGAGTTCTTGGACATTAAGTAACTATTTTCATTTGGATTTTCTAAATATGAAAAAGTAGTCAAGAAGGCTTGGGGAGTTGACACCTAAGCTCATGTAATTTCCTAGATCTTGGGTGGCAAATAGATAACATATGGCCTATAAATAGAATATCATCCCCTCTCACTAGTGCAATTTTAGCATCCATAGGGAACCTCTTGCAATTTGGTTTCTTGAAGTTCCAACGAAGAGGAAGGAAAGCTTTTGGGTGCACTTAAGCTTGGAGTGAGGTATCAAGTTTTAATTAACTTTGATGTTATTGTGCCTTATTGTTAGCATGTGAGTTGCCATTGATGTGTGATGCTATATGTTGCTACTCCTTGCCAAGAGTTTTGTCTTGGTTAAGTATGTTAGAGCTTATTGCTATGAGTTTTGTCTTGGCTATGCATATTAAAGCTCCATGCTATGAAGCTTACCTTAGCTATGCATGTTAGAGTGGCTTAAAGTATGTTATGTAATAGCTCACAATAATGGCTTAAAGTTGAATGTTTAACGATGCTCGTAACATAACTATTAATTGCCTTTTGCTACTGAGATTTCTATGAGATCTCACTCTATTTAAAATGAAAACTCTTTTAGGGGATGAACCATCCGGTAGAAGGGAGAATTGATTTAAGGCTTAAATTGTATTAATGTTTCCCTTTTGATCATTTTGGTATTGTAATATAATGCTGGATTGTTGTAATGCTATGAAGGCAGTGTCCTTCAAACAAACTTTTGATGCAGCTATGAAACGATTTTAAATATGAAATTTTTCATGATTATAATACACATAATAAGCAATAATTCCATAGGTAAAACATTTAAATTGGCTATGTGTATGATTTATAGCGGATTTCCAAAGTTAAGGTTGTAAATCTGGAAAACAGTTTTTGAACCATTGGTACCGTAACTCTTACGTACAGTCTCGAGATTTTCATGAAAGGATATGGTTCTTTAAAGTATTTTTCCTATAAAACTATACTTAAATAGCTTTCTATAGGCGTTAGAGCCACTCAAGTTTTATTTTTCTACATTTAGTTATGAATTTCAAAGTTAGTCAAAAATTCTGGATTTACCAAATAAACAGTAACTGCCAATTCAAGTTTTCAGATTTGATTTCTTAATTCCAAAGCTACCATTTAAGGTCCTAATGATCATAAAATGGAGGTTAATAAGGTTTAGATTTAAGGTATGACACTATGCACTGTGACATGTAGCACAAAGCTGCATGCTCTATTTCTGACTGCATCATGCATAGAAGTGGCACATCATGCACTGCGGCACACCTATTTCAATTTCTACAGTCATTTTAATAGCAAAAATGATAAACTTTCGGCATACGCCATTTTCACAACCGATGTCTAATTGGAGCAATTCAAGCGCTCACATGAAACTTACAATGTATACTAGCTAATGGAATAAGTTTGGACTTGATCTGACAGTCCATTTAAAATTGGACACTAGGGTAAAAAAATCACTTTTTCTTTCAAAAACTTACACCCTAAGTGCTCAATTCTCATTCCTTACCCTATTAGACCACTTCAGGCCTTGAACCAAGTTCAAAAGGACTACATACACCTAATTAACATCACAATACACATATATCATATCAATAGCCCATCTTAGCTTTTCAATGCCACCTTACACAATTATGGTCTTATATGAGGAAAGCACATATACAACACATAATCACAAATACGACTAAACTTGTTCCACTTTAACCCTTCAACTCTTACATATGGGGCTCCACCTCACAATATGGTCGAAAATCACAAATATACTCAACTCTCCCAAATGAAGCTCCGTCTCACCATTTGTGTCAAATTCTCACATAATAATACAATTTGCATTCAATTCACATTCAATTCACAATCAACACATAATCATCACATATATACACAATTGGAACAAGTTACAACATGACATATATTTGCTTGATTCACATTTAAGCCTACCTACGTACCCTCCACTGGGGCACCCTTGGCATAATGTGACATCATAGACATATATACAAACAAGTTTCATAACGTACACAATCCAATTTCTTATATTTACACACATTTATGCACCCTAGTTGGTAACTTAACTCTATCAACACATTATACATTCATTTTTACTCAAAGGTAGTCATGCTACTACCAATTAAAGCTAATCTTTTCTCGCTTCCTTTCCCAGCCTTACTCTCTTTACTTGTGTTCAAAAGTAACAGAGTGAGACAAATGTCCTAGTAACTTGAAGGTAATCCTAATTTTTGGTTAGTAAGCACAATCATAAACAAGCAATAAAGTAGCATGTGTATCAGTAAAAACAATATCATATGCATATACAGGAAATCAATCTCATCATCTCATCATGCTCATGCAATGCATTCCTTTTTTTCTCTGATAAAGTAATCTCTACACCTAGATTAGGAATTCCAGTCACAAGGAACAGGGTCTACCATACCACTGCTCAGACCAATTCATTTTCTTTTCATACGAGTGATCTCCTAAGTTCGTCTTGGCGAAGTCAAGCTCTACACTCTAGATCATTAGGATTTCCTAGCCTTATTTAGAGTAGGAGCACAGCCCCTTACCTTAGTCTAAGGTAATCTCATAGATCATTCAATATCCCAGGTCCGTTGTGGTGGAGTCAAGCTCTACACTCTTGATCATTAAGATTCTTCTCCTAGGTCTATCTTGGCAGAGTTAAGCTACACACTCTAGATCATCAGGACTTCCTGTACCTCCTCATGATAGGGCCGTGTTAGCCCCTATCATAATCCAGGGTATATCTTGCGGATGTGATACATGTCAATGCATGTGCCACTTCAAATTTATTTCAATCATTACTCACACACTCGCATGCATATACTTTCACAATGCTGCTACTCTATCAGTTCACAATACAATGCACATAGTTATAACAAAATACTTGTAAATAATTTCATAAACAGACAAGTAAAAGGCTCACTCTAGTTACCTTTAACCCTTGCTACTAAGGGTTACCAATCACACTAAGCTCCTAGGGGTGAAAATTCTCACGAGCAACTTCATAGGTGCTCAATCTACATAACATAGTGACCCTCAGTCAATTCTCAACACATTTCATAGGCATTAATTCAGTCAATTGAACCCTTTTTAATTCACTTATCCATTATTTATGGTCATTAGCCTTATAAGCTACTTAAACAACCATAACAAGCTCCTAATCCATTCATTTACCCAATTCCTCAATATTAACCTAACTTTAGGCCACTTTGAGTCTAAATGCTAAAAGCTCAACCATTCAACTCTATACTAGTCATAAAACCTTAGTTCTATATTTGATATCCCATTTTAACCCTTTCTTTAGATCAACACCTCATAATCTCATGATTCAATTTCTCAATCAATGAAATTCAATGAAAAAAAGGGGTAGAACTGAAGCTTGGGATTGCACAATAATTACCTAGTAAGTTATTAATTGACGCAGACCCTTAAGCTCTAACTATTGCTTGCCCTAGCAGAGATGGGTTCCTCCATCTCTCCAAACGTGTCTCTAACTCTCTCTCCCTTCTATTTTCACGAGCTATTCACATCAACTTTAAGTGATTCTTGGATGATGCACTATAGCGCGTGGCACAATAAGAAAATTCTTACTTGTGCTCGCATGTTCTATCCCAAATTGTCTTCCTACCTTTCAATCCTATCAATGTAACACCCAAACAACACAAAATATCAACTCAACACCCAAACCACAATCAATCCACTAATTACTAATTTACCCCTGATTAGCAACTAGTTCTTGGGATTGAAATTCAGGATGTTATATGAATTAGCACTGGACATTCACAAGAAAATGCATCAATGGCTATATTCACTGTGTAACATCTCTAAATGGTCATTTGATGTCTCTAACACATATTTCACTCCATGAGCTATAAATTCAACACTCTAAACTAATCTTAACATGACATTAACCTTAGAAATCATCAAGCTATGAAATTCATGATCATATTACACTTGTTATATGAAAATCATTGTTCTTGAGCTAAGATCATCTATATCTTTATCATTTGAGTATTTGAGCTTCATTGTACTCATCGTTATTCTTAAAGAGAGTTTTAATTAAGTGATACACATACTCAAAACCTTTGTAAAGGTGAGGGAGAGATTTTTCTTGGAATCAAGAGAGGCTGTTCTCTTAGGAAAAGAAGCTCACTAGTAAAAGGCTTATAAGTGTCTAAACTAAACTTGTGGATGTACTGATGTGGCAAGCATACACTCAAGCTTGTGTTATAGTGAAGAAATCTCAAGTAGTTGCTTGGAGACTGGATGTAGGGTCAAGAGGAGGAGCTGAACTAAGATAAACCATTGTTTGCAATCTTTCTTCCCTTAACTCTTTACATTTCCAGCAACCTTAGCTTATGCTATGTTTTAGTATTCAAAATATAATTTGATATATTTACTTGCTCTGACTCAAACTTGCACTTAGAAATTGCTTCTAAACATTCATACACATATTGAGCTTGTGAAAACAACTTTAGCATTCTCACACATATAGTTTAGAACTTAAATTTGCCAAAACCTTTCTTTGAACACAGTTTTGCTAAAAAGTTATAAAAGAACCAAAAAATTTTCAAACACCTAATTCACCCCTCTCTTGGGTATTTTGCCATATCTAACACTTGATTCTTCTTTGAGTTGTCACACTCTTCAACCACAATTTCTTCATCAATAACCACATTAGTAGCACCATTACTCACACCACTTGAACTTAGCATAAAAACTTTTGATAATTACATCACACTTTTCAAAGTGATTGCCTTGCACTCCTCCTTACCATCCCTTTTAGGATTTAAAATGGTGTCATTAAAGAGATTGCTTCTTTATAGAGCATTCATTTGTGAAACCAATTTCCCTATTTGCACTTAAAGATTCTTAATTGCGGTTTCATAAAGAGAAAGTATTGCCTTAGTTTTAGCTCTTACAGACTCTTGATTGCTTAAGATTTATGATAACATCTTCTCCATTCTAAACTCTTCTTCCTTAATCGGTATTGGCTTTAGTAGAGCTTGAAAACTTAAAAGGTGAGTTGGCTTGACATTAGAAGATGAAGGTTGATTTGAAGAATTCCCTTAAATCCATGAAAAGTTAGGATGATTCCTCCATCCTAAGTTATATGTTTGAGAGCTGTTGTAAGGATTTTAAAACTTGCCCATATAATTGATAGATTCAGTAGTCATGTAGAGAGGATACTAATTAGGTATGTGAACATCATTACATTGATTGCACACAATTAGAATGGCATATATAGAATACACATTTTGAGAATTTTCCCTTTGCATTTGAGACTCTAACATATCAAAACGCTTGTTTATTGCATTTAAGATAGCTACAATTTGGGAAGAATAATCATCTTTAGCACTAGTCACCATTGATGTATTCCTTCTATCTATGTTTTGAGTGTTGTTTGTAGACAGTTGATCTAACAGTTGAAAAATTTCATTAACAAGAACATTTTGATATCCTCCATTTATGAGAGAATCAACTATGGCCTTAGAAGATGGATTTAGATGGTTACAAAAAATTTGAATCACTGCTAAAAAATCTAAATCAACCATGATTGGTCATTAACATCTTGTATCTCTCCTAAGCTATATAGAGATGCCCATTTGGATACTATTTAAAGAAAAAAAGTTCATCTCTTACTTCCACAATTTTAACATTAAAGAAGAATCAAGCTCTAAACTTATTCTCAAGATCCTCCCAAGAACTAATAGAATCTTTAGGAAGATTGTTAAACTATTCTTTAGCCTTATCTTGTAGAGAAATAGGAAATAACTGTAAGTGCGAGACATCTTTAGGCACCTTGCTTTGTTTGAAAGAGTCACATACTTCCACAAAAGACATCAAATGCTTGTTAGCATCTTCATTAAATAGATTATGAAATACCCCATTCATTTGAAGCATTGTGATCATTGTAGGCTTGATCTCAAAAGTATGTGCTTGAAACTCTGGCATCTGAATACAAGATTGAGTACCCCTCAGATTCTACTTAGCAAAGTCATTAACTGAGATAGTGTCATACTCATCTTCTGCCATGTTTTCAAGTTGAGTTTCAAAAGTTCTTTTAGAATTTGGAGAATTGGCTTCTTTAAAGATTGTTAATTGTAATCTCCTCCCATATCCTTGTCATACAGGAGAATATTAACCAAATCATCACTTAAACATACCAATAAGTAATTACAGGATTTATTTGAAAAGCTTTGGCTAAAGACTTATGTGTAAGATCATCAAAAATCATAATACCTTTGTATAATTGTGTAGTAAATATAACTCATAAACATTCCTATCTTAATTGCATACATTTAAAATCACAATATCAAGTTGGAAAATGGGCTGTGCGCCATGGTGTGTAGTACATGCATAGTAGCATGTGGAATAAAGCCACACACCTAAATTTCTATGCCATGCGCCACAGCATGTGACATCATGCATCGAAGCACACCTGTCCAAAATTCTACTGTTACTTTGACAGCAAAATGACAAACTTTCAGTGTATGCTGTTTCCACATAAGATGTTCGATTAAAGTAATTCAAATGCCTACATGAAGCTTATCTCATAAGTTAGCTAATGAGATAGGTTTGGACAAGATCTAACAGTCCAGTTGAAAATTTAACACTCGATTGCAAAAAGTTAATTTTTCTAAAAATTTTGCACACCCAAGCACTTAAATCGATCCCTTTCTCTCATTAGACTACACAAGGCCTTGAATCAAGTCTAAAAGGACCTAATACACTCGATTAACCATATTATATCACAGAAATAGACGTATATCAAAATTTAGCCCTTCAATAGCCAATTTCCACATTTTATAAATTTACACAATTTGCCAACACTTGGCATAATGGCCATTTTCTCAACACATTCACATATATTCACATTTATAAAATATGTGTTACTCAATCTCAGCCCTAAATTACTCATTTCATCATAACTTCATACTTAGGCTTAAGATTCACTAATATTCACAACATTTTCCAGACAAAATCACACAAATCTTAGCCCCTGATTCAATTTACCACATATATACGTAATTGGGCTACGGTTCCATAAAATCACTACTCAAAACATGCATGCAACCTTATGGCAACTCATATATGCACTTATACCCAAGTTCTCAATTCATTACACAATCTTAGAAACTTCCACGATAATGACACCATTATGTCGGTCTTGTCTCTCTTCCCTTGCCCTAATCACTACCCTGTTGTGTGAAAATGTAATTATAGGGGTGAGATAAAAATCTCAATAATAGAATAACTTACTCCTATTGACTATTACATACAACTATATGAAAGTAAAACATAATATACAATTTTATATAATATATCACATATTCCATTTCAAATAACATTCATATCAAATGATTCATCACTTTTACACTTGTTTCACCACTTTTCTCTACTTGTACCACATATAGCAACATATTGCATCACATAGTATGATCACTACTGACCGAACCTTTAAATCACCCCAACATGAAACCATAGGCTCGCCTTAGACTAATGTACACTCTCATTAGTCCTGAGCTTACCTTTAGTGGTAGAATCACCTGGCCAAAAGTGTTCTATCTTACTTCTAGACTATGGTTTCCCCCAATACATATAATGGGCTGTTATTGACTCTAATACCATATCACACATATACTAAGGAGTCCCAAATGTCTAATATCGCACCTCAATAGGTACTAAGGAGATCTTCTCCAATACAGCACCTTAAAAGGTACTAAGGAGGTATAATTCTCCAACATCGCACCCCGTCGGGTACTAAGGAGAATATGCCATATGATCTTGTTATCACCTCTCTACTCGGGTGAGCTCTTACCCCTATGATCATGCTTTTCGAACCTCATAGGTTCCCAATCACCACTTAATAGGTTTCCTCATACATAACATATATATAATTAACATGTCATTTAAAATCACCCATTTCAATACTTTTATTCAATCAATTCATGTAACACTCACACAATGCCATAAAATATGCTTAGTTAAAAATAATTTCATGCATTATATAGCATACTCACATGCAGTTACAACAAATAGTCAAACAAAAAAAGTTATCTAGTTACCTTAACCCTTTTGTCACTAGAAAAGTTACCTGTGGATTTCAACTACCACAACAACTTCCTTTCTTAACTCACACGTTCAATATGCCAATCTAAACACATTTGGCACATTTTAGTTATTTAGTTCATTTTGACCAAAAACCCATATTTACTACTTATGGCTATATTTATCCATTCTAAGTCCATTACTACTCGATTACTACTTTACATCACCTCAATCAGCCTCATTTCACTTAAATTAGATTTTTACTCCTTTCTCTCTATAACCTAAGGTCAAATTGAGCCTATAGGTTCCAAGCTATATCGTACAGCTTTAAACCGGTTGTAAAGCTCTAATTTAACTCTCGAGAACTTTTTTATTACTATTGGGCAAGAATCAAACGTCAAAAATTTCACAAATTCAATTTCTCTATAACTCATATTCAGAGAAATTTAGGTAGAATGGAAGATAAGGATTATACGTAGCTAACCCACTAAGTAACTGATTAGATGCACCTTCTAATGGCTTGAAATGGCTTGCCCTAGCACTTCAGCCTTCCTTCTCTTCTCCCTTTTATGTGTTTTTAATTTCTTCCTTTTAAAATGTCTAAAATTTCATGACTTAAGAAGTCATTTTTTGGTCCATGTACCACAGCACAAACAGCACAAGCCATAGCATGGGGCACAGTGAGATTAATTCTCACCACGCGCACTTGCTTCAACTCAAAACACTATCCTCTCACCCATACCTATTCATTTAACATCCCAATGAATCAAATCACCACATAACCGTCTAAATCTCTAATCCTATGCTAATTACCACTTTACTCTCGATTAACAGTTAATCTTAAGATTAAGAAAATTAGGATGTTACATTAATCCTTCAAGTATAACTTCTAATCCTTCTGGGTCTATGGCTTGCATATGCCAGATGGGTGCCTGAAGAAGAAAATAACTAAAGAAGTATCAAACTAAAACAAAAACACTAAACAAAGAGAAAATAAAAATCTAGAACTAATATCTACAAAGCTCAAGAAAAATCTATTATCACTAGTCTAAGGTTGATCAAAATATTTTCAAAAGCAAATCCCTAGCAACAGCACTAAAAACTTGTTGCAACCACAAGTTCACAGGTCGTATCAAGTAATATAATGAAAGTAAAGTATTGTTCCCTCAATGATTTATTTAAAAACAATGATCAAACAAAAGACTGAGCAAATTCGATCAAGTTGAGCTAAACAAAATTAGGAAAAAGTTTATTTTGCAAACTAAACTAACACTAGAAAATAAAGAAAAGAGATTGATTCATTGACTTTAACAATAAATTGGGACCTAGGATTATTTATCCCCCTTGAATTTTATAACACCGAAATTACCTCATCTCATAAATACTTTTAATGAAATAAGTGCTAATCTAGGGTTCTAAGAATACTTGGATAAGCTTTCTTAAGTCATGAACAAGTGTTTAGTTAAATTAATTACCCTAATGTGGCTACACAAGGTTAGCAAGTATATCTCTATCTTACTAGCAAAACTATCCATTCGACATGTAAATATTAAGTTCTTATATTATTTTACCTAAGTTTTACACTCAACCTACCCCTTTCAAGCATCAATCAAGTGCACCCAATATTTAAATGGTGGCTAATCACTTAGAAGCATTAAGAAAAGAATATAATAAACACATATATATCATTAATTGCAAAAAGAGAAGAGGAACTTAGTGTTAATCCATACAAGGGTTTAAAATAATCTTAGAGCAAGGAGTTTAGCTACTCATGAACATCAAAAAGCTATAAATATACAATAAATTCATAGCCATTACAAGATTACAAGAAGAGAAATGGAGAAAAATAGAGCTTTAAATCTCTTCAAAGCTTCAACTCTTAGACCCAACTCTTCTAAAGTTCAAACCCTAACACATAAAGCTCCTAATGTAATGCCCTCACTGATATTACCATATGATAGAACACATTTGTTACCCACTTTTATTTGTCAATTAGGACCCTTTTATTAATGAATTATCACCTTCAACTGCACACATTGCATTAGATTTGTAATTTTGCCAAGTTTCTAGGTTCAGTGCACTAGGGGCATTTTGGTCCAAAAAATGAACTTTTGAGAAAATGTACAAGAAAAATTGAGAAAGTGAATTTTATGTCTAGTTGATGAATGGTGAAATTATATTTTTAAAATTCATTTTAGTTTGGGAGTAATTAAATAAAAAAGTCAACACTTTCTTAAGTGTCTTAGTTTGTCCTAGTTTTTGGTTTGCCTTTGTGTGAAAATTTTTATATAATTTTGTGGAGCCTGAAACTTGGTTAATTTAACAAATTCTCCCTTCTAATTATGAATTTAATTCTGGACATGAATTAGATTTTATTATATCATATGCTATTTAATTGATTTATGTGATTTATGTGACATAGGTGGCATGTGACTTGTGCATCTTCGCTTTCCCTTCTTACTATGGGAATGATGGAAGTTGCTCTTCTTCCTCTTAGCGTTAGCTACTCTGAGCTCATAGGGAGCTGGGAATGAGCTTGGTTAGCTGGGACCAAGAAAAGATAGAGTTGAAAGAGAGGATGAAGACTCATGAAGATGAATCTTTTGCAGGTGGAACACTACTTCTTAATGAGCATAAATCCTCGTCAGAACTATGTTGACGAGGGAAGCCCAGAGATTCAAGAATTCAATTAGTTAGCGAACGGCCTGAAATGCCATCTACTCTTTCCGCTTACCTTCCAAGGCAAGGTAGGTAGCAGTAGCAGCTTTGTAAGGTTCCCGTCTTTTTGGCTTAAAAAAACGTCAATTTAGCTCTGAAATGGGATCCGAAAGTGGAAAATTTACTAATTCTCGGAAATTCTCATTAAAACCTCAGGGAATAGTGTATTAAACTCTATCGCTTCGCTTAAGCTTTTCGTTCGTGCAGGAGCGAAAATGAATGCTTCGTCTTTCTTTTTCTTAAAAACCCCCAATCTGCTCGCCGCTACTAACGGGGTCCCGGTGGTGGATTTCCCCTCCCTCTGGTAGGTCTTTCCCTAAAGATGGGCCCTGGGTTATTTATGTTATAAGAGGTATATTTTCTATGATCTTAGTTAGGATAGGAGCACTCCCTCCTAGCAGCACTCTACTTTTGAGCCCATGCATGCCAACCTTGCGAACCCACCTTCTTTCTCTGCCGCTAGCGGCTAAATTCACTTCTTAGTCTAGAGCCAGCCTATTTTTTTAGGCTAAAAAGAAAGAGCGGAAAGGCATATTAACTCAGACACAGGACCGGATCCTGACCTACCATCAAACTTAATAGCGTATAAATAGAACTCTAACTGGCACTGCTGCCGAGTCGTCGTACTTCCTATGTGAAAAGATGGAATGCATGGAAAGATCTAACTATCTGTCAATGTGTTTTCATTTTCAAAGAAGACGGTTGCACTGAGTTACATTCTTCTGCCTTTTATTCTTTCTTGGAAAAGACTTGCCTACATATCCGGTTGCACCTCGGAATCGGAATCACGCCCTGTAGTTCCGTCATTCGGAGTCGCTTTTGGTGACGCAGTTCGGAAGGTGAGACAAGCCTTCCTACGTCTGCGGGCCTTGGGCCATTTTTGCCCTGGCTTTTTAATTAACACCCTAACGACCTTACTTAAACGAGCATTTTCGGGGACTAGCCCGCTTCCCATTACTCCATAGGGAAATTCCTAGCACATAATTAAGGGAGCCATGGAAAGGTGACTGAAACGCCAGAAACGGCGACTACCCGAGCTAATGATAGAGGCAAGAACACTTTCCGGCCAAGTCCCATTAATTGATCATAACGATATCGTGGAAATGCTGCGCGGACCCATATATATAGAAACAGAAACAGAATCACCTTGATACTAAACCAGATCGAGCCCGGGATCCTCTTGAAAATGTTCAGATCTAGGATAGGCGGCCAACCTCTTGGAGAGAGTGATGTGCATGGACCAGGTGAGTAGGGATGCAGCTCTGTGGACCGCTCGTCGGGCCTGATAGGTGGTGGTATCACACCCTTCTCAAAGGAACCGTACGTGACACTCTCGCGTCATACGGCTTCGTCCCGGAATAAGGACCCCCCCTTTCCTTTGACCAATGGGTCCTCGAACCAACCTGTCCTCCCTTTTTCTTCCTCTTAGTCGAGTATCTCCGTACCTCGGTAAGCGCTTTCTTTTCATTCATTCATTCATTGATTTAAGGTAGCTGTAGCTTGCTTCCAAGTCCAAGCGCTAGCGGTAGAAGCTAGTCGCCAGAATCGAACTTCCGGGCCGACTACAAGACTACGACTACAATACAAGTCATGAGCGATAGCGAAGCCAAGCCGGATAGGCTTTTTTATGTCGAAAGCCCCAAAACTAGTACGTTGGGCGCTTTAATCGCTTTGATCGGATGTCATATATGAAAGCGGCACATGACAAAAGCTTATCATTTTTATTATCAAAATGACAGCAGAAAATCGAATAGGCACGCTGCGGTGCATAGCAACACATGCCACAGCGCTTGACACAGAAAAGTTAAGCATGTTGCTCAGTGCCACATGCCAGGCGTATGAACCCAACCTAACTTTATTTTATGATGCAAATGCATGCAATTGAGATAGGAATGTTGGTAGGTTATGTCTACTATGTATTAGGAAAATGTGTAAATTGCTTCTGCTGTGTTTTTCTCTGAATGTATTGTGATGAGTTATGGTTTGTGTAAAATAAGTCTTGGGCCCAAACTTTTCAAACAAACCATTTATTTACTGATTATTGTGAATGATGTGGTAATACCGTAGTCTTCTCTTGTATATAGAGTATATATAGGGAAGGTTACAATTTGGATACCAAATTTTCCAACAAACATATAACATTTCCATAACTATATGAGTAGTTTCATTCAATATATTATCCAGTACACAATGGCAAATTTGTATGTAACTTTTTAGGTTGTGGACTCTACTGGACACTCTACTAGACAAAATATAAAGCAATAATTGAAGTTGGTGTTTGCTAATTTTATTATCCATGCCTCTGTGTGGATTTCTTTTATGCTTAGGCAAGGTGTTCTTGCAATAAGCTAATTGTATATTATTAATTTAAAGGCTACAGGTCATCATAACTTATAGAGTTCTTGATATACTTTCATGTTGCTTGTTTGATTTTTCAGAGATTTTTTTATTCTATAATTGCTCCAAGCCTCAGGTAGGTAATTTTAAAAGATTATGTTATATGTAAGCTACAGGTCAACAAGTTTAATTTATTACATTGTTTACCACCCTTGATATGTGCTTTGAAAGATTTATTATATGTAATTGGTTGTTTGTGAGAGTAACTCTTAGTGTTAGAAAAATGATATAAGTTTGTTGAATTAGTTCTTTGGTTGAATACATGTATGACAAACTTTGTAATGAATTGTTGCTGGATATATTTTTGATGTTGTATTGGTTTTTCTTTGTTTTGGGTAAATAATGAGTTGCAAGAGGAAATGTAAATAAAATACACTTTAAAAAAAAAAAGGCCTATAGGAGTGCTTGTGTAAGAAAGCACTCCTATAGGATAGTCTATGAGAGCACTTTTGGGTAAAACGCTCCTGTATGATAGGTTTATGGGAGCGCTTTTAGGAAAAGCGCTCCTCGTAAGGTCTCTACAGGAGCACTTCTTTGCAAAAGCGCTCATATAGGCCTCGCTAGAATTTAATTTGTCTTTTTATTTAGGATGACTACAGGAGCGCTTTAGAAAAAAGCACTCTTATAGGCCTACCTTACAGGAGTGCTTTTAAAGTGCTCCTATACATATAAGAGGTTAGTTATAGGAGCAATTCAAAAGCGCTCCTATAAGCTAAAAATAAGTGCTCCCAAATATAATTTTTAGTAGTAGTATGGTTTACATGTATCAAATTCAGAAGACAAATCTTGTTTATGTAGAAATGTCATACTTTAGTGTCATTGAACGTATATGGGTATTGGATTACTCTATCTTTAGGATGCCCGCCTTTGGATGTAGGTGGGTTAACAATTATAGTGGATTCCAAATTGATGATTTTGGATTTATTCAAGTGGATCTATCTAAGTTGGATATAGAAATGACTCTTTTATCTTAGCTTTGGCAAGCTCAACAAGAGTTTTTTGTTCTTAATCCTATAATTTGTACTTTCATCAAACCAAAAAACATGAAGATGATGATGAAGCTCAACGTAATGAAGATATAAATATTGAAGATGATCCTTTTTTCGGGACAATATAATCTTTTGCTAATTATTTAATTGAAGAGGATAACTTGTACATGAGAAATGATCATACAAATCGAATATAGGTCAACCAATCAAGTTTAGATCAAATAAAGAAAAAAACTAAAAAGCAACTGATTTCTCATTTTTACTTCTTACAAATTAATTTTCTTATTATGCACGTGTTTATGTGTCGATTTCAACTTGCAAGAAAATGAGTTCCCATAGCAAACATGAGCCTCATACTAGTTCAAATGATGATAATGTTGATCCTCAAGCACTAAAGGAGAAAATATTTTGAGATGTTCATCATGGTAAAACTGTGATAACTAAGTTAATCAAAAATAAAAGCATAGGAATAAAACTACAAGTCGGCTGGAATATCAAGGGTCAACCAATAAAACTAAATAGAGGAAAATTAGTTAGTTATCTTGGGGCTGCAGCTTGAGGCCATGTGCCTAGTACATTTATTGATTGGAGAAAAGTTCTAAACGAATAAAAGAGATTAATATGGGAACAAGTTGAGGTAAAAAATATTCGTTAATATTTTATCTTTTTTATTGTGTTTTCCTGCACATATAGTGATTCAAATTGTTTTTTCTTTCTTGTAGTCTTGTTTTCAACTTGACGAGACTCATTAAACATATGTCTTCAAAAAAATTGGAGTTCTTAAAAAATTTTGTGCAAATATTTTGAAGTGGTATTTTGTAGATAATTATCAAAATATCATTGAACACCCATCGAAAACTTTTTGATGGGATCATATCTCAAGAATATTAGGATGAATTTGTTCTAGCATACACAATAGAAGAATTTAAGGTAATTAATGCTAAATTTTTCCAATTAAATATGTATTTTCTCATTTAAAATTAATATGAATTCAATTTGCATTTAAACAAATGAAAAGCAAGCAATATCATCAATTGATAGAAAATTAAAAATATTGCATCAGAAGGACATGAAAAGGATATGGATTCATCAAACTAGACAAAGTACATATCTAATATTCAATATATAATCATTACATGCATCTATTACTATGTTCGATTGATTTATGAATTTAGTTCATTATTTGCATATGTAGATTAAAAAAGATAATTTAAATTGTGAACAAGTTACACACATGAAGTATGGTTTGAAGGACAACTAAATTCAAAAGATGAAATTGAAGAAGTGTGAGGCAAGTTTGGTGGACTTGTATAATTATTAATGTTTAATTCATATTTAAATTTTTATTGAAATTATTTCATATCATAAATAATCTATTATGATCCTTATATGATAGCAAAATTTATCACAAGAAAGGTCAAAGAAAGTGCAATAATTTGGCTATGATAACATCCTTAGCAAAGCATTAAATGTTCCAGAAGCCCTTGGTCATGTCAAAGGGGTAGGTTTTTGTGTTACCCAAACCACTTATTTTAGAGGCTAAAGACACTCAAATAAGAGTGTTGTTGTTGAGTTGAGAGAGAAAATGAATGCATTACAGCAACAAATGCTTGAATAGAAATTACATGAGCAGCATTGTGAAGATCAATATTGTCAATTACAAAAATAAAATAAGAAATTATTTGAGCAAATGAATGCTAAGATGCAATAAGGCTTGGTGAGAGTTTTAATAATTGAAAGCCCTAGTTTGAGAAATAGCTGCACTTTCGTGTCAAACCACCCTACTCTTCCATTAGTAATACCTTTTCTAGATAACTTTTAAGCATACTATCATTTTTATAATATAAATTCCTAAATATTATATTTATTCCTAGGGGGATTCAAAATGCAAATTGTACACAAAAATTCCCTTAAAAATATGATTGCCGTGGGTACTATTTATAATTTTGTTGAAGACATTTTACATATAATTCCATTACACCTTGGCACATTGTAAGTTTCTGTGGACATTTGCACTAATGATGATGCCAATTTACCAATACCTCTTAATGAGGATATTGTGTTGTTTAAAGATGTTGAGTACGCTTTTATTGTGTGACCTCTATATCTAATTGAATCATTTGACAAGGTAATTATATTTCACACTTCCTTATAATGTTCTAGATGTAATTATAATTATATGACTTAATTTTTTGATTTTTATAGACTCAATCAAAATTAAAGAATAAGAAAATAATTAAAGCACATGGTAATATCTCCAAGGAGTCTAATACCATGCATAAACAAGAAAGTATATCTCATAGAGCTTCAAAAATTAAAAAGGCTAATAATTGTTGTGAAGCTCTTTGGTCTCTTTTGCCAAAGCTTACTGCTAATGACCAAACAATTGAAATAAAATTTGAAAAAAAAAATCTATTGTAAAGATAGTTGGAAATATCTTGATAGAAATACTATGATGGAAATACTTAATCGAGAATGGGTGAGTGCTTCTGCTATCAACACATGGATAAGATACTTCTTTTATAACATCCTTTGATATGGTTATTTAATTTCCTATTGTGATTTCATTTAATACAATTTTTTGCTATTCATCAAAGTATTTGTACATTTCTTTTTTGAAAGACATGGAGAATGATAATATATTTGCATTTATTAGTCCTCATGATATTAGTCATGGGTCATTGTTGAGTGCATCTAAATAAGTAAATCTTATAAAAGAAATGTTCACATAAAAGGCAGAAGTTGGAAAAAATATGTTATTCTTAATACCTTACAATACGGGATAAGTATTTTATTAATTATTTCTTTAATTTCTTGATATGTTAGATACCTCAATTTTATTAAGACATAATCAAAGTTTAAATATTTTAGAAAACATTGAAGTTTGATTGTTATCAATCCTATGATTGTTTCTTTACCTTTAATTTATTATCTCGATCTTCAATCTAGAGGTATATTAAAAGATTGGCCTAATATGTTGATGTTATTTAATAAGTATTTATATTTACAAGAATCATTTTACATATTCATATACATATATATATATATATATATTTGCATCAATTATCATTAATTAATTTTTCTCTGTTTTGGTAAGGCATTGAACAGCTTTCGAGGACAGAAAGAGCTCCCCTTTTTAGAAATAAAGATTTTTCAAATAGTTATCAATGGACAAAGATCATGGTATATTGATATGTGAAAGATTTTATTGAATATTTATAGAAATAAATTTATTTGCTTGATAAATATATATTACCTTTTGGTATTTTTTTTATTGCCCTTTCCAACCAAATGATAATAATTGTGGGTACTACATTATGAAATTCATGAAGGATGCAATTACTCATGGTCATACTTTTGTCCTATTTGAGGTATGAAAATTTAATTTTATTTAATTTTATCCAGGTTTGATAATTTTAAGTTATATATGACTTCTTGTTTTAATATATTTTGTAGTACTATGACAACCCAAGGTTCTTGGAATATAATGATAAGCAAATTTATGATCTAATTAAGGAGTGGTCATCATTTCTTTTAAATTTATGATGTTAGAACATTGGTATTGTTGAATAGTTTTGTAACATTAGAGACCATTAGAATATAACATTAAAAAGTTTTAAATCTAGAACAAATTGTTAATTAAGGGATAAATTAGTCAAAAAATAATTAATTAATTTAATTATGATTTTGGGTTGCTAATTGGCTTCTTGGGTCATATTTAGCTCAAAATTGAGTTAGGATGGAAGTTAGATTGAATCAGTGGCATCGAGGGGAGCAAAAGTGACTGTTTGCTTGTTGTGTTGTGAGTCGTGGCTTGGCAGTGTACAACACAGCATAGACAGCATAAAAAATGAAAATCATTAGACAAAAGCAATTTTCTGGGGGAAAAACCTAGGAAAAGAAGGGGAAGGCTTTGTGCACTACTAGGGCTCCAATTTGGGAGGATCTTGAAGCTAAATTCGGCCTTAAAACTCTTGAGTAAGTTTCTCACCTTTCTCTTCTACCTTACATCTCTTTTTCATTGGATTTGGGAAGTGGGTAAATTTTCTTTAAATGGATTAAGATTTAGTTTTAAAGACTTCAAGAGCATCTAAAGGTTTGACTTAAGTTTTTTAACCTTGGATAAGTTGTAATATAAAGCTTATTTTTTGTTTGGTGTAAATTGAATCAAGCCCTAGCTTGATTATGGGGTTTCAAGGTGTGACAAGTTGAGATGTCAAGTGTTATGTTGTGATAGAGTTAGAGGAAGGCTTGAGGGGATTATGTAAACAAATTGTAATCTTGAAAAGTCTCTTTGTTAAGAATATGAGTGAGAAGTGGGAGAATTGGGATGTTATTGGTAGCTAATAGTGCTTGTATTAATTGAAAATTAACATATAGTACTTGTTATAAATTATGGTATAAGAAAACTTGCTTTGACACAAGAGGAGATTTAGTGCCATAGATAACTTTTTTAGTAACACAATGGTTGAGGTAATTAGATAATTTACATTATTTATTATCTTATCTAAGTTATTCTTAAGTTGTTCTTTGATGATTTGTTATGTATATATGAAAAATTTTTGTAAAAGTTAAATATTTTTAAAAATGAGTGGAGTATTGATTTGTGAAATTTCATATTTTGAAGTAAGTGGTAAGATTTGTTGTATTTGCTTAAAAAGTGGTTTATGCATGATCAAGTGGAGATATGTAGTGAAATATGGCATGTTAGAGGGTAGGAAGTCATCATAGTAGAGTTAGTGGAGACTAAGTCTATATGGTAATGTTAGTACCTCAAGACACCGGGTACAGCTCATATTTCTCTTTAGTGCCCAAAAAAGGATGCGGTGTTGGAGATTTACTCTCCTTAGTACCCAGAAGGTCGCGAAATTGGAGAATATGCTCCTTAGCATTCATAGGATGTTGTGTTGAAGTAACGACACCCCAATTACTCATAATAGGGGCAACTTATAGTTCAGAAGTGGTTTAGGATGCCTTAGCTGGGTAGTCCTACCATGCAAGGTGAGCATGGGGAACATACATGTGGTTTGGTTCTATGAAATAGCCTATTAGTTTAGTCAGGAGTATTAGAGGACCAGATAATTAGCGATTATGCATTTTATTGTAGTGAATTGTATATAGTGTGTTTGTTATGCATGTTTTAAAGCTTGTTTATAACTTGACATGTTAATCGATATTGTAGATTATCTTAGTTACTAAGATTTTTATCTCACCTATAGTTAATATTTTACAAGTTCTACCACTGAGTTTAAGCAGGGGAAGGAAGGAATTGGGCAAGGATTAGTAGATTTGCTACATTACAAATAGTAATGCTCAATTTTGTTTGAGTGGTGTACATAAACTTAGTGATATGACATTATATGTTGCCAACTAGGAATGCATATTATTTTGATTAGTTGTACTTGTATTATACTATGTTATTTTGTATTTTAGCCCAATATTGTATATGATATGAATATGTGGTGATTTTTGTGGTAATGGGCTAAAATACTAATACAAGTGCAAGGGATGTTGTATACATGTGGTGCTAATATATGTGTAATGTATGATGTGGCAATAAAAGCCAAATGATGTATATGATAGTGATTTTATGTTTTGGCCATATTAGGGAAATCGGCATTAAGTGGCCAAATTTTGTGTTTGGTATGTTTATATGAGTTTTAATGCTCAATTAGCTGTATATTGGTCTATTGGACTTGGTTCAAACCTCAAAATGGGTTAATTGTATAAGTTTTGAGTTTTGGATACTTGGATGCATGAAAATCATTTTAAAAATTGACTTTTGCATTTAAGTGTCTAAATTCTCATATAATGTTGTATCATAAGAAACTTGTTCCATTAGTTAGCTTATTGAATAAGCTTCGCGTGGCCACTTGAATCACTCCAATCGGATATCAAATGTGAAAATGGGGTGTGATTGAAGTTCATCCCGAAAAGTTATCATGACAGTATTTTGTTATCATGACAGGGACATGTGGGCCATGGGCATTGCGTAAAAGCCACAACACACGATACAGTAGCCAAATTAGCCTCTCTATATCACATGTCGTGGTGCATGGACTACAAGCCACGGTACATGTACCAAAATACTCAAAAATGATATTTTTTGCCCTATTTTCTAGTGTTTTTCTTTCTATAAATTTTTATGCTTCCCATATCTCATAAATCATTAAGTTTGAGCTCAAACTATATATTTGAAAGGTTTTTATGGGATCCTAAATATTTAAATTATTTCTAAGGATCATTAGCTTTGTGAACTTAGAATTAATTTATAAGTCCTAATTATGATTATTTCTTATGATTGTATGGTGAATTTTAGTAATGTCAAGGTAGACATTACATAGAACATTTCATTAGATATCTTAACTTATTTAGGGAACTTGGAGATATTAATATAGTTGTAAACTTCTTTGATGTATTGTAAAGATATATTGTAAACTTCTTTGTTAGACTATATGTAAATTGCTAGATTGGTTGCATATTATTAGATTTGTTGTATTGGTGAAAATTTTAGGTGTACCAAATTTAGTAAAAATTCTTTTTTTTTAAAAAATTAGGTGGCATTTCTTCTTAGAAGAAATGCCACTTATGTTCATTTTATTATTAAAAAAATACTCCACATTGGTGGCATTTCTTCATGGAATAAACACCACATCTCTTGAGTGTTTAAAAAAACAAACTAATAAGTGGTGTTTCAATTAGTTAGATAAGCCACCTATGTGATTTTAATTTTAAAAAAAATTAAATTAAAGAGGTGGCCTTTCTAGGTTGTAAAAATGCCATCTCTGTTAACATTATTAACTTTTAAAAATATATCATAGAGGTGGCATTTTTACTTGTTGGAAATGCCATCTTTGTTGATTTTGGTATGGATAGAGGTGGCATTTTAATTAGGGGAAAATGCCACCTCTCTTATGCTTTTTTAAACATAAACTCGAAGAGGTAGCGTTTGCTAAAAGAAAAGGACCCTCGCTCTTGCATCAATTTTATGGCATTTCATTAATTAAAGAAACACTACTTGATATCTATTATAGTATTAAATCTTATAATGTTTTATAAACACCATGAAACTAAAATTTTAAATGCTACCAAAGCCTATTTTTGTAGTAATGCAAGTTAAGTTGGATACTATGGAAGAAAAGAATTACATTGTTCTATAGGAAAATGAAAAGAAAAGCTTCCCCTCAAGAATGCAACAATCGATGAAAATGGAAAACAAATCTTGGGAAAACATGAAGATCTTTCATGTGTGAATAAGAACTGACTCATACATGGATAAGGAAGTATAGGGAAACCTAAAAGCCAATTCACACAAAGACAAGATTGAGATCAAATGTTAAAGAGAAGAACAGAGTGCTCTTTTAAGGATTCTACTCAAGTTATGAGATGATAGCTTATAGATTGCATGGAGTAATTTACCAATGATAAATTCATCCTACTTATAGAAGCAAGGACGAAAGATTAACATCCATAAGGACATGGAAATTTTGGTGATATCTATAACATCCTAAATTTCAATCCCAGGAACTAGTTAATAATCAAGGGTAAATTAATAATTAGGGGATTGATTGTGATTTGGATGTTGAGATGGTGTTTTGTGTTGTTTGGGTATTGCATTGATAGGATGAAAAGGTAGAGAGGCAATTCGGGACAGAATATGCAAGCATAAATGAGAGTTTCCCTACTATACTATGTGTTGCGGCAGAAGATGCGTGCGCCGCGGTGCAACATACAAAAATCACTTAAAGCTAACATGATCAGCTCGTGAAATTAGAAAGGAGAAGGCTTGAAATGAATCTAGAGGGGTAGAAGAGTTTAGCTTTACTAAAGCAAGCATTATCTGGAGCTCAAGAGTCTACTTCAATTGATTACTTGCTAGGTAAGTATCACGCAATCCCAAGCTTCAATTTTACCCCTTTTTTATTGAATTTCATCAGTTGAGAAATCAACCCATGAGATTTTGAGGTGTTGTAATCTAAAAGAAAAGGTTAAAACGGGATATCGAATACAGAACTAAGGTTTTCTAACTAGTATGGAGTTGAATGATTGAGCTTTGAGCATTTAGGCTCAAAATGACCTAAAAGTTAAGTTAATAGGGTGAATTTAGGTGAATAGATGGATTAGGAAGTTGTTATGACTGTTTGAGTAGACTATAGGGCTAAAAGTTAGGTTAAAAGGGTTTAATGAAATTGTTTCATACATTAAAGGATTCAGTTTAGCCGAATCAATGCCTATGATTATGTTGACAATTGATTGAGGGGCACTGTGTTGCACAGATTGAGTACTTATGAAGTTGCTCGTGAGAATCTGTGCCCCTGGGAGCTTAGTGTGATCAGTAACTCTTAATAGCAAGGGTTAAAGGTAACTAGAGTAACCCTTTTACTGTTTGTTTGTGAAATTATTTGCAAGTATTTTGATATAACTACATGCATTGTATTGTAAACTGATAAAGTAGCAATATTGTAAAAGTATATGCATGTGGGTTTGTGAGTATTGATTGAAATGAATTTGAGAAGTGACACGTGTATTGACATACGTTGCATCCGTGGGATATAGTAAGGGGAAACACGACCCTACCGTGAGGAGGTTCAGGAAGTCCTAATGATCTAAAGCATAGAGCTTGACTCTACTAAGACGAACTTAAGAGAAGAAATACTGATGATCCAGAATGTAAAGCTTAACTTCACTACAACGGATCTAGGATACTGAATGATCCACGAGATTACCCTAGACTAGGGTAAGGGATCGTGGTCCTACTCTGTATAAAGATAGGAAGTCCTGATGACCTAGAGCGTAGAGTTTGACTCTACGATAAGGAACCTAGGAGACTACCTATATGAAAATGACCTGGTTTGAGCAGTAGTATAGTGGCCCTATTTTTGGTGATTGGAGGGCTTGGTTTGGGTGTAGAGTTTACTTTATCGAGGGGAACTAGGACTGTATTGCATGAGCATATCAAGATTGATGAGAAAGAATTCCTATATATGCATATGTTATTGCTTTTATCATTACTCATGCTACTTTATCGCTTGTTTATGATTTTTTTTACTAACCAGTAATTAGGGTTACCTTCGAGTTACTGGGACGTATGTCTCACTCCGTTACTTTTGAACATAGGTGAAGAGAGGCCGAGAAGGGAAGCACAGAAAGAGTAGCCTCAATTGATAGTGGTATGACTACCATTAAGTAAATATGAATGTATGAAGTTGTTTATTGAGTTAAGTCACCAACTAAGATGCATATATGTATATGGATATGAGAAAGTGAGTTGTATTGTGAAGCTTGATTGTATATATGTATATAATGTTATATTATGCTGAGGGTGCCCCATTAGAAGGTACGTGGGCAGGCTTAAATGCAAACAAGTAAGCATATGATGTTGTAACTTGTTCCACTAATATATATATATATATATATGTGTGATGATTGTATATTGATTGTGAATTGAATGTGAATTGTGTTGATTTTATGAGTACTTAACATGAATGGTAAGAACTTGACATAAATGGTGAGGCAGAGTCCCATTTGAAAGAGTCAAGTATATTTGTGATTCCTAACCATATGGTAAGGCAGAGGCCCTATAGGCAAAAGTCGGAGGGTTAAAAGTAGAACAAGTCTAGTTATATGTATGAATATGTGTTATATATATGTATTTTCCTCATATAAGACCACAAGTGTGAAATATGGCTTTAGGAGGCCAAAATGAGCTATTGATATGATATATGTGTATCATGATATTAATTAGGTGTATGTGGTCCTTTTGGACTTAGTTTAAGGCCTAAAGTGGTCTAATGGGACAAGGAATGAGAACTAACCACTTAAAGTGTAAGTCTTTGAAAGAAAAAATTGACTTTTTGCACCTGAGTGTTGAGTTTTAGATTAAACCATCAGATTGGTCCAAACTTATTCCATTAGCTAGTACATGTCGTAAGCTTCGTGTGGGTGCCTGAATCACTCCAATTAGACGTCAGATGTGAAAATGGCGCATGTCAAAAGTATATTATTTTTGCTATCAAAATGACAGTTGAATTTTAAACAGGTGCTCCATGGTGCATGATGTGCCCGCCGCAGTGCATGACTCAATTAGAAATAAGGTAGGTGGTTCTATGCCACATGCTGTGGTGCATGTATTGCACGCTGCGGCATATAGCCCATTTTCAGGGTTATAAAGTTTTGGCTTTTGAGTCGTATGATTGTGTTCACGCTTCTATTAGCCCTCTTATTTGAATATATATTTTAAGAAGTTGGGATCTTGTAATTTTGAAAACATATAAAGGGCTATTACTCTGATTTTGATTTATTGATTGTGTGGTTGAATGGTAAAGCATGGGTTAAGACAAGACTTTATAGTCTGGACCCAGGGACTTTATAGTTTGGTATAGTTTTCTTTACTTTTGATCTTTTTGTGCAATACATTGTATTAGTTGGCAACTTTTATACCTTCATTACTCTTTTCCGGCTTCTAACACATGTTTACTAACTTTTGCTACCTTTACTCAAAGGAGGGGAGAAAGGTACGTGAAGCTACTATAGCTATACTGTAGTGTTGCTATAGAGCTATAAGAGGATGTTATAGAATTCCATGACACACACGGGCTTAGTATGCCCAGGATGTGCAGGATTCGAAGGTGTTATTGGAACAACCTTAGGGTAATGACCCTATTATGGCACGCATGCTAGAAGTGATGCTCGACATTTAGAGAAGTCTAGCTTGTCGTGATGCCCTGAACCATAATAGGGATCATGAGGATCTAAGGCCTGAGCAAGAGGCAAGGCCTGAGGGTGGAGAGAGAGCAGAGGCTGGGCAGTAACCTAAGATACAGTTTAGTGGGTTAGCGATCTCCCACAGTTTAAGAAGTAGGCTGATGAAGGGAAGATTAGGAGTTTCCTATAGACTAAATCTAGACACCTTTTTTATGGTTGAATCTGCCAACTTTCAATGGCAACATGAGAGATGGAGATGCTGAGAACTGGATAGAGAGGATGGAGACCATTTTTGAGGTTACTTTGTGTTCCTCTAAGAAAAAAGTTGTGTTAGCCATGGTACAGCTAGTTGAGGATGCCAAGCATTGGTGGCATTCTATGGGACCTTCTAGTAGTAGTCAGCTTAGCTGGGAGCAATTTAAAAGGAGATTCTTTAACTATCACTTCCCTATAACATTTAGAGATGAGAAAGAAGCTGAATTCTATGCTTTTTAGTAGGGAGACTTAGATGAAGAGTCATTTAAGAGAAATTTCAACTAGCTTTCGAAGTTTGTAACTTATATGCACGAGAAGGATGCTAGCAAGTGGAGAGCCAAGAGGTTGATTGAAAAGATTCACCGAAAGTACAAAAGGCAGATTGCCTTGTTGGGAGAACTACATATGAGGAAACCTACAACTATCTTTGAATAGATATAAGGCGAGGTTGAGAGGCAGATGTTCAGAAGAAAAGAGATAGCTATGGGTGGTTTTCTACTCCATTAGGCTCGATTGAAGGGGTATCAAAGAGAGGCAGTTTTGGTGCCAATAGTTTTGGATCCTCAAGCAGGAGGATGTTCAGTAAAGGATCACAGTCTCGAGGAGTAATTATCCAGGGCAGAAGGTTTAGTAGGGCTAGAGATTCTAGAGCTCCCAATAGTCGAGTCAGACTACTAATAATCCTACATCTCGTGTGAGCACTGTACGCTCACTTGTGTGCATAGTTTGTGAGCAAAATCATCCTGAAAGTTATGGGGCATACTACATCTGTGGTAGCATGGGCCATTTTATGAGAGATTACCCCAAGAATTGACGGGAAGCTTCTGAGCAACAGCCAATAGTACTAGGATGAGTCTACACTATTTCCTAGGAGGAGGCTCAAATAGTGCCAAATTTGATCATAGGTACAATTTCTATCTATTAGTAAAGAGTTGAGGCTCTATTTGACTCAGAAGCTACTCAGTCATTTGTATCACATTGTTGTGCAGAGAAGTTAAATTTGCCTGTGCATGAGTTGCCCTATGTTGTTAAAGTGTCTACACCCTCTGGATTACTGAATAAGACTAATAAGGTGTGTAAAAGAGTTGAGTTGTGTTTCGAAGGTAGAACTTTGGTGATAGATTTGATCATGATCCTATGTAAGGATTAGATGTTATCATTGGAATGGATTGGTTAGTAGGAAATAATGCTACCTTGGGTTGCGATGGGAAGATAGTGTTACTACTAGTTCATGTGATGCCTACTACAGTTTCCATAATAACCGCCAATCAACTAAGATTGTTGTTAGTGGTGTAAGCTGAGAGGTTAGTTTTTGAAGGATGTCAAGCCTATACGGCTTTCTTTACGGTGCAAGGCAATGGCAGTAGTGACAATATTAATGAGATTCAAGTAGTGAATCAGTTTCCAGAAGTGTTTGCGGATGAGGTATCGAGTTTGCCACTGGAAAGAGAATAGAATTCTCGATTTAACACCTAGTACCGAGCCTATTTCGAAAGCTCTATATAGAATGGCTCCTTTAGAGTTGGTAGAACTTAAGAAGTAGCTTGAAGAGTTGCTAGAGAAGGGTTTCATATGCCCTAGTGTGTCACCATGGGGTTCACCAGTCCTGTTTGTGAAAAAGAAGGATGGTAGCCTACGATTGTGTATTGACTACAGGCGGTTGAACAAGGTGACAATAAAGAATAGATAACTTGCTTAATCAGCTAATAGGAGCTTTAGTGTTTTTCCAAGATTGATTTGCGATCTGGGTATCATCAATTAAGAGTTACTACTACAAAATAGACTTTTCACGTCACATTTTCAAGCCTTTTCATGTCATAATTAAAAGGGACAGCATACTGGGCGACTTAGAATGATGGCTTATCCACATCGCAAATGCCTATAATGTGGAATATCATAAACCATGTCCCCTTTAATAATAGGGGATGTGGTTTCTTAAGAACCCACGTCCCTATGGTATAGGGCGACGTGGTTTTAAAATTTTTTTATAATAATTTGCATTTGCTTTACAACAAAAATAGAATCTGCTAAAGTATGTCATAGAAACATCCAATTCATACAGTGAAATTCTAATAAATAGCAACTCATTTACAACCATTTATACATTATCACAATAAAATACACCAAATGCAATGGAAAAACAAAATGATTGTCACCTATAATTATATACTTATAAAATTATCTAAAATAATAAGTACATATTTTTATGGGCTCAAACAAAATTTAAGCATCATAATATCATATACATCATGTAAAACTAAAATTAATTGATCACATTCTTAGGTCAAAATAAAAATCACATTCTTGCGTGGAGATATGTTTAGGAAAATAAAAAGAACAAGGAAAAAAAATACTTGGAGAGAAGAGAAGAGGTCCTCAGTGGTGAGTGGTTGGGCTTCCTCGTCCGCAAAGCTGCCGAGAGAGACAGAGGCAATGAGGAAGCTAGGAGATGAGAGATAGAGAATGAGGGAGGGAGCTGAGAGATGAGAGATAGAGACAAGGAGAGCTGAGAGAGAGACAGAGAAAGTAAGGGAGGGAGCTAAGAAAAAAGAGACAGAGACAAGAAATGAGGGAGCTGAGATGAGAGAGGGAATTGAGACGAGAGAGGGAACTACAAGGGAGGGAGCTGAGACAGAGACAGAAAAAAGAGATGAGGGAGCTAAGTCAAAAGAAGGAGCTGTGAGGGAGACAAAGACAAAGCATAGTGACAAGAGCACAGGGAGCTGACACACTGGTTTTGAAAATAAAAAGTGAGTATGCACAGAGTTTAAAATTTCAACATATTATACTTCTCCCTCCTAGAAAGGGGACATGGATTTGAGAAACCACATCCCCCAAGGGGGAGGGGGAAGTGGATTTAAGAATCCACGTCCCCCTCTCAGTTGGGGGACCTGGATTCCTTAGAATCCACATCTCCCAGGGGAGAGGGGGATGTAGATTGTTTAGAATCTATATCCCCCTGCCAGTTAGGGGATGTGGATTTTAAAGAATCTATCATCCCCCTCTCCCCTGGGAGATGTGGATTTTAAAGAATCTACTTCACCTAGCTTATGGGGGATATGGATTCTTAAATTCACTTCCCTCTCCTATCTGTGTGATGTTGATTTATTTTTTTTTTAAGTCCTATTTTTAAAATGGGACATGAATTAGGGTAGTAGAAAAGCCTTTTTGCAGCAGTGAGTAAATGCAGAAGATGTGCCCGAGAAAGCATTTCATATTTGATATGGTCACTTTGAGTTCTTAGTGATGCAGTTTGAGTTAATGATCAGGCATACAATTTTCATAAACTACACGAATCGTATATTCCATTCCTTCTTGGATTAGTTTGTTGTCGTATTCTTGGATGACATACTAATATACTCTAAGGATGAGGAAGAGCACGCAAGGCATTTGAGAACTGTGTTAAGAATTTTGAGTCATAACCACTTGTAGGCTAAGTTGAGCAAATGTGAATTCTGGTTACAAGAGGTAAGATTTCTCAGACATGTGTCAATTGAGAGTATTTCAATAGATCCTCAGAAGGTGGATGCAATATTGCAAGGGGAACGGTCAAGTTCAGTAACTAAGGTTTAAAGTTTTCTTGGTTTGGCAGGCTATTACCAAAGATTCATTTAAGGATTTTTGCAAATAGCCATTCCTTGAACTCGCTTGATGAGGAAGGATTAGCCTTTTATCTGGGATGAACGATGTAAATCTACTTTAGTGAAGCTTAAGGAGAAATTAACCTTAGCACCGGTGTTGATAATTATTGATCCACAGTTGCCTTATGAGGTTTACACAGACACTTCTTTGAAGGGTCTGGGGTGTGTGTTGATGCAAGAGGATCGAGTAGTAGCATATGCATCTAGACAATTACAACCTCGTGAGGAGAGTTATCTAGTGCATGACCTGAAGTTAGCAGCTATAGTGTTTGCTCTCAAGATTTGGTGACACTATTTCTATGGTGTAGAGTTTAATATGTGCAGTGATCAAAAGAGTTTGAAATATCTTGTGGATTAGAAAGAGCTTAATATGAAGCAAAGGCAATGGATGGAGTTCTTGAAAGATTAAAACTTTGAGTTTAAGTGCTATCTAAGGAAAGTCAATGTAGTGGCCGATGCTTTAAGTCAAAAATCATTACATTTGGCTGAATTGATGGTTCAAGAACATCAGCTGTTGTTATCTTTGTTAGAGGTATAGCTTGAGGCATTAGATTATACTCTAAACGTGATTCATTCAACCATAATTTCCAATGAATTTTGGAAAGAGATAGGGGAAGCCCAGTTGAAAGACAAGTTTTTATCAAATGTACAAGAGGATATTAAATAAGGTTGTACTACCTTTTTTTGGTTAAGTGATGATGGGTTCATCTTGTATAAAGACTAAATCTGTATACTTGTGGATGGAGAGATCAGAAGGAGATTTATGGAATAAGCTCACCAGAGCAAATATGCTATGCATCCTAGCATGACTAAGATGTACGATGACATGAAGAAGCATTAGTGGTGGTAAGGTATGAAAAGGGATGTAACTGAGTTTGTGAGCCGGTGTCTCACGTGTCAAAAAGTGAAGATTGAACATCAGAGATCGGCTGGTACACTACAACCTTTAGAGATTCCCTAATGAAAGTGGGATAGCATTTCAATGGACTTTATGTCTAGTCTACTGAGAATATAGGTAGGATTTGACTTTATATGGGTTGTTATAGATCGATTGACGAAGTCAATGTACTTCTTGCCAGCTAAGACCACTTACAATATAGAGAAGTACACAGAAGTATATGTGAGAGAGGTGGTTAGATTGCACAGTGTACCCAAAGACATAGTATCAAATAGAGATCCTTAGTTTACTTCGAGGTTTTAGGAAGCATTACAGAGGGCAATGGGTATAGAGTTGAGGTTTAGCACCTCTTATCATCCGTAGACTCATAGACAAAATGAGCATACAATACAGACTCTAGAAGACATGTTGCAATCATGTGCCCTTGAGTAGAAAGGTAGCTGGGATAACTATTTACCTTTGGCTGGGTTTGCTTATAATAACAACTTTCACTTGAGTATTCAAATGGCACCATACGAGGCATTATATAGGACAAGGTGTAATGCCCTCATTAACATTACCATATGCTCCACTACAATCATTTCTAATCAAATCAAAAGTATTTAATTTGAAAAAATTAAAAACCTTAGGATCCCAAGAAAAGATTTCCTAAAAACCATTTATAAATCACTCGAGTTGTAAAACTCGACACACAATAGAAGGAATAAATCTAAGGGCGTCAAAGATCAAGAAAACGTGTGCAAATCAAGAAAACTAAGTGAAATTTGGCACCGTGCACCATGGCTCATGCTACATGTGTCGCGGCACATGGCACATGCCACATGTGTCGCGGCACATGGCACATGCCACATGTGTCGTGGCACATGGCACAAAGACCACAAGCATTCACTCTGTGCTGTGCGCCGCAGCATGCAGGTATATGCACCGCGGTACACATACTTGAAGTCATTTTGTAGCTTTCTGAGGGTGAACTTTAGATGTGTGCCATTTCCACATCCAATGTCCGATTAGAGAGGTTTAAGTGCTCACACGAATCTTACTTTGAAATTTAACTAATGACACTAGTTTCATCTCAATCCAATATTTCTATCAAAAATTAGATACACAAGTGCATTTTGACTGTTTTTTGCCATAATTTTGTCACTTAAGTGTCTCAATTCGAAACCAAATGTCATTTGCCACTTTTTGGACTTGACCATATCCAAATGGACAATACACACCTGGTTGACCATACATATGCACAATATAACCCACATATGCTCCTAATCTCACATTATATATAAAAGGGTTAAAACTAATAATCTTTAAAGAATAATTGAGGAATATTTGGGATCCCATAACAACCTTTTAAATTGATAGTTTGAGCTCAAACTTAATGATTTATATAGGCATTGGAAGCATGGAAAAGTTTTAGGAAGCAAACCACTTCAAAACAGGGACAAAAATGTCATTTTTGAGTGTTTTGGTCCATGCATCACTGCTTGTGGTCTGTGCCCCGTGGCTTGTGGCACAGAATGACAAGTTTCCTCACTGTACCATATGCCGCGGCTTACACGAAATGCACTGCAGTGCACCTGTCCATGACAGGAATGCTGTCATGATAGCTTTTCTAGATGAACTTCGAATGAGCACCATTTTCACATATAATGTCCGATTGGAGTGATTCAACCATCCACGCGAAGCTTGTTTAATAAGCTAACTAATGGTATAAGTTTCATTACGATCCGAAACCGTATGAGAATTTTAGACACTCGAATGTAAAAGTCAGTTTTTCAAAGAAATTTTCAACCATCCAAGTACCCAAAACTCATAACTTATACCATTAACCCATTGTGAGGCTTGAACCAAGTCTAATAGACCAAAATACACTTGAGTGACCAATCAAACACACAAAAACATACCAAACACAAAATTTGGCCACTCAATGGCCATTTTGCCCAATATAGCCAAAATGCACAATTAGCACTGTAAGCACTATTTAGCCTCTATTGCCACATAATACACTACAAATACATTGTCACCACATAAATAAAACATTCTTTGCACTTGTATTAGCATTTTAGCCCATCCCCTTAAAAATTACCACATATTTACCTCATACACAATATTGGGCTAAAATACACAACAACATAGTATGAAACAAGTGCAGCTATTCAAAATGATATGTATTCCTAGTTGGCAGCATATAATATCATATAACAAGTTTATGTATGCCACTCAAACCAAAATCGGGCTTTACAAAGAGTGTAGTAGATATGCTAGCCCCTACTCGATTCCCTCCCTAGCTCAGTCTTACTGGTAGCACCTGTAAAATGGTAATCCATGGGGTGAGATAAAAATCTCAGTAACTAAGATAATCTACATTATTGATTAATAAGCCAAGTTATAAACAAGCATTAAAATAGGTGACATAATCACATTATATAATATCACCACAAATTTGCATGCATGACCCCTAACCATCTGTCCTCCAATACTCCCTACCGAACCAGTAGGCTATTTCATAGAATCAAACCACATGTATGGTTCCCAAGCTCACCATCAATGGTAGGACTACCCGGCCAAGGTGTCCTAAACCACTTCCGGACTACTGTTTCCCCTTATTACAAGTAATTGGGGTGTCGTTACTCCAACACTACATCCTACGGATGCTAAGGAGCGTAATCTCTAACTCCGCACCCTTTTGGGTACTAAGGAGAGTAAGTCTCCAACACCGCACCCATTTTCGGGTACTAAGAGAGTAAATGCTATACCTGGTGTCCCGAGTTGCTAGCAATGCCATATGGACTTAAATCTTCACTATCTCTACTAGGGTGACCTCCCACCCTCTAATATGCCACATTTTACTACATATCTCCACTTCACCATGCATAAACAACTTTTCAAGCAAGTATAACAAAATCTGTCCATTAACTTCAAAATATAGAATTTTTTTCAAAACCAATAATCCACTTTTTCTAAAATAGATAACCTTTAAAGAATTTATGCATATATACTGAACAAATCATAGAAAAGCACTTGAGAATAACTTATACAAGGTAATAAATAATGAAAATTATCTAGTTACCTCAACCCTTTTGTTATTAAAAGGGTTACTCGTGGTACTAATTCTCTTCTTATGTCAAGGTAACTCTTCTCACACCACAATCTACAACAAGTACTATATGTTAATTTTCAATTAACACAAGTACTATTAGCTAATTATAACCTCCCAATTCTCCTACTTCTCACTCAAATTCTCAACAAATAGACTTGTCAAGATTAGAATTTGTTCACTTCATCTCTTATAGTCTCCTTCTAACTCTATCACAACATAAAACTCAATATCTCAACTTATTACACTTCAACACCCTATGATCAAGATAAAGCTTGATCCAACTGCCACTAAACAACAAAGTAGCTTCATATTACCACATATCCAAGATCAATAAACCTAAATTAAACCTTTAGAGTCAATAGAAACCTTCAAAACATTGACTCATAGCTTAATCCTATTAGACCAAATTCTCACTCTTTTAAATCCCATAGAAAATGAGATGAAAAAGTAGAGGAGAAGGGTAGAAAACTTACCCAAGAGTTTGGAGGCTCAAAAGATCTTCAAAATCCTTCCAAATTGATGCCTCAACAGTACCCAAAGTTGCCCCCTTCGTGCTCTAGGTTTCCTAACATAAAATCTGATTTTTTCTGCTGATTCCTAAAAATTTAAGTTGCTTGCTGTGCTGTACACCGCAGTGCACGCCACACAAGCCGCAGCTCACGGTGCAGTGAGCAACAACTTGATTTTTCTCCCCTCGATACTTCCTGACTTGATCTGACTTTCTTCCTATCTCAATTTAGAGCCAAATATGACCCAAAAATCCAATTAGCCACCCAAAAACATAATTAAATAAATTAATCATATTTTTAACTAATTTATCCTTAATTAATCCATTTTTTCCAGATTTGAAGTTTTAGGATGTTACAAAATACATGTGATGATCAATTACAAGAAGATGACTATAAATTAAGGAGGATGACAACTATGCCAAAATCAATGACAATTTCTATCCTTCACTCTTAGTATTATTTAATATGATTTTAGATAAGATCATACTTGATAATCTAAGGTAGAGTTGCACGTGTATATCAATGACATACTATATGCTTTAATGTTTCAAACTTGTCATTGATCATATAGGGTCTTGTAATGGTTGAATTCTTTTGAACTCTAGTTGCATTCTTTGAGCTATTATCCCTAGTGTTTAGTTCCTAGAATGCTTGGTCATTCTAATGGAAAGCTTACAAGTGTTTTGCACAAATCTGCATGTTTCTTGAAATGAATTTCATTATAAATTCATGCATCAGAGGCTGAGAAAATGCATATCATTAAAATTCTTATGTTGAGCATTGAATTCAAATTTTTCTTTAACCTTGCATTACATGCTAGAGGGTGAGTTTGTTTCACAACTCATTTTAAAACTATACTCATATTCAAAATCTTGTTTTTAAATTAAGATCATTAGCATAATTATTTCATTTTTGATGACTTGATAAGAAGTTGATGAGGTTCAATTAACCTTCCTAGACTTAATCAAGCTTGAGGACCATAAAATTTATGTTTTTGCAAGTCTCCGTTCTTTAGTTAGAAATAAAGAAAATTTTTAGGGTATAATGCTAATTATACTGGCATAATGCTGACTATATCGATATAGCTTGTGAAGTAAATAAATGAGGATGAAGCAGCTTTATATTAGTACAAACTTGCTATTAGGTATATGAAGATTTATACCAGTATAATTCCTCTTATACAAGTAGAAAGAAGAAAAGTAGTCTATACTGGTGTAATGCAACTATTAGGATATAAGTCATGGTTATATTAGTACTGTTGTACCTATACCAGTACTATGAGTATTAGAAAAGGCAAAGAAATTGGCTCGTACTAAAATACTAAGGCATCACTTACTGCTCGAGGAATCTTGAAAGATGACTTCTATAAGGCTAGAGATGTGGTTACAAGGAAAAGTAGATAAGGCAATCTAAGCAAAATCACAAATGAAGGAGAAGCGATGCTCACAAGGAATGAAGGTTTAGAAAGTAAGGCAGTTGTAGCTTACTATTCCTTTCAAGAATCAGACAACTTGCATGCATGGATTAAACAATTCAATTGGAAAAAAGCTCATATTATCAAGAAAAAATATTTCTCCAATTATGTGGTAGCCAACAAAGAAGAAGTAAAGCTTGAAAATATGGAAAAACTTCCAGCATTAACTCATCACTTCTATAAACATCACATTTAATGAAGAAATATTTAAGAATGTGAAGTAGATGATCCCTAGACTAAAATAGTCTATCAAGCAAAATGAAGAAGATTCATCTAGAGGTTGAAGTGAAAAATAAATAAGAGAGAGGGGGAGAGGAAATTGCAATTGAAAAGTAAAGGAAAATAACAACACCAAGTTCAACAATCATCTTTTAACCTTCAAATTCAGGAAATACATGGATAGAAAGACAAAGTCATGTTCAAATAGTTAAAATCCATGTAAATAACAATACAACATCACTACTAAGTTATTGAATTCATCATAGATTTGAGAATGAAAGTTAATAAAATGAGCTATCAAGAGAAAGAAGATTACTCTAGTTACAATAACAAGCAAAGTCATGAAATGAAATCATTGGAAAGCTAGAATGAATAAGAAGACAGCAAAACTTATTGAAATAGTTGGTCATTCACATTAGACTTAGAGAGACATAATCAATGGTATCTATGAGCTTCTTAAAGATGGAATAACTCAAGAAGCAACAATTAGCAACACTCTTTGTGGAATCAATATCAACTTGCCAAGCCTCTAAATGAGCATTTCTAAATCTATAACCTTTTAATTTGAGTTATATGCATAGATTAAGAGGTAGCATTGCATGATTGACAAGTGTTGATGATCAACACCATTTTTTACATCTTCATGCATCAGTTCAATCATTTTTAAAACATATCTTAAGTATTACAGTATCTGCTACCAATATTTTTAAAAGTATACATAAAAGTATTTTTTTCTCATCATCTTATATCAAACTTTTGGCAACTTCATGGTTAATGATTGTCATTTGATTTTCATGTGTCATAAGCTTATCTTGATTAAATCCTACTATGACATTATATTTGATTACACATACAGCTTGATTTCTTATTGTGAATAAATAATTAGATCAAAATCAAAAGAATAGATGAATGTGAAAAACAATAAGATGCTTCAAATCCCTTGTATGAATTGAAGAACAACCCTACAGAAATAGAAGCACTAAGAAAGTCATCAACATATCAGCAAAATGGTGCCACTAATAATAGGAAGAAATCATTTTTAGGAGAAGTCATCTTAAAGGGAAAGAATGAGTTTCTATCAAAAAGTCACATAAATAAGGAAAGAAGATATACTCAAAGGAAGAAATTAGAAGCCTCCTATGTTTTCTCTATGGACATCAACTTTACAACAATTAACAAATAGTGGAAAAGTCATACTCAGGGGGAACTCTAAACTTTCTACTATCTTTTCATTCCTTTGCATATATTTTTTTAATGAAAAATAGGGGGAGAAGTCATCATGAAAAATATGATTTAATAAACATATTTTTTATCACGTAAACATATTTTTCATAGATAATTTGTCATCAGAAAAAAGGGGAAGAATATCGAACATAGTGTCTTATAACATTATGTTTTGTTTAAGTTTTAATGATGACAAATATAGATTAGCTAACTAAATGCATTATTTGTTTTCACATATACAATAGTTAATTATAACTATGGAAAAATTGCTTTAAAGTGTCTTCACTTATATTGTTCCACACTATGTGAGGTTTGGAAAATGGTTTATGTTCATAAAAGTCATTTTATACTATCATAATTTACCTTATTATAAAATGACTATATATCCAAGAGTATTCAAAGTGTTACTTTTCATAACTTGGATATTTACAATTGTAACATCCTGAATTTCAATCCTAGGAACTAGTTGCTAATCAGAGGTATATTAGTATTTAGGGGATTGATTGTGATTTGGATGATGAGTTAATAATTTGTGTTGATTGGATGTTGTAATGATAGGATTGAAGGGTAGAACGATGATCCGGAGTAAAATGTGTGAGCACAAGTGAGAATTTTCTCATTATGCCACGCACCGCAATGGAGTTGTGTGCGCCATGGCATGTTGTTCAGAAATCACTTAAAGCTAATGTGAATAGCTTGTGAAAACAGAAAGGGAATTATTAGAAAATGTGTTTTAGGAGGAGGAAGAGCTCTCATCTGCTAGGGCTTATAATAACTAGAGTTTAAGAGTCTGATTCAATTAATAACTTGCTAGGTAGCATCACGTACTCCTGAGCTTCAATTCTACCCCTTTTTTATTGAATTTCATCAGTTAAGAAATCGAATCATGAGATTCTGAGGTGTTGTAACCTAAAAGAAAGGGTTAAAACAGGATTGTGAATACAAAACTAAGGTTTTATTACTAGTATGGAGTTGAATGATTGAACTTTAATAGTTTTATCTCAAAATAGCCTGAAAGTTAGGTTAATTGTGAGAATTTAGTTGAATGAATAGATTGGGAGGTTGTTATGGTTGTTTAAGTAGCCTATATGGCTAGTGACCATAAATAATAGATAAGTGAATTGAAAAGGATTCAATCGAACTATTTTATGTATTAAGGGATTCGATTTAGCCGAGTCAATGCTTATAAAATGTGTTGAAAATTGACTAAAGGGTACTGTGATATGTAGATTGAGCACCTATGAAGTTGCTCGTGAGAATCTGTGCCCCTAGAAGCTTAGTGTGGTTGGTAACCCTTAGTAGAAAGGGTTAAGGTAACTGGAGTAGCCCTTTTACTTATTTGTTTGTGAAATTATTTGTAAGTATTTTGATATAACTACATGTATTGTATTGTGAACTGATAGAGTAACAGTATTATGAAAGTATATGCATACGGGTGTATGAGTATTGATTGAAATGAATTGAGGTGACACATGCATTGATATGCTCACATCTGCGAGATATACCTCGGATTATAGTAGGAGGATGTAGCCCTACTGTGAGAAAGTCCAGGAAGTCTGATGATCTAGAGCGTAGAGCTTGACTCTATCACAACGGACCTAGGATATGGAATGATCCACAACGTTACCCTAGATTAGGGTAGGGGGTCATAGTCCTACTTTGTATAAGGCTAAGAAGTCCTAATGATCCAAAGCATAGAGCTTGACTTTGCCATGACAGACCTAAGAGACTACCCATACATAAAGCGAATTACCTAGTTTGAGTAGTAGTATGGTGGGCTTATTCCTTATGATTGGAAATCCTAGTCCTGGTGTAGAGATTACTCTACCGAGGGAACCAAGAATGCATTACATAAGCATAACGAGATTCATGAGAGAGAATTCCTATATATGCATATGTTATTGTTTTATTGATACACATGCTACTTTATCACTTGTTTATGATTTTGCTTACTAATTGATAATTAGGGTTACCTTCAAGTTACTGGGACGTATGTCTTACTTTGTTACTTTTAAACATCGATGAAGAGAGCGTGAGAAGGCTAGGAAAGGAGCGAGAAAAGAGTAGCTTCTGTTGGTAGTGGTATGACTACCATTGAATGAAATGAATGTACAAATTTGTTTATAGAGTTTGAGTTACCCACTAGAATGCATAAATGATTGTTTGTTGAATTATGATATGAATCTTGCTTATATATATGTATATGATATTGCATTGTACTGAGGGTGCCCCATTGGAGGGTATGTGGGTAGGCTTAAATATGAATTAAGCAAGTATATGTTATTTTGTAACTTGTTTTACTTGTTTATATGTGAATTGATGTGATGATTATGTATTAATCGTGGATTGTGTTGTTATGTGAGAATTTAATGCAAATGGTAAGAACATGACACAAATGGCGAGTGGAGCCCCAATTGAAAGAGTCGAGTACATTTGTCTAGTTATTTATGTGAATATGTGTTGCATGTATGATTTCTTCATATAAGACCATAATTGTGAAATGTGGCATTAAGAGGCCAAAATGGGCTATTGATGTGCTATATGTGTATTGTGTTGTTAAGCAGGTGTATGTGGTCCTTTTTGCACTTGGTTCAAGGGTCAAAGTGGTCTAATGGGACAAGGAATGAGAATTGAGCATTTAGGGTGTAAGTTTTTGAAAGAAAAAGTGACTTTTTGCACCTGGATGTCTAATTTTAGATCAGACTGTCAGATTGACTCCAAACTTATTCCATTAGCTAGCATACATTGTAAGCTTCGTATGGGTGCTTGAATTGCTCCAATCGAATTTCGAATGTAGAAATGGTGCACACTGAAAGTTCATCATTTTTACTGTCAAATGACGGCAAAAAAATTTAGACTAGCACGATGTGGCACATGTTGTGCCTACCGCGATGCTTGATGTAGTCAAAAATAGAGCATGTGGCTTTGTGTCACATGCCATAGCATAGGTGTTGCATGCTACAATGCATGGCCCTTTGTCATGGTTGAGAAGTTGTGGTTTTTTAAGTCTTTTGAATGTGTTTGTACTTTTGTTAGCTCTCTTATTTCAATATATGTTTTAATAAGTTAGGATCCTACAATTTGAAAACAAATAAGGGCTATTACTTTGATATTTAATTTTTTGGTGTTGTTAATTGTGTGATGGGAATGGTACAACTCAGATTGAGTCAGGACTTTTCATATATATATATATATATAAAAGACATTTCACATGCATGCATGTAATAATAACTTTTGTATTTATTCTCATGTATATTGATATTTGGACTAACCACTTTGTTCATGATATATTATTGAAGGTTATCCAATATGTGTGGGCATGAAGAGGAAGCCATTAAAGTTTCATTAGCATGCTTCACTTAAGAATGAAGAACATTAAGAAGAAGAGAAAGAAAATCCAAAAAAAAAGAACTTAAGTAAATGAAGATATACAAGCATGTATCCATCACAGCCTTGATCTTGATATGTATAATATCTTTAGGCTTTTTAATTTTTTGTTAAACTCACTTTCTTTACATGCATTTATTTTAAATCTTAGCACGCAATTTGTTTTTAAACTAAATAATGAGATATAACTTGTTTTAATCAATTAAATCTTACAAGATTTGAAAAGGTTTTATTTTAAATATTATTTTAAAAGTAACTCCATGAAGTTTCTTAAAATTTATATTTACCTAAAGTGGAGTTATGTTATTAACATTTGAAGTTTATGTTCAGTTAAAAGTTTTGGAAATATTCATTTTTTTGCCTTTATTCATATTATTTTCTATATATCTCTTAGTACACAAATACATTTAATGTGAAATTTGTTTCATTTTCAAATAGACTTGTAGAGCTTTCTATAAACATCTGTTTCATTTAGAATGGATTTTATATATGAAATTTCAAAGTTGGCTATTGAAGCTTCCAGTACATGAGAAAAACATTATTGATTTTTGTTTACCGTTTTGATCATATCTCTCAAACTACTTTGAATTTTCAACTAGGTTGTTCTTGTTGGAAATAAGACATCTAAAACTTCTCAACCATAAGTTATTTGCTGATTTGGCCTTAAGATGAAAAAGTTATGACCTTTAGAAGTTGACACAAACTCTGTTTTGAAACTATGCCCATTATTCTAGAATAGCCAGTCTTATTCAGGAAGAAACTCACTTATTCCAGTATAAGCATTAGTTTTTATGCTTCGTTCTTTGTCTTTGATTTTGTACTCTTTGAAACTCATTCAATATCAATTCCTTTCACTCTTTATGAGTTGTGTTAACCTTATAACCCTTCTAAAATCCTTTTAAATACAATTTTACCTGGAATAGCCTATTAATGACTTATTTGGGAATAACTTCTCATATTCCCAAATAAACACTTTTAGATCAGTGTGTGTGTAATCTTCTATAGATATAAGGGATATACTTCAAAACAACCATTCTATGCTTCTCGATATTCTATTTCTTCATTATTTCAAAGTAAGGCTTCTTATTCTAAAACATGCATGAAGAATTATGCTCTGTTTCTCTATGTAACAAAGCATTTTCGATTCTCTCTCTAATCACTTTCTTTTCACTTTTTAAGAGTTATGTTAGTTATTTAATCTTCCTAGAAATCTAAACACAACTACGGGTTGGATTAAACATTTCTTGATTACTCCAAGAATCCTTATTCCCAAATAGTGCTTGTTCTTTTGATATAACTCTCAACAATAATATTGCCAGAGCATTAAATGCATAAACGCCACTATATTTGCTTTTTGCTCCAACACAAAAACCTATCTAAAAAGCTACCATTTCCTACTATCCTTTTCAAATAACAATACCATCGCAAACCTTCAAAGCTACACTTACATATACAATGCTAAAGATTGAATAGCAATAAAAAATTGATTGTGTCTAACGGATACTCTATAAGACATAAGAGAACTCTACCAAGAGAACTAAACAGACTTATACTTTATGGAGAAGATCAGAAGAGAGAAGAAGACTACTCCAAAAGCTACTTTAAAGAGTCTAACATATCATTTATCAATTTCAACTATAAAAGGACTCATTTATCAAAAATGAAGAAGAGAAGTGAGTGGCACAAGTTGTGATATTTAATGCCTCTCTATATTTGTCTTCAATATTATTGTACTTTAATGTATTATTTACTCAATGAGTGAGTTTGTATCAAGATCACTTTTTGATGAGAATTTCTCTATTATTTATTAGAGTAGACTGAAGATCAATGGATCTTAAGTGGGTGCTAAAATTACCTCTGCAATAGGGAGAGAAACATACTTATGAGTCTAAGAGATTGTAAGTGAATTCACAAGTGCCTAAATTAAACTTGTGGAATTTTTGTAAAAGAGAGTGATATAGATGTCAAATCTAAGATTGTACTATGGCATCACAAGTGTTTGGGTTGAACTTCTGGTTATAGTAAAAAATCTCAGGAGGTTTCTATGGACTAGACATAGGCCAAGTAGATTGGGTTGAACCAAGATAAATTCCTTGTGTATTACTCTTTATCTCTCTCATCTTCATATACTCTATTCTATCACCGTTACATTCATATTCCAAGTTTCTAGGGTAAAAAGCTTTGGGCAAAAAATCAGAGGACACCTAGTTCACCCCCCTTTTGATCAAATCTATGTATTATATCATGAAAAAATTAGTTAGGTGCTCCACATAGGCTATAGTTAGGGTTCTTATTTTGTTATAAACTATCTAATGGCTGGACAGAGCCGAGTTTCTATTTTTTGTTATTTTTTAAATAAAAAATTGTGTTGTAAAACTTTCGAGAGGTCTTATTTATTGGGGAAGTTCTAATGAGATTTTTACAAAAAATTTAGGAATTGTTTTGTTGAAATACAATAGTTGCAATGATTTCTTACCTTATTTCAAATAGGTTAAGATATTAACTTAGAGTTTTCCCTGATCAAGACTTAAGGGATATGTGCTTGTGTATATATTATGTTCCTGCCATGTCAAATTTTGAGGCGTGACAACTTCAAATTTATTACTATATTTGTAGCATACTCCTTATTACACCAAATAACTTAATCATTGAATTATTAAATCAACTTCTATGATTGAAAATGATGAAAGAAAATTCAAGAACCTACTATAGTAGAAAATGATCCTTCTCAAAATTTAGAAAACTGACCATGGTAGAAAAGAGTTTAACCAACTTTTTGAAAACCTTACCATGGTTATAAAGGCAAGTTAATTAACTTAAAGCATTAACCATGATAGAAAAGAGTTTGGCTTAGCTTTAGAAAAACTATCATATTTAAAAAAAATTTCTTCCAACTAGTCACAGGCAAAATTATAAAAATATGTCCAAGCTCACTAACATGGTAAAAAAAAAAAACAAACCCATAAATTTTAACTATCAAAGCTATCCCAAGTGTTCACTGTAATATCCTCCTTCTAAATGCATGATCAACTCCAAATCTCAATTATTAAAGAGATTAGATTAAGATAATTAAAATAACACCAAGTTGCAAATGGGTGGAAAAGTTGGGATTCCAAGTTTACCAAACTAAAACCATTCCTAATAACCTTTGAAAGAAACAAATCAGAGTTTACAAATTACGCTGAAGTATGGGATCATTTCAAACATGAATGCATTTGCTAAAGGATCAAAAAAACAAAGTGATTTTATAAAAACTAGGGTGTACGCCGCGGCTCATTGAACATGCACCTTAGCATGTTTGCTTTTGAGCCATGCACCACGGCTCATGGCACTATGTGCTGCAGCGCATTGCATGATCCATGACAGCAACTTTTTGCTATCATATGATAGCTTCTGAAGAAACTTCTAACGTGCCCTATTCCTTCATTCGATATCTGATTCACGCGAACTAGGTGTATTCAGAAAGCTCTATTCGAGCTCTAACTAATAGCTTTAGTCTCATAATAAATTATTACACAATCAGAATTTGCACACTCTTTTCAAAACTCACACTTTTTCAATACTTTTTTGAAAACTAAGTGCCTAAACTCATTTTCCAAAAGCCAAAAGCTATTGACACCACTTAGACCACATGCAATACATTAAAACTAACTTGTGCAACGCACCACATCATATCAAACACTTTATAAGTCATAATTTCAATACTCAACCCCTTAATTCAAAAACATAATTAAAGGGAGTTTAAGCATTGTTTCATCAAGTGATTTATAATGAACACATAATATGCACAATTCTTACTTGTATTAGTATTTTGGCCTTATCACAGATATCACATTTCATAAACTCACTCCCTAGGGCCTAAAATACACATAGAATTCACAAACACATAATGCAAGTAAGAACCAAAAATGGATTAATCCTAATTGGAAAATTCAATTTTCAAATACACATAATGACTGAAAAATAAATAGGCTTACAAAATAGGATCGCAATCCTAAACCTCTGGGTGCTTTCCTCTATCTAATCCTCTTGAGCTATTCCTTGTAATATTGAAGATAGTAAGGTGAGTACAACCACTCAATAAGCAAGATCCAACTAACTTATACTAATACATGTCACTTAATTTAAATGCAAGTGACAAGTATAATCAATTTCCAAATCATATAAAACATTCAAGAACATCAATTCATATTTTTAGGCATAATAGTCCAATACTCGTGAAATAATGGTTTTTAACAACTTCAGTATAAAAGAGAGTTTGTCACACAATCAAATGACATGTACTCGAAAGTAATTAAGACTCAACTCATGATTATCGTCAATAGGGTCATAATACAGACAACCATGAGCCTCTTCTCACTATATGTATGATCACGCCTCTCTTATATCCTCGTTGTTCCTCTAACATGAAACTATGGGCTATATCACAATGGGACAATCTATAATTTAGGACTTCCCTAGCCTAAACACTTGTAAGGGGATTACCCAGCCAAGGCTTACCCAACTCACTTATGAACACAATTTCCCCTATTTTCTCATACTATAAGGTATCATTCTCCCTAGACTAACTTCCTCATTGAACTAATGGATAGCTAGCTTAGTTCAAGTTCCTCATTGAACTAGTGAGATGGTCCCTCATTGAATAAGTAGGACAATAGGTATATAAATAATCTGGGCAAGTCATCAACTTCGATGGGAGCCCTACCATATGGATTTAATTCTTTACTCCTCTTCTTAGGCGAACTCCCACCTCTCAAGATCATACAATGTATAACCTCCTCCCTTATCCTTTAATACGGGAGAAGATTAGCAAAACCACCACGTACACAAATCATTATAGTAATCAAATATGTTATATGAAAAGCTTTAGCCAAAGACTTGTTTTGCAAAATCATCAAAATCATAATACATCTACATAATTACGTAATCGACACAACCCATAAGTATTCCTATCTCAATTGCATACATTTAAAATTATAACATCAACTTGGAATATGGGCTGTGCACTGTAGCGTATAGTACATGCGCCATGGCATGTGACACCATACGTCGCGGTGCGTCAGTCCAAAATTTCTGCTGTTATTTTGACAACAAAATGACGAACTTCTTGTGTGGTCCATTTTCACATAAGATGTCATTTCAAAGTGATTCAAGCGCCTACATGAAGCTTATCTCATAAGCTAGCTAATAAGACATGTTTGGACATGATCTAATGGTCCAATCAAAATTTAGACACCCACATGTAAGAAGTCACTTTTTTAAAAAAAATTTACGTGCCCAAGCACTCAAATCGATCCCTTTCTCTCATTAGACCACATAAGGCCTTGAATCAACTTCAAAAGGAGCTATTACACCTGATTAACTACAATATATCCTATTTACACATATATATTGAAATTTGACCCCTCAATGGTTAATTTTCACATTTCATAAACTTTCATAATTTGCCAACACATGGCACAGCTTAGCCCACTTGGCCTTTTCTCAACACATATTTACATTTAAATCACATTTACTACTCAATTTCAGCCTTAAATTACTCATTTCCTCACACATTCACACATGGGCCTTAGATTTACTAACATGTACAATAATTCAACACACACACACATATATATCTAAGTCTTAGCCCTTTGATTCATTTCACCATATATACACACAATTAGGTTAAGATTCCATAAAATCGCTACTTAAAACATGCATGCAAACTATGGCAACTCATAAACATATATACACAAGTTTCTTAGTTATTACACAAACTCAAAGACTTCTATGAAATCACACCACTATACCAGTCTTGTCTCTCTTCCCTTGCCCTAATCATTCCCTTGTCTTGTAAAAAGGTAACCACAGGAGGTGAGATAAAAATCTTAATAACAGAATAACTCACTCCCATTGACAATCACATGTAACTATATGAAAGTAAAGCATAATATAACATTCAAACTTACTAACATAGCATTTATATCATATATCTCATTTCAAATCACACCAATATAGCACATGTCATCACTTTCACTACTTTTTACCACTTCTCTAACATAAGCATTCCATAGCAACTTATAGCATGATCACTACCGACTGAACCTCTAAATCACCCCGACACAAAACCATAGGCTCACCTTAGACTAATGTACACTCTCATTGACCCAAAGCTCACCTTTAGTGGTAGAATCACCTGACAAAGGCATTTTATCTCATTTTAGACTATGATTTGTCCCAATATACATAATAAGGTGTTGTTGACTCCAACACTATATCACACAGATACTAAGGAGTCTCAAATCTCTAACACTACACCTAAAAGGCACCAAGGAAGAATAATTCTCCAATATCACACCCCCTTGGGTACTAAGGAGAATATGCCATATGGTCTTATCACCACCTCTCTACTCAGGTAAATTCCCACCCCTATGATCATACTTTTCGAATCATATAGGTTCCCAATCACTACTTTATATACTTTCTCATACATAACATATATATATATATATAAACATACCATATGAAATCACATTTTCCTTATTCATTTCTTTGTTTAAAAGCCATTTTCATGCAATATTTACAAAATACCATAAATCATGCTTAGTTGAAAACTACTTCATGCACTACATAGCATACTCACACACAATTACAACAAATAGTCAAATAAAGGAAGTTATTTGGTTTCTTCAATAATTCTATCACTAGAAAGGTTGCCCATGGATTTCAACTGCTACTATAGCTTATCACAAGCTGTCTTTCTCAAGTCACACGTTTAATATGCCAATCTGAACATATTGGCATAATTTAGTCATTTGGTCCATTTTGACTAAAATCACATATTTACTACTTAAGGCTATATTTAGCTATAAACTCTTTCATTTATCCATTTTAGGTTTATTACTACTCGATTACTACTTTACATCACCTTGACCGGTCTCATTTCACTCAAATTAAATTTTCACCCTAAAATCTCTCTCTCTTAAGGCCAAATTAAGCTTACAAGTTTAAAGCTCTATTGTTCAGCTTTAAACCAGTTGTAAAGCTCTAATTTAACTCCTGAAAACCTTTTTATTACTATTGAATAAGAGTTAAACCCCTCAAATTTCACTGATTCAATTTTTCTATAACTCATTTTCAGAGGAATTTGTGTAGAATGAAAGGTAAGAGTTATATGTAGTTTACTCACTAAGTAATTGATCAGAAGCACCTTCCACGGCTCCAAAACCTCTTACCCTAGTACACCCTTCACTTCTCTCTTCTCCCTTTCGTGTGTTTTAGATTTCTTCCTTCTAAAATTTCTAAAATTTCACGACTTAAGAAGTAATTAAATATCCTCCAAAACCTTTTACCCTAGCACATCCTTCACTTCTCTCTTCTCCCTTTTGTGTGTTTTAGATTTCTTCCTTCTGAAATTTCTAAAATTTCATGACTTAAGAAGTCATTAAATATCCTCCAAATCATCTTGCCCTAGCCAACTCTATATGTAAATGCACAAACAATAATCACAACTCAACACAATCCATATACCGATTCTCATAACCAGAAAAAACTGATACCAAGTTGTAATATCCTCCTTTTAAATACATGATAAACTCTAAATCTCAATTATTAAAAGGATTGGATTAAGATAATTAATATAATACCAAGTTGCAAATGGGTAGAAAAGTTAGGATCCCAAGTTTACCAAATTAAAACCATTCCTAATAACCTTTGAAAGAAATAAATCAGAGCTTATAAATTATTTGGAAGCATGGGATCATTTCAAACATAAGTGCATTTGCTAACAGATTAGAAAAACAAAGTGATTCTACAAAAACTGGGGGGTGCGCTGCAGCTCATTGTACATGCGCCTTGGCATGTTCGCCTCTGTGCCATGCGCCATGGCTCGTGGCACCATACACTGTGGCGCATTGCACGATTCATGGTAGCAACTTCTAACAAGCCCAATTCCTTCATTTGATGTCCGATTGATACGAACTAGGTGTCTACGAAAAACTCTATTTGAGCTCTAACTAATGACTTTAGTCTCATAATTAAAATATTACACAATTAGAATTTGTACACTCTTTTCAAAACCATACTTTTTAACACTTTTCTTAAAACTAAATGCCCAAACTCATTTACCAAAAGCCAAAAGCTATTGACACCACTTAGACCATATGCAATACATCAAAACTACCTTGTGCAACACACTACATCATATCAAACACTTTACAAATCATGATTTCAATACTCAACCTCTTGATTCAAAAACATAATTAGAGGGAATTTAAGCACCTTTTTATCAAGTAATTCATAATCAACACATAATATGTGCAATTCTTATTGCTTATTGCATTAGTCGTTTGGCCCTATCATAGATATCACATTTCATAAACTCACTCCCTAAGGCTTAAAATACACATAGAATTCACAAAAATATATTGCAAGTAAGAACCAAAAATGGATTAATCCTAGTTGGCAGATTCAATTTTCAAATACACATAACAATTGAAAATAAAGAGGCCTATAAAATAGGATCATAATCTTAAACCTCTGGGTGCTTTCCTCTGTCCAATCCTCTTGAGCTATTCCCTGTAATATTAAAGATAGTGGGTGAGTACAACTACTCAGTAACTAAGATCCAACTAACTTATACTAATGCATGTCAATTAATTTAAATGCAAGTGTCAAGTATAATCAATTTCCAAACCATATAAAACATTCAAGAATATCAATTCATATTTCCAAGCGTAATAGCACAATACTCATGAAATAATGCTTTTTAACAACTTCCACATAAAAGAGAGTTTTTCACACAATCAAATGACATATACTCGAAAGTAATTAAGATTCAACTCATGATTATCATCAATAGAGTCACAATATAGACAATCATGTATTCTTTCTCACTATATGCATGATCATACCTCCCTGATATCCTCCTTATTCCTCTAACATAAAACCGTGGGCTATATCATAATGAGACAATCTATAATCTAGGACTTCTCTAGCCTAAATACTTGTGAGAGAATTACCCAACCAAAGCTTACCCAACTCACTTGTGAACACGGTGTCCCCCATTTTCTCACACTATGGGGTGTCATTCTCCCTAGTTGATAGAATACATTTTTTACCCACTTTTATTTGTCAACCAGGACCTTTTTATTAATGATTTATCACCTTAAAGTGCACACATTACATTAGATTTATAATTCTGCTTAAGTTTCTAGGTTTAGTACACTAAGGGTATTTTGGTCTAAAAAATGAAATTTTGAGAAAATGTACAAGAAAAATTGAAAAAGTTCAGTATATGTCCAGTTGATGAGTGGTGAAATTATATTTTTAAAATTTATTTTTGTTTGGAAGTAATTAAATAAAAAGTCAACACTTTCTTAAGTGTCTTAGTTTGGCCTAGTTTTCGATTTGCTTTTGTGTGAAAATTCTTATATAATTTTATGCATCCTAGAACTGGTTAATTTAAAAAATTATCCCTTCTAACTATGAATTTAATTCTGGACATTCATTAGAATTTATTATGTCACATATTATTTAATTGAATTATATGATTTATGTGACATAGGTGGCATGTGACCTGTGCATCAATTGGGCAATTAAGGTCAACACTTCTTGAGGTCAATGGTTGAGCATTTGCATGTGATTTATGATATTTTGGGAGATGAAATCAGCTTAAATGATGTGGATGATACATGAAAAATTACACACACATTGTAATCATCTACAAACCAATAGGAGGTTGCCACGTTGCAAGTATGACAAGGCTCCCATTTTCTTTTTATTTTCTTTTCATATTTTTTAATTAGCATTCAACTAATGGGAAACAAGATATGCACGTGGATTCGGCCCTATTTTAAGATCCAACACTCATCTCATTCATTTTCTACAATTTCTCTCTCTTGTTCTTCATTTTTCTCCATTTTTTCTCTTGCGTTCTTCACTTTCCAGCACATGTACAGCACCACGTCTCCATCAAATCCACTCAATTCTTCCACAATTCTTCTCCTCTCTCAAAGCTGACCCTACCCTAAATACTTGGAAGAATATTTTAGCTTAATTCATTAAGACTATGGAGCAACCTACTCAGCCACTTAGTATTCTTAGTGGAAGTAAGATTTTCTTCATGTTTTCTAGCTAGAATCTTCATGAAATCCTAGGGGAGAGTTGATATAAGAGGAGTTTTGAAGTCTTTACTTGACTAAGCTTAACTATTTCTTCATCTTACTTCAATTCCATTAGAATACTATAACTATTATTAATTGTGGTTCAATTTGACTTTAGTTTCATGGTTGTTTATAATTTGTAATGTTGAAACAAGATTTTTTAGTTGAATTCCATGCTCTTGTTATTACTGTAATTTCATCCACTTGATGAATTTGCATGGTAATATGTGATTTCAATGAGTGAATGTCTTGTATTAGCCTAGCATATAATTGTGTGGTGAATACTTGATGAGTTGCTTGAGTTTTTATAGTTTTGAGCTAAAGTATAGATTTGGGTAGTGATAAACACTTGGTTAATTTTAGAGCTAAGCTAGTAAGGTTACCTAATGGGCTTGTAATAGCACTTAGGGAATTGAATTAGTGAAGCTAAGGTACTTAAGATAGTTGTCTTAGGTAAACTCATTTTTCAGCCAAGGAAGAGGAGTTGAGTGAGCTGCCACATTTGATTAAGAATTAGAATTCTTCTATAAGAAACACCTTAAGATTTCTACTTAAATTGGGAAGCCACTTCATTCATAATTATGCTTAGTTTGCTAGTTTAATTCACTAGATAATTAGGTTGGCAATTAGTTAATCAACTTCAAACTTAGATGATTTATTTCACTAGATAACTTTAGATTAGATTTAAAATGATTCCTTAAGAGATGACCTAGGGTTAGCCATATATTCCATTAGGTTAGCTTTAGTTTAATTTTAAGGATAAATGACTAATTTCCTATCAAAATTTTGGCACCGTTGCCAGGAAATGTGTTTAGGTTTAATTCTAAGGTTGTTTAGTGCTTAATTTATATTTTTAGTGTTTCTAAAAAATTTTGTGAAAAATCATGAAAATTTGTGTTTTATATTTTGTATAGTGTTTTTGTGTGTTTTTGTTCTGTTTTGAAAAAAGAAAAGAAAAAAAATTAGTGCAATTTTCATTGGTTTGGTGTGGAGCTGAAAATACTCTATTTCTAATGTCTCTATCTAAAATTGAAAAATCAACTAGTAAACAGTTTGAGGGAATTTGAACTTGAAATTTCTTTCATTTGAAATCTCTATATCTTAGCTTCATTTTAAAATTAGTTTGGTCAATTTTGAACATGGGAAGTGTCCTGTGAAATTTTTACAAGCTAACAAGGTCCAGAGAGCCTTTATAGAGGATTCCCAAAACCCTGTTACAATTTTTAATTAGCATATCTCCCTCTCTGTGTGTCTAAATTAATTGATTCCAATCTCTTTTTTCTTACTATTGTCTTAGATTTCTTTTTTGTGCTTATAATTTTCTTCAATTTTTCCATTTTCTTATTTGAAAGTTTGTTGGAAGCTTTGAATATCTTCTAGATGAAATCCTATTTCTCTAGACCTATGGACCAACTTGTGAAAAATGCTAGGACCAATTAAGAAGGATTTTTGATCTGAAATTGTTACATAATTTTCCTATATGTCTATTGTGTCTCTCATAAAATTTTCAAGGGAATTTCTCATGTGGATTGGCCACTATAAAATTCATAAATTCACTAACTCTAGAGAACCTACTCTGTAATTTCTAGAATTAGCAAAGTTTCTTCAAATGAGCATTTCTAACTCTTTCCTCTTTACTTTTCAGTGATTTTTGTTTTTGTGATTTTTTTTTATTTTCTTTCTTTCTTCATTTTGTTTACAATATTATTATGCATTTCTACTCATACACTTGTAGAGGACATATCATTTGAGCTTCCTTGGTCATTCCATCATTTTGAGCTTGAATTTGCATCATTACTTGTGGATATAAGTTTCATTGCATTTTATGGCTTGGTTTCATCATCATGATTTATTTCATCCTTCATTTGACATGCATTCTCATCTATTTACAATACCTAACATTGATCATATATCCCATTCCATCAATTTCAACCATATAACTTTGATTGTCTACCCCCATATTATGATCATTTCCATCCAAGCCACAATTTTAAATTTTTCAATCCCATGAGTTTTAAATCCAATCCAAGCACTCATGTTAAGCATACACCACCTATTGATATTGAGTATCTCGAAAAATTAGGTGTACAAAGGGGTAAATTTTATTGTGTGTATTATAAGGCTACCTCCCACTTCTATTTTAATTGTCCTATTCTAAAAGGATATTGTGAACCACATAGAGTAGCCCAAGCCCCACAAGAGAGCAATTACATCTTTCAAGCTAAAGATACACAAAAAGTTTCTCATGAAGCTATTGAGGACATAAATATACCTCAAGCCACTCAATCTCTAAAAGAAAAGGAGTCAATCCAACCTTTACTTCAAGAGATAATTTCTCCTATTCCTATTAAGGTTAATTCTTCTTCACATTTGACTTTATCTAATGATGAGCATAATGATTTGAATGATGATGACATAGATGAAGAAATTATAGTTGAATCACCTTGGATGTTTGATCATGAACCATATTGTGAAAAAATATATCCTTGGGAGAAAACCACCTTGAATTCATGTGATAACTATCTTGATTTAAATTCAAATATCAATGAAAGTATTAAATCTTCACTTAGGTTGAATAAAGAAAATGAGATTGATGTTGATAGTGGGGAGATGCATCTTATGTGCATGAAATTCCAATACCTTATGATATTATTAATAGTGTACATGCACTTATTTTTTCCAACCATGATGTGCTTGAGAAAGATTGTTTACCTTCTTTTGTAGGTGAACAAGATATAGTGGCCGAACCACCTCTTGACTTCAATGAGGAACTTGATCAACTTAAAGAGGCCATGGACTTGAATCAAAATTCTTCACCTATTCCTCTTGAAACTGTGCCAATTGTAGAAGAAGAGCATAAGAAATGTAAGGCCAATCATGAAGTAAAAGAGGCTAATATGCAAGGCTTACATGGAATTGAGGACAAGTCATAAGAAGAAGAGAGTTTGGAGGACTTAAAGTATGAGGGAATTGAAGTTCAAGGAATGACTTTGCAAAGCCTCAAGGTAAATTGTGTGATATTAATCTTATGATTGAATAATTTAGTGATGATCTTGCCTTATTGTCTAGTACTGATTCATACTCTCATACGTCTATATCTCCTTGTACTTGTTTGAATGATTATAGATGCCAAAATTGTTTGGAAATTGATGAGTACTTGAATGATGATGACACATCTTCTTATGAATTACTTGATGATAATAAAATGTCTACTATACTTGAGCTTTATGGGCATGAGAAGGGTATTTTCTCTTATGATGTAAGTACAAACACCAAGGGAGCAATTTTAAAGAATTTTCTCCACTCGAGCTTGATGTCCATAAGATTCCCATGCTATTAGAGAAAAATTCTATACTTGTAGTACCTTTATCCATTGAGATAATGGAAGAGACTAAAAGCTTAGATGATGAGAAGGTTGAATTAAAGACTAACCAAGTCAAATCTTTCATAAAGGAAGATATTATCCATAGAACTTTCAAGGAAATCATATCATGTGATCTTACACCAGAAAAGGGAGTTATTTTTCTTTTAAATTCATTTAATTGTATTGCATTTGATTGTTTTGATTTTATTGGTTGTCTTCCATATCTTGATAAATTTCCTCCATCTCTACTCAAATGTCATTCCATTTGTTTTATTATTTTTTATGACCATGTTGCATTTGATGCATCCTTGCTTGCAAAAGAAAATATTAATGGTTGTATTTTATATGATCTAAAGGGAGAACAGTACACACCATACATCTTGGAGCCATTACAAATTGATCCCGTGCCTCCAGCTAAAATGCTTGTAGAGAAGAGTACAATGAGTAGCTTTATGCTACTCCTCAATGATGAAAATTTCAACTTCAAGAGCTTGTAGAGATTTAAACTAGGTTGTATCTTCTTCACCCTTGCTTTTTACTTTACTTTGCTTTATGCTTTTATTTCTTGATTGAGTAAATTGCAAGTGTCGGGGAGATGAATCTAGTAGAAAAAGGTAGAATTTCATTCTTTTTAGTTTTCTTGTTTCTTTTTATTTTTGTGTGTTGAAAAAAAAAATTCTAAACCATACTTTTATTATGCATTCGTTATTGATCTCACCTTTTTTTATCACTATCTATACATACATTGAGGACAATGCATGATTTAAGTATGGGGGAGAGAAATAAATATTTTATTTTGTTTTGTTTTGGCTTTTGAGAAAACATTCAAAAATTTAAAAAAAAATTGTGCTTTGTTTTGTTTTGTTTTATTTGAGGTTACTTAATAACCTAACTCTTGAATGGATATTTTGATGCTTGAGACATGGTAATTTTTTGAATAGGTATGAAGTGAACATTCTTTTACCTTAAATTAATGGGTTAGAGTGGCACATTACCTTTTCATGGAAGAGGCCAAACACTCATGTATGATTAATTCCTTAGTGATGTTACCCTTTAGAATTTGTTTCACTTTTTAATTGAGAACACATGTCTTGCATTTGTTTCATAAGAGATGAAAGATAGCATTCATAAAAAATAGCTAAGAGCCAAATAGCCAAACCGTTATTATTGATTATCCTTTATTAGCCACTTTGAGCTTTTGGTTTGATTCTTAAAAATAAATATTCACCCTATTTTCCTAAGGAATGCATGTTACACTTTTATATATCTTTCTAATATTCATTGCATGTCCTAGATTAAGTGAGTGGATGCCTATTGTCATTTTTCTATCCATTACTCTTTATCCTTTATTATTGTATCATTACATCCATTATTTTCATTATTTTTCAAAGAGTTAGGGGCAACCAAAAGGAAAAGAAATAAAAATAAAGAAAGATTTGAAAAAAAAAATACATAATAAAAAAGAAAAGCTATAAAGTTGCTAGAAAAAGAAACAAAAAGAAGAAGAAAAGAAGGAGAAAAAGAAAAGTAAGAAAAGAATAAAAAGTTTCCTAACTCATCCATTCCATTTGTTTTATTATTTCTTGTCATTGCTTTCCATCCTCATTATGTTAAGGTGTCCACTCAATTGAATTTGATTATGCTTTGCATATTAAGGGAATATATCTTGACTTTAGCATTATCTTGATACTAACCCTATTTTTTCATACATGCATTTCTTAGATATCCTTTCATTACCCATATTACAACATAATAAAGTCTACTTGATTCTTGATTTCAAGTGCTATTTAGTGATGGAGATGTAGAAGGGTTACAAATTTATGGTAGGGTTTACCCTAAGGAATTTTGAGTGAAATTTAATACCTTATACACTTTGAGTGATGAGAGCAAATACTTAACCTAGAGAGGCTTACTCTTTGACATTGATTCTTGGTAAGGATTTGTTTGTGATATGCATAATTTTTTTCCTAATTATTGCCACATTGATTAATAATTTGTAGAAGTTCATGAGCTAGTATTTTAGTGACTTTGAACATTATTTTTCTCTTGTTTCATTGTCTTGTAGTTTCTTTTGGTATCTTTTTTACTTGATTTTGCCCAGAGTGCAAAAGATAAGTGTGGGGAAATTGATAGAACACATTTTTTACCCACTTTTATTTGTCAACTAGGACCTTTTTATTAATAATGTATCACCTCAAAGTGAATACATTGCATAAGATTTGAAATTTTGCCTAAGTTTTAAGTTTAGTACATTAAAGGCATTTTGGTCTAAAAAATAAACTTTTAAGAAAATGTATAAGAAAAATTAAAAAGGTGAATTTTATGTCTAGTTGATGAGTGGTGAAATTATATTTTAAAAATTAATTTTAATTTGTGAGTAATTAATAAAAAGTCAATACTTTCTTAAATGTTTTAGTTTGACCTAGTTTTCAGTTTGTCTTTGTGTGAAAATTTTTATATATTTTTGTGTAGCCTAAAACTTGGTTAATTTAATAAATTCTCTATTTTAATTATGAATTTAATTCTAGACATTAATTAGAATTTATTATGTCACATATTATTTAATTGAATTTTGTGATTTTTGTGATATAGGTGGCTTGTGACTTGTGCATCAATTTGGCAATTGAGGTAAACACTTCTTGAGGTCAATGGCTGAGCATTTACATGTGATTTATGATATTTTTAGGAGATGAAATTACCTTAAATGATGTGGATGACACATGGAAAGTTACACACACATTGGAATCATCTACAAACTAATAGAAGGTTGCCACATTGCAAGTGTGACAAGGCTCCCATTTCCTTTTTATTTTCTTTTCCTATTTTTTAATTAGCATTCAACTAATGGGAAACAAGATATGCACATCCATTGAGCCCCAATTTGAGATCTAGCACTCATCTCATTCATCTTTCACAATTTCTCTATCTCATTCTCCATTTTTCTCTTTTGTTTTCTTCACTTTCCAGCACACATCCAGCACCATGTCTCGATCAAATCTACTCAATGCTTCTACCATTCTTCTCCTCTCCTAAGGCCGACCCTACCCCAAATACTTGAAAGAAGATTTGAGCTCAATTCATTAAGATTATAGAGCAACCTACTCGGCCACTTAGTGTTCTTAGTGGAAGCAAGATTTTCTTCATGTTTTCTACCTAGAATGTTCATGAAATCCTAGGGGAGAGTTGATCGAAGAGGAGTTTTGAAGTCTTCACTTGGCTAAGCTCAGCTATTTCTTCATCTTATTTCAATTCCATTAGAATACTATGACTATTGTTGATTATAGTTTAATTTAACTTTAGTTTTATGGTTGTTTGTAATTTGTAATGTTGAAAAAAGATTGTTTAGTTGAATTTCATGCTCTTATTGCTGCTGTAATTTCTTCCACTCTTTGAATTTTCATGGTAATATGTGATTTCAATGGGTGAATGTCTTGTATTAGCCTAACATATAATTGTGTGATGAATACTTGATGAGTTGCTTGAGTTTTCATAGTTTTGAGCTTAGGCACAGATTTGGGCAGTGGATTTGAGAATGAATTTTAGCTAAATACTTAGTTAATTTTAGCGCTAAGCTAGTAAGGTTACCTAAGGGGATTGTAATAGCACTTAGAGAATTGAATTAGTAAAGTTAAGGTACTTGAGATAGTTGTCTTAGATAAACTCATTTTTTAGCCAAGGAAGAGGAGTTGAGTGAGCTGCCATGTTTGATTAAGAATTAAGATTCTTTCATTAGCAATACCCCAAGGTTCTTACTTAAATTGAGAAGCCATTTCATTCATAATTTGGTTTAGTTTGCTAGTTTAATTCACTAGATAATTAGGTTAAAAATTAGTTAATCAACTTCAAACTTTGGGTGATTTATTTTCACTAGATAACTTTAAATTAGAATTAAAATTATTCCTTAGAAGATGACCTAGGGTTGGCCCTATATTACATTAAGGTTATATTTAGTTTAATTTTGAGGATAAACAACTAAATCCCTATCACTAGTGTAAAGTCCCAACTCAATTTGGCTTTATCATTCCCAACACGTAAAGGTAGAAAAATTAGTAAACAAGTGTTAGAGGCCTCACGTACCTTTCTCCCTTCCTTTAGGCTAAAGGTATAAAAATTAGTAAATAGGAGTTAAGGGCCAGAAAAGAGTAATGAATATATAAAGTAGTGGTATGACTACCTTTTAGTTGAAATAAATGTATAAAGTTGCATATTGAGTTAAGTTGCCAACTAGGACACATATATGTTTTTGAATATGAGAAAGTGAGTTATAATGTGAATTTTGCTTGTGTATATATATGATATTCCATTATGCCAAGAGTACCCCTAAGAAGGGTATGGTGGGAGGCCAAAATGCGAACAAGCAAGTATGTATGTGTTGTAACTTGTTCCATTAATGTATATATGTGAATTGTATTGATTGTGATATAAATTGAATGTGTTATGTTGTGAAATGATAACTTGACACAAATAGTGAAGTGGGACCCTATTTAGAAGAGTCGAGTACATTTGTGATTCTCAATCATATAGTAAGGCGAAGCTCCATATGTGAGAGTCAGAAGGTTGAAAGTGGAATAAGTCTAATTGTGTATGTGAATATATGCTATATATGTGACTTTCTCATACAAGACCAAAAGTGTGTAATGTGGCTTTGAGAGGCCAAAATGGGCTATTAATGTGATATATGTGAATTGTTATGTTAATCAGGTATAGGTGGTTCTTTTGAACTTGGTTCAAGACCCAAAGTGGTCTAATGGCATGAGGAATGAGAATTGAGCACTTAGGGTGTAAGTTTTTGAAAGAAAAGTGACTTTTTGCACCCCAGGTGTCTAATTTTAAATCAGACCGTCAGATCGAGTGCAAGCTTATTCCATTAGCTAATAAACATCGTAAGCTTCGTGTGGCACTTGAATCACTCCAATTGGACGTCGGATGTGAAAATGGTCACGTCAAAAGTTTGTCATTTTTGCTGTCAAAATGATAGCAGAAATTCAAACAGGCATGTCGTGACATATGATATGCCCACCACGATGCATGACGCAATCAGGAACAGGGCAGGTGGTTCTATGCCACATGCCGCGACGCACGTGCTGCACGCAATAAAGCATGGCTTATTTTTAGGTTGAGAAATTATGATATTTTAAGTCTTTTAAATGTGTTCATGCTTCTGCTAGCCCTCTTATTTGAATATACATTTTGAGAAGTTAATCCTGCAATCTTGAAAACAAATAAAGGGCTATTACTCTAATTTTGTATTTGTTGATTGTGATGTGGAATGGTAAAGCATGGGTTGAGATAGGACTTTATAGTCTGAACCCAAGAACTTTATAGTTTGGTATCAGTCTTCTATGGTTTTGACCTATTTGTGTATTGCATCGCATTAGTTGGCAACTTTTATACATTCATTACTCTTTTCTGGCCTATAACACCTATTTACTACTTTTTCTACCTTACTCTAAAGGAGGGGAGAAACGTACATGAGGCTACTATAGCTACTACTATAGCATTGCTATAAAGCTATGAGAGGACGTGGTAGAATTCCATGACACACATAGGCTCAGCTTGCCCAGGATGTGTACAATCCAGAGTTGCTACTAAAACAACCTCAAGGTAATAACCCTATTATAGCACGTATGCTAGAGGTAATGCTAGACATTTAGAGGAGTCTAGTAGGCCATGATACCCTAAACCGTAATAGGGATCACGAGGAGCCAAGGCCAAAGCAAGAGGTAAGGCCTTAGGCTAAAGAGAGAGTAGGAATTAAGCAACAACCTGAGGTGCAGTTTAGTTGGCCAGCAACCTCCCATACTTCAAGGAGTAAGCTAGTGACCAATAGAGGAGATCAGGAGGTTCCCATGGATCGAGTCTGGAGAACTTTTTCACGATTGAATTCACTAACTTTCAATGGTAGTATTAGAGAGGGAGATGCCGAGAACTAGATAGAGGGGATGGATGCATTTTTTAATGTTACTCCATGTTCCTCTAAATAGAAAATGGCAGTCGATACAGCTATTGAGGATGCCAAACATTAGTGGCATTTAGTAAAACCCTCCAGTGGTAGTCGGCTCAACTAGGAGAAATTCAAAGAGATATTCTTTGACTATCACTTCCCTGCGGCATTCAGAGATGAGAAAGAAGTTGAATTCTATGCTTTTCAGTAGGGAAACTTAGATGAGGAGTTTTTATGAGAAAGTTCAACAACTTTCCAAATTTGTGACATCTTGCATTAGAAAGATGATAGTAAATGGAGAGCCAAAAGGTTGATAGAAAAGATGCCCCTTGAGTATAGAAGGCAAATTGCCTTGTTAGGAGAAGCTACATATGAGGAAACCTGTAACCAGCTTTGTATAGCTGCAAGACGAGGTTGAGAGGCAGATGTTGAGAATAGATGAGATAGCTATGGCACACATATTCACACATACATATATATAAACACATCCTTCTAGCACCCTAATCCTAAATACATTATAATAGAATTTCTCAAAAGAAAAGGGTTATAGTTCTTTACAATCTACAAACAACCTTTAACTCTACTCATTTCCCTGTCCACCATTGGATCCTTCACCTAGAGCTAGAAATATTGAAAAAAAGGGGTGAGATAACATAGTTTCAGGAATAGAGAAATCTATATTTATTATTAAAAAGTAAGCCCTAGTTGAATAAATGAATAATAGATTAAATATAACATATAATTTAATTATTTAAAATGTATGAATGCATGACATAGGCCGGTATGACCTTTCCTAACGACAGAATGCTCCCTGGCACTCTTTAGCTAGCAAGTAAACCTTATACTCACTTGTACCTCCACAAGCACAAAACATAATCTAAGGCATAATCAAATCCACCTAAATGCTTGTGCTCCTTTGATGTGAATCCTAAGTAGTCAAAGCTAACTCCCTCATAAAACTAGCCTGACTTACTCTCCATATGAGTTCTACCTTAGCCTAGGCACTTAACCTTGCACTTCATATGTTAGATTTCTCCCCTACTGAGAGGTTTTGAACACTCAATCTACTAACCACTTTAGTGCACTGAGCTCACAATATGAAAGGCAACATTGAATACTAGCAGTGTGCCATAAAATATTGCAAGTCCACACCTCTCCATTGGTGAACTCCCACTGAGACCATGCCTTTCACTCTTGTATACCGCTTTAACACTCTAAGGTAGTATAACATATATCACTCCTCCCTTAAGCGGATCCTTAGCCTATCTAAGGTATCTAACCCAATTAAACTTCCTTCAGTACAACTTCCATTCTCTATAATTACAGTGCATGCAAATAACCTCATTTCCATAAAAACATTATTGTTAAAAAAATAGAAAATATATATGCACTATTATCTAATTAATACCCCATAAGTCCTTATAAAACACAATTAGTTGAATTTAAACATTAAAAATATGTAATGCATGATAGCTAGATATTTATTCAAAAATAGCTAAACAAAGTAATAAAAAATATAAATTCCCTTGTTATCTCAACTTTTTTGTATCAAAAGTGTTTTTCCTTGTACAAAAATATGACTTGGCTTGTCCCTTAACTTCTGAACAAATTCCACCAATAATTCCTACAACATGTAAGTGATCCACATCACTTATTATGGCAAATAGCATAAAAGAAAACTATAATTCATACCACACAACTTAGGTTAATGAGTTATAATCCATCCCAATAATCCATATATTAAACCAACCATTTACATAGTATCACTTAACCACCAAAACCATTTATTTGCCACCACTAGGCCAATTTCTAAATCATAAAATTTTTAATCAACCAAAAACTTTCATTTAGTGTTATCAACTTTCATAATTAGCCTTTATAATGAAAACCAAAGCCTAATTTAAATTTTATTGGATTCAAATAACACAATTATAACTAAATCAATAGGTTGAAACCGTTAAAGAGCAAAATCCAATCCCTTAGGGTTTAATTTTTGCCCTAAAACTCCCTTTCTCATCAAATTGCCCACTCAAAATATTAGAGCACCATATAAAAACTTAAAACAACCTTCCTAGGACCCAAGGAAATCAAAGTTTACAAGAACAAAGCTTTTGGGATCAAAATAAAAAATTTACTTCTTCCAAAAACTCAAGAAAACCAAGAGGAAAGGAAGAGATTAAAGAAGGAAGTTTACATATCATGTAGTCGAGCTCGCTTTAGTTATTTTAATTTAATTATAGTTATTTTATTTTAAATTAAATTTGGGTCTTAAAATTTTTGGGATGTTACAACACCTCTCTACTTTTTACTAGACTATTGTTAATAATTTAAAGAATTGAGAAACACTACCTCATTACTCTCTTAATAATTTAGTATTTTTTATCATATTAAATAATTTTTTAATAATAATTTATTTAATTATTAATTCTAATCAAAATATAATATTATTTATTAATTAAAAGTAGATAGGTGGCATTTATTGAGCTTGAAAATGCCACATCTCTACTGTATTATTGATTTTTTATTTTATTTAATTTATTTAATTACCATTTATAATTAATATATAATATTACTTAATAATTAAAAGTATAGAGGTGGCATTTCTTGAGCTTGAAAATGCTATCTTTCTACTGTGTTACTAATTTAATATTTTATTTTATTAGATTAAATAATTATTTTATTAATTAGTGTTATTTTTAAAACATATGATTATTAAATACTGTTTTTTATATATTGATTTTTTAAAAAAATTATTTAAATGAGAGAGGTGGCGTTTCCATATGATGGGAATGCCACTGCTCTCTTCTAAATTTCATTTTTTATTAATTAATCTTATTTTTAAAACATATAATTATTAAATATTATTTATTAAATATTAAACAAAAAAAATATTTAAATGAGAGAGGTGACATTTTTTAAAATTTAATTTTTATTAATTAATATTTTTTTAAATTATATAATTATTAAATATAAATAATAAAAATTTAAATGAGAGGTGATGGAAATGCCACCTATGATGAAAAAGCCACCTTTTTTTTGGAAAATTAAAATTTTTATTAATTAACCTTGCTTTTAAAATATACAATTATTAAATACTATTTATTAATTATTAAATGATAAAAAATTTATTTTAATGAGATAAATAGCGTTTCCAAATGATAGACTATCTTTTTTTCATAGTTTGTATAAATTATTTTAATTACTCTGTATGTAATTTTTACCTGCATGCAAGTGCATTTCTTTGAGTTTATAGTGGTAAATCATAGATTTTGAGTTTCTTGTTGATTAATGAAGATAGTGTATATTAGCTTTTAGTTAAAAAGATTAATATACTTGTGATCGATTAGTTGTCTATAATTATTGTTGCACAAAATTCCAGAAGTAAAGTAGATACGCTTCATTAATTAAGAGTAATTTCTTATACAATATTTGTTTTACTCGACATAATTAAAATGCATGACTTCCTGATTGCGTTGAAAACTTGTGTATCCTTTGGTACCACACAAAGATGAAATTTGGAGGCACTTTGATGTTTCTTTACATTAGGCATAGTTTTTTTTTTTTCAAATTTATTGTTTATTTATTTTTGTTGTAGGTAATATTTTTTACAATTATGTTGCAAAAATTGCTAATAAACCTTATTATATCTCTTTACTACTATTTAATTTTTTTTTTCAATATCCTTGATTTTTTTTTATGACCTTGCTAAATTTATTGAAGTTTTGTATAGTGTGAAATTGATTATTTATTTTTGTTAACTGTATGAATAAAGTTTATTGTATAAATTAATTGTATATTTACTAAAAAATTATGTGTATGAATTGATGGATATATAAGAGATTATATATATATATATATATTAAAAAGTGATGCTTTTTAATTTTTTAAAAAATTAAAAAGAGATAGATGGCGTTTCATAGGAAACACTACCACTTACACTTTCTTTTTAATAGAAAAGGAAAGAGAGATGGCCTTTTCTAGATGAGGAAACGTCATCTTTTTCTTTTTCTTTTTTAAATGTAAGTAGAAAGGTGACATTTTTTCTTCCCTGTTATTTTTTTAAAAATAAATAGAGAGGTGACATTTTTTACAGGAAACATCACCATTTTGCTAGCTTCTTATAGTGTTTTATTAATTAATGAAAGGCTACCTAAGATTTATGATAGCATTAAATATTATAGCATTTTATAAATGCCATGAAACTAAATTTTTAAATGCTACCAATGCCCATTTATGCAGTATCGATTAGTTTCTTCATATGACAAGAGATTTTGATATGGAATTGAAAGAGCTAATTTTGTGGCTATTGTATCATCCAAACACTTATCTTGCAATTTTAAGAATTTAGGTCTCCCGTTCTTTCATTTCAAAATCTCTAGATCCTCCTATAATTATTGATGTACTAATAGAAGCACGTGATGCTACCGTTGGAAGCTGTGGGTTAAAAAAAAGAAGAGAGTACAACGCATGCATGATCAAGACAATAAAAAAAGCTTAATTAATTATTCAACTTGCAATTTAGCTGCCAATTACCTGACACTTTTTTGCCGTGCATGGTTTTCGTTGATTCACCTGATTCTCTAATTATATATGGAAGCCTCAAAACTGTACACTTTCGTGGTAAAATGTCTTGCCCCCTGTCGTATATATCAACCAAAATATTAATAAAGTTAAAAAAATAAACATACCATTTACTCTATATTATAAGAGAGATCATTGAATTACATCTAAGTCCTTCACAATACAATTAAAAAAAATACTAAATGACTTATTGACAATTTAGCATCCAAAATATATGACAACTATTTTAGTGTAAATGCACAAGGCACATTATCCTACTACGTACTTTGGGAAGAAAGCCTCCATACCAGTGAGAGCCCCTCAAAGGGATTAATTGTAACACCCGGCACAGTTAATACGTATTTGGACACTCTAATTTACCATTGGGGTGTTGATCATGAGGTATTTTTGACATACGAAAATAGGGACAAAATTAATTAGAATTCTCCAAGTTTTTTATATTTCATCAGCGAGCTTGGATTTTGGTTTTTAAATAGGGTAATGTCTATTTCTCCCCCTAAACTATTTTCATAAGAGCAATCTTTATCATGGTAATATTGCTCTTAAAATAATTAAATCATAGCAATATTGTCACTGATGTTAATTAAATGAGTAAACGTTGACAGTTAATTTGGTTGACTTACAAATAAGTTAGACTCAAATTAATTATAGCAATATTGCCTTTAAAGTAATTAAAACTAATGTAAAAAGTTAGTGACTTTCTACACCCCTATAACGACATTTCTTTTCAAACTGCTATAAGATATCTTTTTAATCACTGTTAAAAGCCTTTTCTCATTTTGGGATTGCATTAGAACGCTAGGTGCTCCTATGAAAATAGTTTAGGTGTAAAAAAATGAACCTTAACCCTTTTAAATATGAAGGATCGTGATAGAAACAAAAAGAATAGGAAGAGGGCATAAATGGGTTGACTTTCTACCCTTTTGATTGCATTAGAACACTGAATGCTCCTACTTGATCTCGCAAGCATGTTTGCTTCTTCCTCCATCCTTCAATTCGCTAGTCCTCCTTAACCCTCACTGGCATGGTCTTCCTAATTTATATTTATCCTTCAACCTACAACAACCTTTGTCCCGGTCAACATCAACATGATTTTTCTTACATATTTTTTCATGACTAGAAGGTTTTTGTGGCACTTAGGTCCCGTTTGGTAACTAAAAAATGTTGAACCCTAGTTTTGATGATAACAAAATAAGAGTAGTTCATGTTTTACTAGTTTGATAATTAAGAATTAATGGCTTATAAGAGAATTGACTATCTTTAGAATTCTAGCTCTTGACCTTATTCCCAAATGGGCACTCTTATTTCCAAATAAGTGCCTTATTTCCAAATAGCCAAGAATCATCTAAACTTCTCCTATAACTATTCATATCGTGTTCCTCTTCAAAGATTAAGTATTTGACTTGATTTTTATCTCTTAAGGATCCTTGGGATTGCTTGAAAGTTATCTTAATTGATCTTAGAATCAAAAATCCAAAACTTGAGGGCCTTTGTCAATTTTCCATAAAATGGTCCTTATTCCTGAATAAGCATCCTTTATTCCAGAATAGCTTATTCCTGAGTATGTGTCTTTTATTCCCAAATATCCTCTCGTTCGTCTTTCAGAAATAGCTTATCTGGGAATAGCTATCCTTATTCATGAATAATGGTTCTTTCTTTTAAGTTGTTCTTCATGTGTAACTGCATAACATTTTATTCACGAATAACCTTTTCAAGAATAGCTTATTTGAGAATAGCTTCACTTACTTCCAAATAAAGAACTTCAGATCAACACGTATGTAATCTTCTTTTGATATAAATGATATACTTCAAAATAATCATGGTATGCTTCTCGATATTTAGTTCTTCACAATTTTGAAGTAATGCTGCCTATTCCAAAACAAGCTTGAAGAAACTTGCTTTGTTTCTCATATTTGTAACAGAGGAATTTTGATTCTCTCTCTATTATCTTTCCTTCCACTTTCTAATAGTTGTGTTGGTTATTTAATCATCCTAGAATCATTCGAAACATAACTATAGGTTGGATTAAACTCTTGTTAATCTTATTTAGAAAATTCTTATTCCTAAATAGCTTCATTCTTCTGAAAGAGTATCTCACCTACATTGTTAGAACATTTAATGCAAAGAGATGTTACTTTTTTTACCTTCCGTGAGAGAGAAAGTTTCGTTGCAAAGCACTGTTACATTGCATCATTTCGGAGAAAGCTCAGAAGAAACAAGACAATCACTCGGCTATATTCATAAGTCTAATGGATCATTTATGAAGCCTGACTATAAATTGAAGCATTTATGAAGACAGTAACAACAACACAAACAATCTACGATAGTTATTTTCATTTATTGTGTACAAAATTTATGAGTTTATATTCATTACGAGTGAGCTACATTGATTATATATCAACTATTAGGGAGAGTGTTTAACAGGAGTAGCTCATTCTTAAACCTACTTTGTTTATCTCTGTTTTTCATTCCTGAAACAGAGGATCTTAAATTCGAGAAGTTTAATAGGGACATATTACTTTTGTAAGGGAGAGTGATTCAGATTCTAGTGTGAGTCTGGGATTGTATTGAAGCAACCAAAAGCTCAAATTTATCTTGGTGGAGTTAGTGGAGAAAATCTCAAGTGGTTAGAACTGAATCAGGATAAATGTCTGTGCAAGCTTCTCTTCCTTACTCTCTATTATGATTGATGATATCATTCTAAACTCATCTATTTAATTTATTATTAGCCAAATTTTTATAAAGCCTAATTCACCCCCCTCTTAGGTGGACTTTCAAAAAGGAATGGAATAGAATATATTGAAAAAATCAAGATAAAAATGAACTAAATCACCATTTCCTTATGGTAAGTGTGATAAAACTCATTGATATATATTAAAAATGTGAAAATCATCACACCCTCAAAAAAATTCATGAATCATGATTTCTAATCCTATGAACTAAATAACCCCTCCTCCTTATGACTGTGCTCACTTATCTCCTTTGATTATCTTATTTTTTACATATATTTCATTTTATTTCTTTCTAGTAAACAAATCAGACTTTAATTAATGTTATCTTGATGAACATTAAAAAAAAAATTCATTGCACGCAACTAACAATTAAATGAACATGATGGTGTCCTTACAAGTGCCACACATGACATGTGTAGATGTAGACACGAGTTAAATAAAGCATTTGAACTGTCTTATTTTAATAAGTCCGCCATAAGTATGCCAATAATTACCAATCATCAACATTATTAAAATTAAAAATTGCTTATTTGGACTCTCAAATCTAAATTATTAAACATATAGAAAGTAGGAACCGCGTACGTAGTAGTGAGTTAAAATAAATGACAGTGGAGGTTGTCGCATCTGGGGCGAGGGACGCACGAGAAGAATAAATATTGCTTTGCGGCATGTGCTCGCTCCACAAAATACGCAACCGCTGAACTAAATGAACGAGTGGACGGCTGATTTGGTCAGAGATTTGTTTTAAACAGTACATTAAATAATAAAATATTATGGAATCGTTGAAGAAATTAATTAATCAACAGGGCAATTATTTAGAGAAATTTTAGTTAAAGAAGACCCTCCAACCCTGTGCAATTTGTAAAATCAAAAAAAAGGGTACATATTCACCAATGTTAAAGTGGATCATTTTAATAATATAAAAAAGTAAGAAAATATAATTAAGGTAGTGTTTAAGTGAATGGACTTGGATTTAAAATTTTATATTTAAAATTCAAATTTAAATGGTAGTATGAAAAATCCATCCCAATCAAAATGAATTGTGATTGCTCCCCCAAGTTTACAAGATCAGAGTGATAAATTACCCACAATATTCTAGCTGTCAAACTTATAGGAAAGTTATACTTTTATTAATTTAAATAATTAATAGTTCAAGAAAAATAGATAAAATGAATTATTTGATGAGAATATAAAGAATAAAAATAAAGCAAGAAAATAATGATAAGGAAAACATAATCACTATAGTGATAACTATCCCAAAAGTGTCCTAATATTCTCATGAATTATTAGTCATTTTTTAATTAGCGTTGAATTTGTTCACACGATACCCAGTCAACTAATGAAATTGTAAAGCTACAGTTTAAGTTACCACAAATTTTTAGAATTATCCCCAATGTAGTTATTTATATTTATTTCTCTATATCTAGGATTTCTCTTCACCTCCCAGTCTATCAAAATTATTTATAGATTTAATTAAATAGTAGCCAATCATAAAATCAGTATGAAAAATAAGAGAAATAAATATAATTGAAAACACAAAATATATTCATAAATGTAAATGTAAAAATCATAACAAATAAAATATAAAACTAACTCCTCAATTAGGTTACATCCCTACCCTAACTGAATAAATTAGTAATACATAATAAAATCAAATAACATCTTTCTAAAATCTCCAATCATAAAAAACAAACATAAAGAAAATTAACGAATAGAAAAGAAATAATTATAATATGTAGAACTCCTCAATGATCTCACTCTTAACCTTTAGAATTCTTCTATAAGTTCCAAATATCTTAAAGAAAGTTCTTGAGGGACTCATGTAAGTGACTTGAGCTCATCCCTCTTAATAGAGATGAGTATTTCTAGTTAAAGTAGAGACTTTTCTCTTTATTCTTAGTCTATTGTGACTCAAGTGTATGTGTGTGTGTGTGTGATCTTTATTTCTTTGATCATCTCCAATTAAAAATCTGTGGAGAATGTGTTTTCTCCTCTCTTGCTGATATTTCTCTACTCAATCTTTAACAAGATATATATATATATATATATATTATATTTACTTTCTTGTGATATGATATACAGAAATTTGCTCCTTTCACTACAAAAAAAAAATTGACTTTTAATGATGATAAAAGCTGAAAAGTCACCACGAAAAGTTTTCAGCGATGATAAAAAGTCACCACAATGTTGTTGCGAGAGCTCTTGTCGCTAATTCTATCTGCGGTGACAATAAAAGTCACCGCTAAAAGTTGAGAATTAGTGGTGACACTATAAAGTCACCGCTGATTGTCAACTTTCGGCAGCGACATATATAAGTTGCTGCTAAAACTTAGAACATATTTATTGTAACATTAGTTTTTAAGAAATTATAATACATTTTAAAAAAGTTGACAATTAGCGATGACTCTAAAAAGTTGTCACTAATTGTCAACTTTCAACGATGACTTCTATGTCGTCACTGAAACTTAGACCTTTAGTGGTAATGTACATTTGTCGCCACTAAAAGTTTGACAATTAACGGTGACTATATATTGTCATCGTAAAAAGTAACCCTTTCAGCAGTGACTTTGAATGTCGAGGCTCACATATGGGAGATTTTCAATGGAGCTCATAGTGCTGGGATATCTAAATGCACCTATTTTAACTCAATATATTCCATAAATATTTGGTACCCAATCTCAATTATTACTAGTGATAATATTATAATTTTTCTTAAGCAGTACATGAGAATTCTTGAAGCATGTAATGTGTTATCAATTTAGGAAGAATCTTCTAGTTCTTCCATAGATGTCCACTACTGCAGAAATAAACTTTGGTAGCATTTAAAATTTTAGTTTCGTGGCATTTATAAAACGTTATAAAATCCAATGTTATAATAGGTATAAGGTGGCATTTCATTAATTATTAAAATGCCATAAGACTTATGACAAGCTAGAGCGTTTACTTCTGCAAATGCCACCTCTCTCATCTTAATGTTTAAAAAACCTCAAGAGAGGTGGCATTTATTACATATTGAAATGCCACCTGTGTTATTCACAGAGGTGGCATTTCTTTAATCTATAAACGTCACCTCTATCATTTCATAATTTTTTTAAAATTTAAATAACAATGGTGGCATTTTTGGAACATAGAAACGCCACCTATGTTATTTTAGAGAGGTGTGAAGAAACGCCACCTCTATCGATTTTAGATAACTTGCATTTCTTCCTGAAGAAACGCCACCAAATGTTTTTTTTTAAATAAATTTTCTTAAATATTATAAACAAAATTTTTCACTAGAACAACAAATCCAATAATATACAACCAGTCCAGCAATTTGCAAACAATTCAATTATACAATGAAAAATTACAAAACATATATTTGTAATACAACAAAGTAGTTTACAACTATATTAATAAAGCTCTCTAACTAGCTAGTTAGGCCAAGACATATCCTAAAAGCCTCAAATCTTACAAAAGCATTCAACAAATACCAAAGTTCTAGTGTCCTAAATTCAAAACAAATGATGACCACTCCTCAATTAGATCATAAATTTGCTTATCTCACTATATTCCAAGCATTTTTTGTCCTCAAAGTACTATAAAATATATTAACACAAGAAGTCATATACAGATATAATTAAAAATTGTTATAACCTGAATAAAATTAAATAAAATTAGATAACTTTTCATACCTCAAATGGGATAAAAGTTTGACCATGGGTGATCACATCCTTCATGTATTTCATAATGCAGTACCCACAATCATTATTGTTTAGTTGGAAAGGGCACTAAAAAATTATCAAAAAGGAATATAAATTTATGAAGCAAATAAATTTATTTTTCATAATTAAATAAAATATTTCATGTATAAATTAAATATACCACAATCTTTGTCCATTGATAACTCTTTGAGAAATCTTTATTTCTAGAAAAGGGGAGCTCTTTATAACCATGACAGCTATTTAGTGACTTGCCAAAACAAAAAAAATTTAATCAATGATCAGTGATGCAAATATATATATATATACATGAATATGTAAAATGATTCTTATAAATATAAATACTTACTTATTAAATAACCTCAACATATTAGGACGATCTATCAACACTCCTCTAGATAGAGGATCAAGATGATAAATTAAAGGCAAAGGAACAGCCATAGGATTGAGGACAATCAAAATCCAATGTTTCCTAAAAAATTTAAACTTTGATTATACTTAATAAAATGAGGTGTCTAACACAACAATTTATTAAAAAAATAATTAATAAAATACTTACCCCATATTGTAAGATATTAAGAATAACATATTTTTTCCAACTTCAGCCTTTTTTGTTAATATTTCTTTTAGAAGATCTACTTGTTCAGATGCACTCAATGTTGATCCATGACTAATATCATGAGGACTAACAAATGAAAATCTATTCTCTTTCTCCATGTCTTTCAAAAAAGAAATGCACAAATACCTTGATAAATAACAAAAAAATGTATTAAAATCAGTTACAATAAGAAATAAAATAATCAATATGAAAAGATGTTGTGAAAATGGTACCTTATCTAAGTGTTGATAGCAGAACCACTTGCCCATTTTCGATCAAGTATTTCCACAATAGTATTTCTATCAAGATATTTCCAACTGTCTTTACAATAGATTTCTCTTTCAAATTTATTTAAGTGTTTGGCCATTAGCAATAACCTTTGGCAAAAGAGACCGAAGAGCTTTACGAAAATTATTAGCTCTTTGCATTTTTGAAGCTCCATGAGATACTCTTTTTGTTTATACATGATATTAGATTCCTTAGAAATATTATCATGCACTTCAATGATTTTTTTTTTGGTTTTTTGATTTTGACAGAGTCTGTAAAAATAAAAAAAATTAAGTCATAATTACAATTGCATGTAGAATATTTTAAGAAAGTGTGAAATATAATTATCTTACGAAATGACTCAATGAGATATAAAAGCCATGCAACAAAAATGCCCTCAGCATCTTTGACCAATACAATATATTCATTAAGAGTTATTGGTAACTTGGCATCATCATTAATGCAAATGTCCACAGAAACTCGCAAAGTACCAGGGTGCAACGGAATAGTATGTAAAGTATCACCAACGAACCCACAGCAATTGCATTTTTGAATGCAATTTTTGTGTACAATTTGCATTTTGATTCCCCCAAAAAACAAATAAAATATTTTGCAATTTATATTGTAAAAATGATAGTAACTTTAAAAGTTGTCTAGAAAAAGTATTACTAGAGGGAGAGTGGGATGGTTGGACACAGAAGTGCAGCTATCTCTCACACTAGGGCTTTTAACTGTTGGAACTCTCACAAAACCCTGCTGAACCATAGCATTCATTTGCTCAAATAATTTTTTATTTTGTTCTTGTAACTAATGAAATTGTTCTTCATAATGTTGCTCACGCATATTCCATTCCAACAATTGTTGCTGAAATACATTCATTTTCTCTTTCAACTCAGCAATGACACTCTTGTCTGAGCATCTCCGACCACCAAAATAAGTGGTTTGGGTAACACCAAAATTGACCCCTCTGACATGACCAGGGACTTTTGGAGCATTTAAAGCTTTGCTGAGGATGTCCCCATGACCAAATTGTTGTACTGCTTCTGGCATTTCTTGTGACAAAGTTTGCTATCATATAAGGATCATAACAGATTATATATAAAATGAAATCATGTAAATAAAATTTTAAACATGAACCAAATACTAATACGTACACAAGATTTCCAAAATTGGCTCACACCTTCATCTTCAATTTCACCTTTTGAATTTAATCATCCTTCTACCCACACTTCATGGGCGTAAGTTGTTCACAATATAAATTATCTTTTTTAATCTACATATTAAAAAAATTAATTGAATTTATTAATCACTCAAACATATGTAATAATTATTGAATATAAGACATACTTTATCTTGTTCAATGAATGCATATACTTTTCTTCCCCTTTTAAAGTGATATTTTTGGCTTTCAGCTAGTTGATGATATGACTCGCTTTTCACCTATTCAAATACAAATTAAATTCATATTAATTTTATATGAGTAAAACTATATATAATTGGCAAAATCTTTCATTATTTACCTTAAATTCTTCCGCTGTGTGGTCTAGAACAAATTGATCCCATTCTTCTTGAGATATGATCCCATCATAAAGCTCTAGTGGGTGTTCAATGATATTATGATTATTATCTATTAAATACCACTTACAAAGATTTGCATGAAATTTTCTAAGAAGAACTCCAACTTTTTTGAGGACATATGCTCTATGAGACTCATCGAGATCAAAACAAGACTATAAGAAAGAAAATAATCTTGATCAATATAAGCATAGGAAAAAATAGTTCAACAGATAAGATATTAATGACTTTTTTACCTCAACTTGTTCCCATATGAATCTCTTGTATTCATTGGGTACTTTTCTCCAATCAATAAATATAATAGGCACATGGTCTTGAGCCACGGCCCTAATATAACTGATTAATTTATCTCTATTTGGCTTTATTTGCTGACCCCTCATATTCTAATCAACTTGCAGTTTTCTTCCCATGATTCTATTTCTAATCAACTTGGCCATCATAGTTTTACCATGATAAACATCGCAAAATATTTTCTCCTTTGCTACTTGAGAATCATCATCATTTGAACTAGCGTGAGGCTCATCATCACTATGGGAACTCATTTTCCTACAAGTTGAGATCAACACATTAACACTTGTATAATATGAAATATGAAAAAAATTAAATCAAGTAACATGAGGAATTAAATTACTTTTTTGTTTTTTCTTTATTTGATTTAAACTTGATAGGTCGACCCATATCCCATCTTTATGATCATCTCTCATGTACAAGTGCTCCTCTTCAGTGAAATCATCATCAAAAGATTGTATTGTTCTGTGAAAAAGATCATCTTCAATATTCATATCCTCATTACCTTGGGCTTGATCATTATCTTCATGTTTTTTGTTTGATAAAAGTATAATAGACTAATTATTTTTTATAGGATTAGAAACAAAAAATACTTGTTTATCTTGTTCAACTAAAATAAAGGGGTTCCACTATAAATTCAAAATCATCAAACCGGATTCTACTATAATTGTTAACCTACCTACATCCAAAGACAGGCATCCTGAGTAATCCAACTCTTATGTACGTTCAATGACACCAAAGTATGACATTTTTGCATAGACAGGGTTGTTATCTTTTGAACTTAATACATGTAAACCACCAACAATAAGCGTTAGTCTACTATTCTGCATTTTGCTTTGATCATCTTGTTCTTTGGTATATAAGGTATAACCATTGATTACATAACCGGTGTAAGATAAAACTTATAAACTCAATCCTTTGGCCAGCCATCTCAATCTTCCAGAAACATGGCTAGACTTTAGAATCCCTATAGTGTTAATGTTGGATAAATAATCTATACACAATTCAACTGCTTCTTCAACTATGTAACATTCGGTAATACAACCCTCAAGTCGATATCTATTTTTCACATAGCCTTTTAAAATTTTCGTGTAATGTTCAATCAGTACTTCCATCATAAATAAGTTGGGCCATACATTTGAACTTCTTTCACCAAGTGGAAGTCAAATAAACCATAATGTTAAAGAATGAAAGCGAAAAATACATTTCAAGTTCACAAAGGGTCAAAACAACTTGCCTTTGTAGGGCTAGAAAATTTACAGGGTCAATCACTTTATTACAAATCATCTTGAAAAATAAGCATAGATTTGTGATGCTACATCGCACTTTCTTGGGCAAAATTGATCGAATAACAATAGGTAAGAAATTTTGTATGAGCACATGACAATCATGAGATTTAAGACCTTGTAACTTCAAATCTTTCATTGATACAAGGTTCTTTACATTTGATGAGTACCCCTCGGGCACTTTGACACTATGAAGAAACTTAAGAAAAGATTGTTTCTCATGTCTAGATAGAGTATAAGCTGCTGGTGTTAGATAAGTATGATTTTCTTTCTCTAATGGAGCCAACTCTTCTCTTATTCCTGTAGAGACCAAATCCAACCTTGACTTCACATTGTCCTTTTTCCTAACAACTGGAGTAACGTTCTAACCACACTATCACAAATATTTTTTCAATATGCATCATATCTAGAAAATGTCTTACATGTAAGGACTTTTAATATGGTAGATAAAAAAATTATTTTTTTCCAACCACTTGTTGCAACTTTTTTTGCAAAAGGTTTGCCAAAATGATTATCAAGGTTATTCACCTTTTGAAAAACATTCATGCCTATCAACAACCTAGGCAGTTTCCCTTCTTCGAAGTCACCATTGAAAGATTTTCTCCATTTCCTCCAGCAATGTATCAAAGGGAAGAATCTACGTTGTCCTATATAAACATTTTTCTTATAATGATCTAACCATATTGAATGAGTGTCCTCTTCACATATAGGACATGCACCATGTCCTTTGATGCTATATCTTAAGAGATTTCCATAAGCAGGAAAATCATTGATTGTGCCAAATAACATAGCTTCTTTAATGGGAAAATACCCATCATTAATTGAAAGATTTTTCTATATACCCATCATAAACCTCCACACCATGTCCCACATTAGCTTCAAATCCTCTATTAAAGGAGTCAAATGTACATCTATATCATTTCTCAGTTGTTTAGGCCTACAAATTAACACAGACAATATCATAAACTTGCGTTTCATGCATAACCATGGAGGTAGGTTGTAAATTATTAATATTACTGGCCATGTACTATGGGTACTACTTTGAACACTGTGTGGGTTGATTCCATCTGTAGATAATGCAAGCCAAAGATTCCTTTCTTCATATTCAAAATCAAGGTACTCAAAATCAATTTTTTTCACTGAGGAAAATCTGTAAGGTGCCTAAGCTTTCCATGTTTAATCCTTTCATTCTCATGCCATGTCAATAAGTTGGCAATTTCTACATTTTTATACATATGCCTAAATTTTAATATAATGGGAAAATACCATAGTGCCTTCATAGGACTTGATTTCTTTCCATATCATGATGCTTCACATTTAGGGCACTTCTTTAATGAAGTATACTCATTAAGAAACAAAATGGAATCATTAGGACGTGCATGTATTTTCTCATAGCCCAAACCAATTAAGCAGAGCATTTGCTTGGCCTCATATGTCTTAGTGGGAAGTTCGTTACCAATAAGAAACATATCGTTCAGAGCATCAAGCAATAAAGTGAAACTCTTATCAGTCTATCCATAAGCAGCTTTCAAATTGTACAATACAAGAACTACTGATAACCTAGTATATTTAGTACAACCAGGATATAGTGGTTTCTCTGGATCAACCTTTCAAATATTTGAGGACAATCACAAAAATCATCCTCTATTGCATTTAGCATTTCATCAAGATGATCGGTCTCACACCTATTACTGTAAACATCATCACATTCATCTTCTCTCTCAGAAGACCTACTGATATACACCCTTTCACTGGATACATCATTTTTCTCCCCATGCCTTATCCAACATGTATAACTTTGATCAATTCCATGACATATTAAATGATCTAACAATTTAGTTAGAGTAATTCTCTTTCTATAGCAACAAGCTACGCAAAGACATAAAATTTTATTTGGATTTTTCGTATGCTGAACTGCAAAAGTAATAAACTCTTCCACCCCATCCTATATTCTTTTGACAATTGATTAGCAAATATCCACTTCCAGTTCATACCCTCTGCCTATTGATATTCATTTATATCCATCAAGTCAAGTAATAGACAATCATTGATATATAACGCAACTAATTAATTAAATTAGGATAGAATCTAGCTAACCAAAAACATGACAACTTAAACTTGAACAAATGTGAACAAATTAATTTGACATTTTTAAAAAAATTTGGCAATATGACAAACTAAAAATGAAAAATTTTCAAGTATTAAATCATCTATTTAATAATTGTAATTTCATCAAGAATTAATTTAGCAATTTTTTTGCATGTAAAATAATTTTTTTGGTAAATTCAAGTCCCAACAACCACATTAATACTCAATAGTTGATAAAAAATAAATAAAATTAAATGATAATAAAAATTAAGTTATTTTAGGTAATTAATGAATAATTATCTAGGTAAATTTAAGTCCCAATAAATACATTAATATTCAACAATTGATAAATAAAAAAATCAAATTAAATGATAATATATTCAGAATTACAAAAGTTCATAACATAAAAAAAAGTATTGTGAGGAGGGAACAAGATGAACCACAGGTTGCCAGAGTTAAGGAAACAAAGTTGGGACCACAAGCTGAAGATCAATATGAGCACGAGCAAAGATAAGGAACCACAAGATAAAAAAATTAAAATAAATCTGTGGGGACCTTATAGCATATAAAAGCAGAGATGAAAAAATAAATATGACGGAAAGAACTTACATTACATTAACAAGCTGAGAGTGAAGTGAGGAGAAAGGGAAAGCTGTGGGCGAGCTGAGAAGGACAAGCTGAGAGCATCTCAAGCTGAGAGGTGAGAGTTGGGGGCACGCGAGCTAAGAGGGAAAGCTGGGGTAGGGGGAGGCACAGCGAGCTGAGAGCAGGGAGAGTTGGGTGGGAGCGGAGCTGAGAGGGAGAGTTGAGGAGCTAAGAGGCGATAGTGTGGCCTGGGAAGCTGAGAGGTGACTGGGAGCTGTTGTGGTAGGGGCAGGACCATGAGGTAAGGGAGAAGGACTGAGAAGGAGCCATTTTGGGAGGGGGGACCATGACTAAAAAGTTGCTGGAGGAGGGGGAAGAGCCACGTGAATTTCCAATTTTGGCAAAAAGACAGAATGAGAGGCGACGATTCCCAATGGGCAATTACCACCTCTCTCACTGATTTAAAAAAAAACAAAATTTAATACATTATATGTATTTAATATATAAATATATGTAATAAATATGTATAATATATATTTAGTATTTATAAAATAAATTATATGTTATATAAGTAAATAATTTATAAAATAAATAAATAATAAAAATATAAGAGAGGTGGCATTTCTAACTCTTGATAATGCCACCTCTCTTCCATTATTTAATAAAAAATATCTCTAAATAATTTCATCAATATATAACTAATTATTTTATTATATTAAAAATATATTTATAATAAAAATAATAAAAATATGAGAGAGGTGATGTTTTTTTTACTGGGAACACCAGTTCTCTTCCAGAATTTATGAAAAAGTACATTACTAAATAATTTCATATTATCTATTAAATTCTTTTAATATGATTACAAAATTATTTATAAATATAAATTTTTTAACAATTAGAAGAGAGGTGGCGTTTCTGTTGACTAGAATGCCACCTCTCTTTGTTTATTAAACGTATATATTAAAAATAAGAAAGGTGGCATTTTCATATTCTTGAAACACCACTTCTCTGATCTTAATTAATTGATTATGAATATATATATTTTGCTAATGAATTAAATAATTATGTTTAAATTATTATACGATCTAATAAAATAATATAGGTAAGTTAAAATGAAATAGATAGGTGGTATTTTATTACTAAATTGCCACTAATAATGTTACTGAACTCAAAGCTGTGGCATTTCATTTAATAAATGCCACCTAATATTATTTATTTAAATTAAAAATAAAAAAAGTAATTTAAAGCGGTGGAATTTGAAAAAAGAAATGGCACCAAACATCTTTAGAGTTAATATTAGTGGTGTTTCATTTTTTTATTGATATGAAATGCATGCTACTAACTCTCATTTCTATAGTAGTGGTCATTGTAAATTCTCAATAATTCTTGCATCAATATTGATCTAGGATGACCTAACTGGTCATGCCAAATAATGTCAGTATACTTGTAGTATACTAAACTAAAGTAACAGTAAACTTTCAGTTTACTTAAATATGTTTATCCATTATTATAAACTTCTGATTACAATTTTAATATAACATCCAATATAATAAAAATTCTTAAAACGTAATAAATTATTTGAAACTCATGTAAATAACATATCATCAACAAATTTTGTTTCACAGGAATCAGAAATATTTGAAAGACACTATCAATTTTGTATGATCCAATGTACATAAACAATAACACTATTTATTTCAAAATAAAGTATTGTTAATCCTCTTATTTACATATTATGCAAAGGCATTTTTTTTATTGCATTAAGTTCTCAAAGAAACAAAACAAAAGTAGTTCTAAGTTCATAATTTTCTATAAATACCCTAAAACTCTTGCTTTTTCTTTTTAGTCTTTACAATCATTCAACATTGCAGTATTGATATTTTTAATAATTAAGATGATCTCAAATATTTTATTCATTATATATTGATCATAATTTATCTAGTCAAATTTAAATTTCACCATCCTTGAATATGAAGATTATCATATATTACTATTATAATTAGGAGTCAACATGTTAACTATAAAGACTTCGAAGAATATATGTACCTATATCTAGAAAGTCATTTTGAGAAATGATTATTTTCATCAAAATTTCCTTTAGAATTGATCTCCAATGAGTCTTAAAATGACTCATAAATTTCCTTTCAATCCTTAATTTTATATATATCTCAATTGCAACTATTAACACACATGTATAATAGTTTCATAGGGAACTTTATCATTAATCAAAATGCATCATATATATATATATATATAACATCTTGAACACATATGTATATTTAAGAGTTATCAAATATATCTTCCGATGCCATGAGAAAAACAATTTTAACATCAAATATGATTTAAAATTTGAAATATGCATATGCACAGAAGGAGGAAAATAACTTATTCATTCTTATGAGTATTTACATATCAACAATTACTTCAATATGCAAACACTAACTTTTGAATGTTTGATTATAACACTTTGTGAATAAATTTCTTTAAACTAGCATAATCATTCTTTGACATTTTCCTCAATAACTTATAATTCTTTACAATAACTGTCCTTAACATTTCTCCAATTCAATAAACAACAAACAATGTATCTATATGGCTACAAGCCATTTTTTTTTTGTAACATAAACTCTATTGACTATAATCTTTAGGATTATAGAAAAATAATCTCTTAAACCTAGCAGTTTCTTTTAAACTATTAGCCTTTAGGGCTGTGGTAGTTAAAACAATTGAATTAATAATCAAGATGCCCATTAAAATTCCACAATTAAGATAAATTATTAGGGCTGTAAGTTTGTCCTTTAATATAATAGTCATGATAAAAACCAAGATGACTTTTGGCCATATAATAAAAAAATCAATTATTGCTTTTGGTCATATAATCACAAATAAATCAAATATGGCTTTTGGCCATTTAATCATAAAATTACATATGACTTCTGACAATCTAATAACAAAATTACAAATGACTTCTGGCTATTTAATAATAAAAATTAAATATGATTTCTGATCATATGATAACAAAATTAAATATGACTTCTAGTTATATATTTATCATGACCATAATGGATCATTTATAATAAAGTAAAAGTTTAAAGTGATATGGCTTCAGGCCATAATCAAATAATATGATTATCAATAATTTTATTGCTAGACTATTAAAAAGAATCAAATAAAAGAAAATAAAAACTGTGTGTGTATTTAAATATAGATAACTACAGGATCTACTTTATATTTGTGAATAGCTTCAAGGTTTACTTTAAATTTTGTGGATATCTTTAAGATTCACTTCATCTTTTATGTGAATGACTTCAGGATCCACTTTATATTTTATATGTATAACTTTAAGATCCATTTTATGTTATAAATGGATAACTTCAGGATCCATTTTTTTTAAAATTATATATGTAGATAGCTAAAGAAATTATATATATAAATAATTAATTAAAAATAAGAAATTGAATGCACATAGGATAAATAAATAATTCAGTGTGGATATATTTAGGATCTCCATTATATCATGTGGATATATAACTTTAAGATATATTTTTATGTTCTATAGATATCTTCAGGTTCCGCTTTATATTTTATTTGGATAAAATCAATATCCATAATAATAGGTAAATAACTTCAGGATTTACTCTATATCCTATGTGATAATCTTCTAAATCCACTTTATATGTGGATATTTTTGAATCCATCTTTTATTTTTTATGTAAATAACTTCAGAATTCAGTATATATTAAATGTGGATAACTTTAGGATCCACTTTATATTATGTGTGAATAACTTCTAGATCTACTATTTTAAAATTAAATTGTGCTTCATAATTTTGGATGTGATACACAATATGTAATTATTTGATTGAGGGAGGAAGAAAATAATTGAACAAAAATAAATTTATTAAATAACATAAATACCAAGAGTACATGGATGATAGAGATTTGCTCAATATTCAACCGACCGTGCTTCCATCTCTATTAAAGTTGTTCATTGGCATGAGCATTAATTTTTAACTCAATAATTATAAGGGCACTCACCTAGTGATGTCAAGAATAGAGCAGTCATGCTGATAACGTATTATAAAAATAGAGATTGAGAGGAGGAAGAGAGAAGAGAGAAAACTATATTGAAAGAATAAGATAATAGAGAGCTTTCTTATTTTGGTGTGTAGAATACAACTAAGGTGTTTTCTATTTATAGACACAAATATATCAATTAGAGTAAATAAAATTATTGTAGTGATTATTTTTGTGTTAATATTGGGGGAGGATTTATTAAACTTGTAGATAGTCTATTAAAATGATATTATGTGTTCTATAGGGTGTTTGGAGGAAGAGAAAACATAATAGAAGTTGTAAGGAGTAAATTTTAAATTTGAGAGCATTTCAGGTAAGTGGATAATATTCCAATTAATTTACTAATAAATTTCTTATTGAAGTACTATTTTTCTTAAATAGATCATGTGTACTATTTTAATTGTTGAATATTTTTCTTAACTAAATTACTGAGCTCGTGAAGTCATAGTATGTATGGTGAGTGATAGAAAAATTTTTGTATGTGTATGTACATTCTATTGCAAAAGGTACTTTTTGGATTCAAGAACATGTTTTTGCACATTCAGGCAATCTTTTATCTAATAAAGATCGGCAATTGTGGAAATTGGTGAGGAAGATTATATTACAATTATGAATTTTCATATTTAGAAGATTGTTGTTTTAAATGATTTATGCGAGTTTGATACTAAGAAGAGGAATTTATATTTTGAAAAATGATTATTTTCTCATATTTGAAAATTATTTTGAAGGGACTATATATAGGACGTTGGCGTGCCATGGTTAATGACTAGCTAGTTTGATTTTTGTAAGCTCTATTTTCATATTTCTTATTCATGGGTCTTGCACCTATGTTTGATTTCATGGTTTCGAGTTATATTTGGTTAGTATTACTCTCATGGATTATGTATCCACATTTATTTCATAGCTCAGACTACGTTTGGTTAGTTATCCTTGTGGACTATGTGTCCACATTTGTCTCCGTGATATAAGCCACGTTCAGTTGTTTACTTTCGTGGACTATATATCCACGTTTGTTATCTGTTCTGGTGAAATTCCTAATAAAACATAATTTTATTTTTGGTCATTTATTATATATATGATTTTATTTGATTCTTATTGACAAGTTTACTACAATCTTCATTTTACTAGTCTAATGATTCATGATTTGAATGTTGATTTTATATTTATATTTATGCAAATTGAAAATGAGTGATGATGGATAAATATATTTTTGTTCATATGGTCAATTTGTCATGGAAATTTTTCTTTTATTTTATCTTGAAACAAGTTATTTACATTATACTAAATTACTTCTTTAAAGTAGTTATACATTTCCTTTATTATGTTTTTTGTTATTCTTTAATTTTTATAATTGGGATGTTATTTATTGAAAAATATTTTGGCTTCAGACAATAGGTTGACTTGTATTTGTTATTTGATTATTGAGAGCTTTATAACTAAACTGAAGTGGAAGACTTTATTTGGATAAATCTCACTTGGTCTAAATGTGAGCTTAATTAGTATTTTTTTAGTTTGTTTCATGTCACTACTACAAAAAAGAATTATAAGAGCACCCTTTTGGAAGTGCTTGAAAGAAAAAACGCTCCTGAAAGTGAAGGTAGAACTTGTAGAAGTGCTTTCAAATCAAAGCGTTCTTGTTTGTCTAACTTTCTGGAATGCTTATGAGAAAGCGCTTTCTAAGAGTTGTTATTTTAAATTTTTAGTTGCTTGTGTTATTTTTCTCTTTTTAAAAATTCAATGCACAGTTTGCTTTCATTGACATAATTGTGCTCATTAATTTTCAATTAGCTATGGACTACTATGTTATGGACTAACAAAGAAGAGAGGGTATTGAAAATGCTACGGGCTACTATATTCCATTCTTTATTTTCACATTTGTTTTAAAAGTAATGGTTGATTTGTTTTTTAATTGTCAAATCACTTCTTTAGACCTAGTTTGTCTGTCCTTGAAGAATGCTATGAATTTTTGTACTTGGTATGTGCTGCTTCTGGGAATGGTATTATGAAGTTTTATGAATCATGTGGTATCAAGATGTTAGCTTCTCAAATATCTTCTTTGCAAGATGGTAAGTTTTTCTTGTGATTCACTTGAAGGCATGCTTCATGGTTGCTAGGAAAAAAGAACATGATTAAACTGGTATGGGCGATAATTCTTTATTTAGCATTAGTAATATTAGTAACTTCACTTTTCTTTCAGTTGCTATCCTCTTGCAGCATTTAAATGATTCTTAAATAGAGAAATTGCATCACAAATTGTGAACAGCTCTATTTTTGTCCACAAGGTTAAATTATAGTCCACCCATAAGACCAACAAATAAATAAATAAATTACAGTCTGTCTATGCTTCTGTTAATAATAAGTTTGTTTACCTGTGACTTAAAGTATATCATTCAACCTTTGTGGTTTGTTTAATTACCACTTAACTTTACTGTGATGTTTTCATTTCAAGTTTAAGAGACCCAGTCATGGAATGCCATATTCCTATCCAAATTTAATGTGATGATTGATTAGTTTCATTGAAGTATGTCTCAATAATACCTTAAACAATTCCATAGAATTAATATCACACTACCAAAAAAAAAAGACTTTTAGCGGCGATACTAAAAAATCACCGCTGATTCTTAACTTTCAGCGGTGATAGTAAAAGTCGTCGCTGAAACTGTGACTTTCAGCGGCTACTAAAAATGACATTAAAAAATCGCCGCTGATTGTCAGCATTTTTTAATTTCTTTTAAAAAAATTATGTTACAAGTTTCAGTGGCGATATACAAGTCGCCACTGAAAGTCGACTTTCAGCGGTGACTTTTTAATGTCGCTGTTGATTGTTAGCATTTTTTTATTTCTTTTAAAAAAATTATGTTGCAAGTTTTAGCGGCGACATTTCAGTGGCGACTTTTTAGTATTGTCGCTGATTGTCAGCTTTCTTACGCTTTAGAAATTAAATTTTATGGCAAGTTTGATTTTTGTGTTTTCAAAATTAGATTAAAGTATTTTTCATAGGAAAAAATATATTTTTGTTTTACCAATTTCATGATGTTCTTTTTTTTAAATTTCAATTTATTTCCATTTTCATTTATTTAACCAAGTTGTATGTATGTATGTATGTATGCATAGATACACATATATATCTTGTAATATTACAAGTGGAGAGAGGTTTATATTAAGAGATAGAGAGAAGGGGCCATTTAACTCGATGCCTGCAAAATCAAAAATCTTCTGATTTTATAAAAGTTTAGAAAAATCATGGTTAGATTAGCTCTTTTGATTTGCTTCACTTAGTTACCTTTTTTTTTGTGCTTAAATTATTTTTTGACAAGATTTAACTCTTGTTTTTCTTTTTCTTTTTTTTTTCTTCTTTTGTCATATTTGTTTTTCACCCGTGATTTCTTATGTCTTTTTCTATTTTAAAAAGAATTTGGATATTCTGCACAAATATCTCTTTCAAATTTTTCTCTTAATTAATTTATTTAATTTTCTATTTTTGAGATTTCTATTTATTCTTCAATTCTTTTATAATATATTTCTTTATTTCTACCTCTTCTACTTTTCTTTCAGATTCACTATTCCTATTTGGCTATAGACTAAGACTCTTAAGACTTATCTTATTCTTCTTTTTTGACTTAGATCTTAATATCTTATCGAACTATCTCATATTTCTATTTTTATAAGTTTTATTTTCTATTGATATTGTTCTTCCTAGGCTTAATAGGAACACCACTGCCTAACTGATCAGTTCAATCCGAAAAATGGCTTTCAAACACTATGAAGTTGTTTAAGATATAAATGATTGCTGATTCTGATGACAACGAAACATTTCATCCTTTTAATAATTAAACTCCTAAATTTGTTAAATTATGTAATAAAAAATACCAACTCATGGTTAATGGGTGACTGATGACAAAACAAACCACGAAGACTTTGGATGGTATTCTTTTAGGACAGACTTTGGTGACTAATATGATTTTAGGACATCTTAGGTTCTTACCACCTCTGTTTTGATTGTACTAGGACGATGAGGTACTAGTTATTCCAATTATTGCAGAATCCTTTAAAGCATAATAAAAAAGAATCTTTTTTTTTTATGACAGAACTTTTGGTTTCAAACATATTTGGATATTGACTTATTTTATTGTTTTTATAGGTACCTAAACTAATAAAATGGTTGGGAGTGAGGATATTACTCAATGAAGTTTATGAAAGATGTCATTACACATCAAAAATTAATCAGTAAGTGTTCAGAATATTTAATGAGTTGTATGTGAGGTAACTAAAAAGTGTTTTGGTACGTAATGTTATATATAGTGGATGTATTAGGAAAATGATAAGTTTGATTTGTTGGAGTATATGTGTTAGAAAAATGATATAAGTTTATTTTATATCATTCGAATTGAATGACAAGCTTTTTAGTTAAATATGCATGTATTACAAGTTTTGTATGTGACTATTAAATTATAACTGAATTGGTTAATCTATAAATGAGCAAAAAGGATATGTAAAAGCAATAATTTTTTAAAATAAATAACCCTACAAGAGTGCTTCTAAGGTGAAGCACTCTAGTATGGGAAGCTCACAAGAGCGCTTCTATCAAAAAGCACTCCCATAAAACCTAGCAAAGTGCTCCTGTAAGACCCCCTACTAGTGTGCTTCTTTAGAAGCAATCTTATAGACTCACCTTATGGAAGCACTTACAAGAGCACCAAAAACTAAAGCGCTTCGTAATACTCCCGAAGGTCAAAAATAAGTGCTCTCTTGAGCTTTTTTTTGTAGTAGTGTGTGATCTTCATTGATATAGATAGGATTTTGACTTATTATATACTTTGATTGTTTATTGTTGACGATCAAAGCTCCTTGTTGAACTATTATCAATTTTGTTGTTGTAGAAATTTTTGGAGGTTTTGTTAAATTTTTCAAAAGGGTATATGATTGTTTTTATTTATAATATAAACATAGTAAGAATGTTTAATCTTATTATTAATGAGTTCAAAGTATTAATTTAGAAGTTTATTGAATTAAGGATAAAGGATATGGGTTATATAAGCATATCATGTTCCGGCCACTCCCATATTTTAAAGTATGACACAATCATAAAACATCACTTTTTACTTAAAAAGTGATATTTAACTTGTTTGGATAAAACATTGTAAAAATGCTTTTTCTTTTGTTAAATTACAATAACGGACATGTAAAAGTACTTTTAAAAAAATGTTGGATAAAAAAGTTCTTTCAATAAATTTGTAGATAATTAAATAATATTATTTAAAACAAATTTTTCCAAACTCTTTTTCATCAAAGTAAATGTCAAAGTTTTTATGGACATCAAAAAAACACAAAAAAAAAATTATAGTCACACATTCATCTTGGCAACTAGTCTTTGATAGCATTTCTTATTTCTTCTATGTATCTAACACTTGCTTGTGTTAGATTTTTCCATTCATCATGATTAGGTACATTATTACCATCTCCATCATTAAAATGTCATTCTCTATCTTGTAAACCATTTAGATTCTCAAAATTTGAAGAATATCCAAGTCATTTGAATCCATACTTCTAACGTGGTTATGGAGAGCAAAGCATGTCCATATGATAGAAATTTGAGTAGCAAGCTTGAAATTGGTCATCTTTCGCAATATTCTTCATCGTGCCTTGCAAATACCAAAAGTTCTTTTAATAGCACAAACTAAGATCATGAAAATTAAATATTTCATCACTTGATCTAAAGCTAGGAGCCATCCTAAAATGTGTAAAATGATACCTTGTATTCCTATATGGCCCAAGATTTTGTTCATCATGTTCAACACCCTCATCACGATAATCCTCATTGTGAATATTAGTTTGTTCATATGACAGGGGATTTTGATATGGAATTAGAAGAGCTAATTTTGTAGTTATCGTGTTATCAAAACACTTATCTTGCAACTCTAAGAATTTATGTCCCTCATTCTTCCATTTCAAAATCTCTGATCCTCCAATAATAAAATATAAAATAAATTAATAAATTATACAAGTAGAAGAAGTATATCTTGAATCAAAATACAATCATACCTTGATTTTGTTAGCCCATCATTTTTCAGGAGCTTGTATGTTTTGTTTTTCATGATCCCATCCAAGACTATACAAATGCGCACTTGAGTCGGAAAAAAAAAAGCTTCTATTAACAGTGTTTAATTTATCTCTAATCACCCATGAAACAACTATTGCTTAATGGTTTACATATAATTATTTGTTTTCCTGGCCACAAAGAATAGTATACACTTTCTTGGTGATTAATTCCTTGAAACCCTAGATGGCTATGATCAGTAATTATTGTGATGTACCTAATGAAAGCACGTGATGCTACCATTAGAAGCTGTGGGTTAAAAAATAGACGAGAGTACATCGCATGCATGATCAAGACAATAAAAAAAGCTTAATTAATTATTCAACTTGCAATTTAGCTGCCAATTACTTGACATTTTTTTGCCATGCATGGTTGTTGTTGATTCACATGCTTCTCTAATTATCTATGGAAGCCTCAAAATTATACATTTTTGTGGTAAAATATCTTGCCCAATGTCGTATATATCAACCAAAATATTAATAAAATTTGAAAAAAAAATCATACTAATTACTTTATATTATAAGAGAGATCATTGAATTACATCTAGGCCCCTCACATTGCAATTAAAAAAAATACTACGCATGATTTGTCGACAATTTAACATCACAAAATGTATGACAACTGTGTCATTGTAAATGCACAAGGCACATTGTCCTGCTACTTTGGGAAGACAACCTCCATACCAATGAGAACCCCTTAAAGGGATTGATTGTGACATCCGGCATACTTGATACGTATTTGGACTCTCTAATTTACCATTGCGATGTTAATCATGAGGTACTTTTGACGTATGAAAGAAGTAGGGATAAAATTAATTAGAATCCTGAAAGTTTTTTATATTTCATCCACGATCTTGGATTTTGGCTTTCAGAGAGGGGTAATGTCTATTTATCCCCCTAAACTTTTTGTTGTAATAATGTTGCTTTTGAAGTAATTAAATCACAGTAATATTGTTCCTACTATTAAATGGACAAATGTTGATAGTTAACTTTGTTGACTTAGAAATAAGCTTGACTCAAATCAAAATGATGTTGCCCTTAAAGTAATTAAAACCAATGTTGAAATTAAAGTTAGTGACTTTCTACACTCTTGTAACAACATCACTTTCCAAACCACTGCAAGATACTTTTTTAACCACTGTTAAAAGTCTTTTCTTATTTTATGATTGCATTAAAACACTAGGTACTTCTATAAAAATAGTCCAGGGACAAAAAATGTACCTCAACCATTTTAAATATGAAGGACTGACAAATACAAAAAGAATGGGAAGTGGGCACGGGTGGGTTGACTTTCTACCCATTTGATTGCGTTGGAACACAGCGTGCTCCTACTTCTCCCAAGCATGTTTGCTTCTTCTGATTCACCGGTCCTCCTTAACCGTCACCGCCGGCATCACTGTGGCGCGCCGCAGGTCCTCCTAATTTATATTTATCCCTCAAGCTACAACAGCCTTTGTCCCGGTCAACATCAACATTATATTTTTTGACATATTTTTCATTACTAGAAGTTTTTTGTGGCACATAATTAACATTATCTTGATGCATTTTAAAAAAATTCATTGCACGCAACAAACAATTAAATGAAAATGATGGTGTCCTTATAAGTGCCTCACATGACATGTATAGATGAAAACACGAAATAAATAAAGAATTTTAACGGTCTTATTTTAATAAGCTCAATATAAATATGCCAATAATTACCAATCATTACCATTATTAAAATTAAAAAAAATGCCCATCCGGACTCTCAAATCTCAATATTAATGTTGCAAAGTAATCAGTCATATGATTTCAATAAAGTTTAAGTGCATATACTAATAAGTTATATGCATAATCAGTTGGTGAAAATAATAAGAAAAAATGTAAAAATTACTAATAAATTAATGGCAAGTGAACATGATTCAGTCATCTATAAATAAAGCTGGGAATATAGTTCCATTCCTTTGAGTTAGCCCCTATAAACCCAAATTTCAGCGTGGGTTGGGAGGAGTGAAAAACTTGCCCATTAAAACAAGTATTTTTGGCCCAGCCCATTTATCTTGTGGGTTGATTGGTATTCACATATGAATTTACATAATATAATGGTGCGGTCTGAGTTTTGGAGTTTGGACATTTCTGTCATGTTAATAAGGTGGTGGAAGGTGGCGATTGGTAGAGATGGTGTGGGAGGGTGAAGGGTACGTCGCCGGAGTCGTAGAAGACATAGGAAAGATCGAGCATATCAGAAAAGGTGGAAGGGTAAGCTTCGGTTAATTTAGATTATTTTTATAAGGACAAAGTGGGGGTAAAAACTACTTCTCTGAACCACAATATAAAACATTTTCTAAAAATATTAATTCAAAATATAATGAATTACATAATTTTTGTAATTGTTTTTCTAACTATACTCCTACTTCATTTATTATTATTTTTGAAAAAATAATATATTAAAATTTTAATTATCATTATCAAGATACTTATATAGGATATTTAATGAGGTATAATTGAAAAAAAGTATTTTTTTTTAAGAAATTAATGTTTTAACTAATTTTTTTGGCAAAAAAGAAACTAGCATTTTTCAGAACCGTGAATTAGTTACTAATATTCTATATTTTGGTTTGGAGGGAGTATTTCCCAAAGAAAATGAGATTTTCCATTGGGGTAGCTGTGGAAATGATTTTCATCATTTTGCTTGAAAATTATTTCCTTGGAAGCTAACTTCTTGCAAACCAAACAATGGGAATTGAGTTCCAGCTGCCATTGCTTTTTCTTGAAGCCCATTGATTTAATTTTATCATCCTTTTACTTCATTATATATTATCTATATATTAAGCCCAACATTATTTGGTATGGGACATTCTAGATGATCATCTTATATCTACTTACACTTGAATAACCTAGTAATAATATATTGTTGAGAAAGAGATTAAATCATGAAAAAGTATTGAATTAGGAAAGTCAAGAAGTACATTTTTATCCCTCAAGTTACACATGCATCCATGCGCGCGCATGTGTGTGTGTGTTGATAACTACATACATGCATATTACATACAAGTATATAGATATGTTTGACCCTCAAGCTACAGAAACATTATTTGCCACAGTCAATGTCAACATTTTTACATATTTTTCAAAGATTAATAGAACTTCTTTGTTTTTTTTTGTTCGTCTACATGATTAAAATTAGAGATAATGAAAATTTTAATTTTAATCTCTTAAATTTGACTCAATTATCGATTTGGTGTTTCAAGTTTTGTTGTTGTCAATTCAGTCTTTTACGTTTTATAAAGTTGCCACATTACTTCTTTTGAAGAATATTTGTTGACAAATTCTCTAAAATTTTGACAACCAATTCTTATTTATCACAAACATATCATAATTCTAAATAAAATTTTAGAAACTATTGATGAATTCTTTAAAATGTTGACAATAAGTTATTCTAAATTGATAACATGATAATTTTATTAAACTTAAAAAGACTAAATTGATAATTTATCAGGCAAGTACATGAGATCTCTATAGTAATAAATTTGGAGTATTCCAGGTTGAACCCAAAGGAAGATATTGATCTTTGTTATTTAAGAAAACAAATAAAATTTTTAAAAATAGAGTTAAATTAAATAATTCAATAAAGCAATTAAATAAGAACATGATAAATGTGATGAATCAACTAATGAGACAAGTGCCATAGACCAAGATTCACTTACCAAAATGGATTATTTTAATTCAATTAATTTTCTTCCCTTCTTTTATAGTGATAGACATTTCTAAGGTGTCCTAATTACCTTTCAATATTTTAGGATATATTTAATTAGAGTTAAATCTAGCTCTCACTAAATTCTACTCTCTAACTAAACCATGAAGTTACGATCTAAGCCACTATAAGCTCCTAAATTATTTCTAATTTAGTTATCTATGTTTATCTCTTTAGGTCTAGGTAAGATTTTTACTTTTTAGTTCATCAAACTAGCTACAAGCAAATTATATACTGGCCTCATATATAAAAAGCAATAAAAATAAAAGAGATAAATATAAGAGCAAACATAAATTTCATGGACAAAATTCAATGTTCAACAAGAAAAATAATCAAAACTAAACAAAGAATAAAATCTCTGAATTAGGCTACTCCTTACCCTACATTAATACTGATTGTGGAATGAATTAGTAATTTAATACAAGATTAGAATTATGGATAGTAAAATGTTATTTTGATTCATTAGGATAATGTGTGAAAAAATGTGAGTGGAAGAGTAGCACCCTGAAGCAGAGCGTGTAAGTATGGTGAGGTTTCACCTACTTTGCCACACATTGCGGTGGAGGATAGATGCATCATAGTGCATGGTACAAAACTTTGAGAAGTGATTTCATGTTCCAGCTTGTGAAACAAAAGGGGAAAGAGGAAAAGAAGGTCCTGGCGTGGAGAAGAGAGGAAGGCTCTACTAGGGCAAAGATTTTTGGGAGAAAGGATGACGTTTCCGACCTATTACTTATCAGGTAAGTCTCGTACTACCTTAACCTCTAATTCTACCATATTTTCTCTTAGTTTTAACCAGTGACAAATTGAATTAGAAGTTATAAGGAGATAATTTCTTACCCTATAGTAATAGAAAGGTCCTTTGGGACTAAACTAGGATTTTTTAATTGGTTTGAGTCGGAATGATAAAGCTTTGAAGCATTAGGCTCAATTTGACCTAAGTTAGAGAGAGAGTAGTGAGATAAATCTAGCTAGGTAAAGGTTTAAGCTTGTAATGAGGGGTAATTGGTTATAGTATGCATAAATGAGAAGGAATAAGAGAAATGGTAGTGATAGGTGCTAAGTTTCTATAATTGGCACCTTTATCAATGGTGGGATTGACCTTGGTGCCTAAATTGTGTAGATTCTTGCATACGATGAGTTGAATAGCTAAAGAAGCTAAAATAGGGTTATGAAATATGGGTAACCCTTTCTATTGAACAAAAGGATTGAGGTAACTATATAGTTTGTTATGTTGATTAGCTATTATAACTATGTAGAAATAAATGTGAAATTGTGAATTTGTGGTTTTATGAATTTTATGCATGACTTAACATTTTAAATGGCTTTAGCATGCAATTGAATTATGAAATAAAAGTTGATGATTTCTATGCTTTTGTGATATATATATATGTGGTGTGAGATTTATAGAAAAGCAGTGAACCATGTGTGAAAAGCATGATCATAGGGGGTGGGAGTTCACCTAAGATATGTGTGGATATGTGTGTGGAGATGTGAGTGAATAAATTCATATGATCGGGTGGCACCATGAGACATTTGGTGCAGCAATTTACGAGCTAGTATTATAGGTAATCTGGTACAGCACTATATTGGTACCATTATAATGGCGCATCCAAGCAGTCTGGCAACTCTCTAATGCTCATTATGGTAGGGTTAGGAGTCAATGATGCCTCTATCATAAGTGTGTGAAATGAGAAAAATCATAATCCATAGGTGGGATATATTACCTTTGGATGGGTGTTTCTACCACTGAAACTGTGCTCGAGTCAATAAGTGATTAATCCAATAGAGCTTATGGTTTCGTGTCAAGGAGCTTTAGAGGATTAGTGGATAAATGATCATGCTAGTGTATAAAAATGATTTATATTAGAAAAGTTGTAATAAATGCTATGTTATGATAAATATATGTGCTAAATTTTGATTTTACTACTTTGGCATAGTTATTTGTGCTAATAGACATTAGATGAACTATATTAGTTATTGAGATTTTGATCTCACCCGTGGTTATTTATATTTTTTAGGTTCTGGTACTAGTGGTGCGAAGGGAAAAGATTTGGGCTAGGGATAGAGGATCCTCTATAAAGCCCATTGTAAGATGGTGTAATGGACTTGAGTATAATAGTAGTGGTTTGCATATAAGTTGCTATAGGAACCAACACTTGTGCATAACTTGTGAGTATGTGTATAACAAATTTGTTCTATCAATTTTTCCATACTTATCTTTTGCACTTTAGGCAAAATTAAGTGAAAAAGGTTCCAAAAGAAACTCTAAGACAAAGAAACAAGAGAAAAACAATGTTCAAACTCACTAAAATATCAGCTCATGAACTTCTACAAATTATCAATCAATGTGGCAATAATTAAGAAATAATTTACACATCACAAACAAACCCTTAACAAGAGTCAATGTCAAAGAGTAAGTCTCTCTAAGTTAAGTGTTTGCTATTATCACTCAAAGTGTATAAGGTATTCAATTTCACTCAATATTCCTTAGGATAAACCCTACCATAATTGTGTAACCCTTCTACATCTCCTCCACTAAATAGCATTTGCAATCAAGAATTAAATGGACTTTATTATGTTGTAATGTGGGTAATGAAAGGATGTCTAAGAAATGCATGTATGAAAAATAGGGTTAGGATCAAGATAATGCTAAGGTCAAGATATATCCCCTTAATATGCAAACCATAATCTAATTCAATTGAGTGAACATCTTAATATAATGAGAATAGAGAGAAATGACAAGAAATAATGAAATAATAGACTAAAATGAGCTAGGCAACTTTTATTCTTGTCTTTCTTTTGTTTTTCACCTTCTTTTCTTCTTTTGTTTTTTTTTCTAGTAATATGTTGCTTTTATTTTTCATGTATATATTTTTTTCAATCTCTCTTTGCCTTTTTTTTTCTTTATGTTTCCCCTAACTCTTTGAAAATAATGGAAGTAATGGATATAATGGTGTAACAATAAAGGATAAAGAGTAATGGATAGAAAAATGACAATAGGCATCCACTCATTTGACCTAGGACATACAATGAATATTAAAAAGATATATAAAAGTGTAACATGCATTTCTTGGGGAAAATAAAGTGAATATTTATTTTTAAAAAATCAAACCAAATGTTCAAAGTGGCTAACAAAGGATAATTAATAATAATGGGTTGGCTATTTGGCTCTTGACTATTTTTGTATGAATGCCATCTTTCATCTCCTATCAAGCAAGTGCAAGACATGTGGTTTCAATTAAAAAGTGAAACAAATTCTAGAGGGTAATATCACTAAGAAATTAATCACACAAGAGTGTTTAACCTTTTTCATGAAAGGGTAATGTGCCAATATAATCCATTAATTCAAGATAAAAGAATGTTTACTTCACACCTATTCAACCCTAAAAATTACCACATCTCAAGCATCAAAATATTCATTCAATAGCTAGATAATTAAGTAACCTCAAACAAAACAAAACAAATTAAAGCAGAAATTTTTTCACAATTTTTTCAGAAGCTAAAAAAATATTTATTTCTCTTCCCTACACTTAAATTATGCATTATCCTCAATGTATGTATAGACTAGTAATAAAACAACGTGAGATCAATAATGAATACATAACAAAAGTATGGTGTAGAATTTTTTTTTTCAACACATAAACAAATAAAAGGAAACAAATAAACCAAAGCAAACAAATCTACTATCTACTAGATTCATCTCCCCAACACTTGAACTATACCAATCATTAAATATATCAATTATAGCAAGGTAAAAGCCTAAGGTTAGAGAGATACAACCTTACCATGGAGGCTTAAAAATATTTTTAGAGAAGTCCTTTTCCTTTTAAAGTGATGGGTTGACCTTGTAAAGCTTGTATAAATGGCCATTAATCTCCTAAGTAGACCCTGTGGCTTCATCCTTGAGTTGAAGGAATCCATAAGAGAGAAAATTAGTCACCAAATATGGCCCATGCCATTTAGATGTGAGCTTGGAATGCTTATGGATGTATCTTGTCTTGTAAACAAGGACTAGGTCTATAACTTTGAAATTCTTCCTCAAGATCATTTTGTCATGAAGAACCCTTATTTTCTCCTTGTAAATCCTAGATGACTTGTAAACATCCAACCAAAGCTCCTCTAGTTCTTGCATTCGAAGGAATCTCTCCTTAGCTAAAAGATGCAAATCCAAGTTGATCTTCTTGATGGCCTAATAGGCCTTGTGCTCTATCTTCATCGGGAGGTGGCAAGCCTTTCTATACACCAATTAAAAAGGAGACATCCCAATGGGAGTCTTATAAGCAGTCCGGTAAGCCCACAAAGCATCTTCCAAGTGTAAAGATTAATCCTTCCTATTTGTGTTTACCACCTTGGTTAGGATCTTCTTGACTTTGCTATGTGATACTTTGGCTTAGCCATTGGTTTGGGGATGATATGGTGTAGAGATCTTGAGGGATTATCCTTGATTGTCCTAAATGTCCCTGGTTGGTCATCTTTGAGGGATCATAGATGAAATAAGACTACTATGACTTTGATTAATTATAGATATATAAATTAAAGTCATAAGCACTTAAAAGAGTACAAGATGCTAGATTGACCCACTATGACAAAGCTGCGTGGTACAAGTCATAAGCTTATCTCATATGTAACTATATCTAAGCCCTTTAACCTGAGGTCATCATGGATTCTTACATGATGACCATTGAACTTTGACCTAGTCAAAACTTACCTTTGACTGGATGATCATAAAGGCTATGATTTAGTTTAGTGATATTTATGCAGAGGAATATGAGTGGTCAAGATGAAATTTATCCCTCACATTAAGTGAGAGATATTACTGGGCCCCTTGATGAGTAAGACTGAGAAAATGAGATATGGCCATTCTACAATGAAAAGGGCTTTTCCATTGCTACTGTCAGTCTACTCAGAGATCGAGAGGTAACGGTCAGGTAAAAGAGAATGACAATTCCATATCTCATACTTAACTAAAATATCACGTGATAAAAAGGATGTGATATGGTTGCATGATAGGTTACATTAGATCATCGATTCCTATGTAAATTGGGTAGTTGCAATGTCTTGCTAGAGGCCATTTGTGACTTGTGGGCTAATAGCGTAATTAGCCTACTGCCAATTTTATATAGGCCTACAGGGTCACATACAAGAACAGCCCAACTCGAGCTATAATGTCCAAGTTCATTGAATCTGAAATATGTCAAGATTCAATGAATGTAATATAGGGTGAATGAATTATATATATATTTGAATATTTATTTGATAAATATATATATATATATATTTATATGAAATATAAAATTCAAAAATATAATTTTATATATATATATATATATGTATTTTCAAAAATATATATATATTCATATATCTATATATGTGAGTGTGTGTGTGATATATGTATATGACAAATAAAATTAAATATAGATAATATAATATATATGTATATATATATATTCGTGTATATATATGTATATAATATAATATGTATATGTAATATATATATAATATATTATATTATATTATGTTATGTTATGTTATGTTAGTTTTAAATTTAATTTTATATGATAGATTAAATTTAATAACTAACATCATATGAGAGAGTACCATGTCAGTTTTATAATTTGAATTTATAAGATAAATTCAAATTAGATATGATATTATGGATTAAATGTATGAGATAAATTTAATTAAATTTTTGTGAGCTTTTAAGTGGAAGACGAAAACCCTTATCTATATATTATATATAGATAAGGACATCCTTATGAAGGAAGAGAGAGTTAAAAAAGTTTTAATGGCAAAAACACTTTGAGAGCCACAAAACACCCTATAGAAAGGAAAATTAACATTCAAAGAAGAACGGACACTGAGAGTGTTAGCACACTGTTCGAGTTAGAGAGTTGTTTGTGTGGATACCGGTAGAGGGAGTAGATCTATGTTGTCAGCTCCTGAGATCCAAATATGTGCCAACTTCAAAGAATTAAAAGGTAACTCTTTTATCCACCTTGACTTAAACGAGTTTGTTCATTATATATCACGATAGGGACTTTAAAATTTTAATCTTCCGCTGAACCTCCCTATCCAACATATACAACAACTTTAGAGTTAAGAACATAAAATCTAAACTTATCAAGTGCAAAAACAATAGCAAACAACTCTTTCTTAGTCATAGTGTAACTAACCTAAGCTAAATCTAGGGTTCTAGATACATAAGCAATCACATATGACAACTTACCCTCTCTTTGACCAAGCATAGCTCCCATAACAAAATTGGAAGCATCACATGACAACTCAAAAGGAAAAGAAAAATTTAGGGCTTTAAGAATGGGAGGGAAAATGAGCATGCATTTTAAAGTGTCAAAACTCTTTTTACAAGCATCATCAAAAACAAAATCAACATCTTTTTATAAGAGTTTAGACATAGGCAAAGCAATTTCACTAAACCCCTTGATAAATCTCTTATAAAAGCCTGCATGTCCCAAAAATGATCTCAAATCTTTCAAACAAATAGGATATGGAAAATAAGCAATCACATCTACTTGGGCATTATCCACCTGATCTATGCCCTTGGAAGAAATCAAATGGCTCAAAACAATGCCTTTATCTACCATGAAATGTCATTTCTCAGAGTTAAGCACAAGCTTCTTTTCAATGCACCTACCAAGCAATTTATCCAAAGAATGCAAGCATGAATCAAAGGACTCACTATACACAGTAATATCATTCATAAAACTTCCATGCAATTTTTAATAAAATCATAAAATATGGACATCATGCATCTTTAAAAAGTATCAGGCACATTGAACAGACCAAAAGGCATCCTCTTATAAGTAAAAATACTAAAGGAGCATGTAAATGTAGTCTTATCTCAGTCACTAGGAGCTATAAGAATCTAAAATACCCACTGAACCCATCTAGGAAGCAATAATAGGACTTGGAAGCCAATCTCTCAAGTATTTGATCAATAAAAGGAAAAAGAAAATGGTCCTTCCTAGTCATATTATTGAGCTTGCTATAGTCTATACACATTCTCCAAGCATTTTGAACTCTAGTTATGACTTATTGTCCTTCCTCATTTTTTATCACAGCAATCCCCCCTTTCTTAGGCACAACTTAGGTTGGAGATACCCATTCACTATTAGCTATAGGATAAATGATCCCAGCATTAAGTAGCTTGATAACTTCTTTCTTTACCACATTTAAGATCAATAGGTTAAATCTCCTTTATGGTTGCCTATTGGGCTTAACATTGTCCTCAAGAAAAATTTTATGCATGTACACAATAGGGTCAATACCAGAAATGTTGTCAAAGTCCAACTAATAACATGCATGTTCTTTCTCAATGCATCAAACAATGCATTTTCTTCCTTAAGAGATAAAGAGTTAGAAATTATTACCGGAAGCTTCTCATTCTCAAGGAGATATGCATACTTGAGATTGGATGGTAAAGGTTTCAACTCTAAAGTAGGTGGCTCTACACAAGAGGGAATGAGCTTCTTCAAGTTTAATTTAGTAGAATATCTTACAACACCCTCTTGTATTTTTGTCTTCTCACTTATTTTTGATTGCTCCTCTTCTTTCTTTACGGCCTCCCCATTTTCTTGCAACTTGTCCTCAAGTGCTTGGACAAGAGCCACGGCTTTAACATGTGAAGTGTAGAATTTCCTCTAATAGCTTGGGAATTCTAAAAACATCAAGCTCGAGTGGAGAGAAACTCATAGATTTAGCCTCAATGGCATTAATACCTATAGTACAAGAAGATATACCCTTCTCAAGCATTTCAAGATCAAGCATAGGAGATATTTCAATCAAATCATGAGAAGAAGTAGTTGCATTATTCAAGCATGCATCAATCTCTAAACAAATAGGATAATTACACTCTTCAATGCATGTAGTAGTGATAAGAGACAAATCATCATTAACATGTGAGAAAGAATCAAGCATGTGAGGCTCACAAGCATCATGAAGCAATAACTCAATTGAACTCACACCCAATAAAGAATAATCCTCAAAAGGATGTTTCATTGCTTCATATATATTAACAACAAAATGATCTTCTCTACATTTCAAAAGCAAACTACCCTTTTTCATGTCAATCAATATACAAGCAATCCTCAGAGCCTTCATAAAATCAAAATATCATCCTCACTCCCTTCTTCATACATGTCAAGCATATAGAAATCCACAAGAAATAATAGACCTTTAACACAAACCAATAAGTCTTCTACTATCCCATATGGTCTTGTACATATCATAGGTGTCTTATGCATGCAATCAAGACATGATAAATTGAAAGAGGCATGACATTAATGGCTGCACCTAAGTCTATCAATGCATGAGAAAAATGTGTATTGCCAATCTTGCATGGAATTGTGAAAGAACCGGGGTCCTTACACTTTATAGGGAGTTGAGATTTTATTATAGCACTCAGAGAAGAGGGTAGTTGTACCCTTACATTAGGCATAAATTTTCTTTTGTTGGTACAACAATCTTTTAAAAATTTAGCATATTTAGGAAAGTTCTTAACTACATCCATCAAGGGTACATTAACATGAATCTTATAGAAGAAATTATATGCCTCTTGATCAAATTATCCCTTTACTTGCTTAGGGACTACTTGTACTTGTGGGAAAGGAAGCTTCTTCACAATCTCTTGACTTTTCTTTCCTTCTTCCTTCCTTGAACTTTCCTTTCTTGTTTCACTTTGCTCGGTCTTTTTCTATGTTTTCCTTGCTAAGCAACTCGGCCATAGTCCTCTTTTCCACCTTAGATGGTGGGTGCTCACATATGATATCCTTAATGTTCTCATCATCATCATCCCTATAAAAAGATGTATCATTAGGAGCAAAAGAAGAACTATAAACATTAAAATCAATTAAAGAATTTAAAGAGGGATTCTCAGCCTTCCCTTCTATCTTGTCTTCTTGCACTCTTTCTCCTAACTCCTTGCCACTCCTCTAGGTGATAGCATAAAGATTAGCAACAATGTTAGATGGTAATGTAGGGGCTTGAGCATTAACTGTACTTAATTAGTTAGCAAACATATTCATTTGAGAAGTAAAGGCATCAATTTTAGTGTTCATGTTCTCACACTTGTTACTTATACTCTATACATTGTTCTCTAAGTCATCATACATGTTCTTATTCAAGGAATTCATTTCAATCAACTACTTGTGTAACACATGCACATCATTAGAAGAGTTAGAGTTAAAAGAACACTCAATAGGAATAAGCCTCCTATCACCATAAGAATTAGAAGAAGGTGTAAGAGAATTACCACTTGGATTGTAGCTTTAAGAAGAACTACCTTAAGACAAATGAGGTGGAGGGTCTTGGCCAAAGTTGTTTTGGAATGCTCCTTTTTATTGATTATCTTGCAAAGCCACATTTAGGTTTGAATAGGAGAAATTAGGATGGTCCCTCCATGAAGGGTTGTAAGTATTAGAATAAGCTCCTTACCCTTGCCTCCTACCATAAGATTGTTTCTCATTATAGATAGCATTCGCTTGCACAAACTTAATAGGACAATTGCTTTCTACATGCATAGGTGAGTTATAAAAAGTATAAGAATTAGGGACAAGTGCTTGAGAAGTACTTACATTGCTCACTTGAGATATTTATGGAGCCAACATTCTCTCAATCTTGGTAGCTAGCAAGTCCCCATGTGAATCATTAAGCATTGAGGAACCCACCATATTCATATTTCTCTTCTCTTTTTTAGAGTATTAAGCACCACTTGAGGCCATCTTATTAATTAGTTCCCAAGCCTTTAAGGAAGTAAGGTCAATCAAGCATCTATCACTAGTAGTATCAATGTTAATCTTGTCTCTTCGAATCAAGCCCTCATAGAAATATTGGACTAAATTCTCACTAGAAATTTGATGGTGTGGGAATTTAGCCAAAAGTCCTTGGAATCTAGTCCAATACTCATAGAGACTCTCACCCTCTCCTTGTTAGACCCCATAGATTTGCTTCCTCAAGTTGGTGACCTTGGAATTTGGAAAGAATTTATCTAAGAAGAGTCTTCTTAACTCAGTGCATGTGCTCACTTTCACATAAGAAGGGTAGTTGAAATACTACTCCTTTGCTAAACCTTCAAGAGAAAATACAAAGCCTTAGCTTGAACATTATCAACATTTACATGCATAGACTTCATAGTATCACAAACTAATAGGAGAGTGTGCAAAAACCTATGGCAATCCTCTCCTGATAACCCATAAAATTTAGGCAATACATTAATCAAAGAGGGTTTAATTTCAAATTGAACATTAGTAGGAGGAATATGCAAGCCATAAGGGTTATCATACCAATTAGGTTGAGTTAGTTACCTAATGCTCCTCTCCTCTCTATGATTATGCAAGCTCTCAAATTTATTATTAACATGGCTATCATCATGCAAATGCTCATTCCCATTCCCATAGCCCTCATCATGTACATGTTCATGCCCTAAGATACCTTCCCTTATTGAGCTACATACCAAATGTGAATCAAGAATAGGTTGTGATCTTCTCAACCTTGAGATAGTCCTTTCAATTTCTAAATCTAATTCAACAAAAGAGGTATGTTTTCTTTGGGTCATGCACTAATCAGGCACAAGAAAATTAAGAACAAAAAAAAGCTAAGCTAAAATGCAAATCAAGAAGAGATAATTTAAAATACAAAAGCAAAATATTTTTTATTTTCTTTTTTCTAATAAACTCAACAGCAATAAAATGAACGAAAAAAATTTAAAAAAAAACACCAAACAAGTAGAAAGACAGTTAGAAATGCTCAATAAAGAAGCTTTGGCAAGTCTAGAATTTGCATAGTAGGCTCTCTGGAGACAGTGAACTTATGGATTTTCCAGCAGCCAATCCACACAAGCAATTGCCATGAAAATTTTATGATAAACACAGAGATATACAAGAAAATTATGTAAAACTTTAAGATAAAAAATCCTTCCCAATCATTCCTAGAATGTTTCATAAATTGGTCTATAGGTTTGGAGAAATAGAATTTCATCTAGAAGACCTTTAGAGGTTCCAACAAACTTTAAAATAGGAAAATGGAAAAACCAAAGAAAATGCTAAACACAAGAAACAGAGCTAAGACAACAACAAGAAAAATAAGACTAGAATCAATCAATTTAGATACACAGAGAGGGAGATATGCCAACTTAAATTTGTAATAGGGTTTTGAAAATCCTCTGTAAGGGCTCCCTGAACCTTGTTAGTTTGTAAAATTTCCACAGGACACTCTTCACGTCTAAAATTGACCAAACTAATTTCTAAAAGAATCTAAGACATAGAGTTTTCAAATGCAACAAATTTCAATTCAAAATTTCACTAATCTCATTACAAGTTGAATTTTCAATTTCAGATAGAGGTACTAAAAATAGAGTATTTTCAGTTCTACACTAAATTAATGAAAATTGCACTAATTTTTTTCCTTTTTTCCAAAATAGAACAAAAACACTCAAAACATACAAAAGCACTAAAAAAACACAAAAAAAAAATATTTATGATTTTTCTAAAATTTTTCCAGAAACATAAAATAAACAAATTAAATACTAAACAACTTTAGAATTAAACCTAAATTCACTCCCTAGCAATGGTGCCAAAATTTTGATAGGAATTGTTGGTTGCCATCAAAATTAAACTAAAGCTAATCTTAATGCAATATAGGGCCAACCCTAGGTCATTTCTCAAGAAATGGTTTTAAGTATAATTTAAAGTTTTATAGTGAAATAAATAACCTAAAGTTTGAAGTTGATTAACTAATTACTAACCTAATTATCTAGTGAATTAAACTAGAAAACTAATCCTAGTTGTGAATGAAGTGGCTTTCCTATTCAAGTAAGAACCCTAGGGAGTTGCCAATAATGGAAGAATGCTAATTTCTAATTAAACATGGCATCTCATTAAACTCTTCTCCCTTGGCTGAAAAATGAATTTACCTAAGACAACTATTTCAAGTACCTTAACTTCACTAATTCAATTCTCTAAGTGCTATTACAAGCCCCCTAGTTAACCTCACTAGCTTAGCCCTAAAATTAATCAATTGTTTAGTTAAAATTCACTTCTAATTGCCACTGCTCAAAGCTATATCCAAGCTCAAAACTATGAAAACTCAAGCAACTCATCAAATATTCACCACACAATTACATGCTAGGTTAATACAAGACATTCACGAATTCAAATCACATATTATAATGTAAATTCATGATGATGCTGAAAATTCCAGTACCAACAAGAGCATGAAATTCAACTAAACAATCTTGTTGCAACATTAACAATAGCCATAGTATTCAAATGGAATTGAAACAAGATGACGAAAACTCCAAAAATCCTCTTCTATCAACTCTCCCCTAGGATTTCATGAAGAATCTATCTAGAAAACATTAAGAAAATCTTGCTTCCTCTATGAACACATGCTGGCCATGAGGTATGCTTCATGAATCTTGATGAATTGAGCTTCAATTCTTCCTCTAGATGCTTGGGGTGAGTTCGTCCATGATAAGGGAAGAGAATGGAAGAAGATTTGAGTGAATTTGATAGAGAAATGGTAGAGTTATGGGTGCTGGATGTTGCTGGAATGTAGAGAGAAGTAGAAGAAAATGAAGAACACTAAGAACAAGAGAGATAATGTGGGAGATGAATGAAATGGCTTATTGATCTGATTTGGGAATTGAATGGCATGAATAATATGGTTTCTCCTCAGCTGAAGCTTAATTAAAAAATAGTAGAAGAAATTAAAAAAGAAATGGGAGCTTTGTCATACTTGCAAGGTGGCACCCTCCTGTTGGTTGGTAGATGATTCTAATGTGTGCCTAATTTCTCATGTGTCATCCACATCATTAAGGTTGATGTAATCCCTTAGATAATCAGAAATCATGCCTCAAGCTCCAGCCTTTGACGTCAAGAAGTGTTGACCCTAATTGCCAATTGATACACATGTCACACATAAATCACATAATTCAATTAAATAGCATGTGACATAATAAAATTCAATTAATATCTAGAATTAAATTCATAATTAGAAGAGAGAATTTATTAAAATGACCAAGTTGGAGGTTGCACAAAATTATATAAGAATTTTCACATACAAGCAAACTGAAAACTATGTCAAACTAAAACAATTAAAAAAGTATTGACTTTTTATTTAATTACTACCAAACTAAAATGAATTTTAAAAATCTAATTTCACCACTAATCAGTTGGACATAAAATGCACTTTTTTAATTTTTCTTGTACATTTTTTCAAAAGTTTATTTTTAGACTAAAATGCCCTAGTGCACTAAACTTAGAAACCGAAGCAAAATTCCAAATATAATGTAATGTGTGCACTTTGAGATGATAAATCATTAATAAAAGAGTCCTGATTGATAAATAAAAGTGGTTAACAAATGTGTTCTATTAAAGTAGAAGGTATTTGAAATTCTAAAGAAATTGTACTAAAACATATGCAAATTAGTAAATTTTTATGTATGTATACATATAAATAATGGATTTGGTCTAAATCTGAATATAAATTTAAATCCCAACTAATCCAAACACAAGATAAAGGTTTTTAACCCCACTTTTCCAATTTTTTAAATCCAACTTTTCAAAATGAGCAAGTTATTACTTTTGACATGAAAATATAAGAATATACTTGAATTAAAGAAGAGGTATGTGTGTGTTTGTATGGCAGTTGAGGATACAAGTAGCGTGAGAGGCAAGATTGATAAGAAGGAAAAATAATTAAACAAGAGTCAATCACATGCAAACTAAAGTAGCTTTTATTGATTGGACTCATCATACATATATGGGAACAAAATATGAAACAAACAAGACAGACACTAGCATTTATTCTAGATGAACGCTACTTATTAATTGAAAGTGAGCTTGGGCAAACCAAATTAAATAAAACAATAAGAGCTATATGGACACAGACCACAAAATGAGGGAGGATAGATCATTCAATAACATCTTAGCCGATCTCACTTGCTCTCAGGGATATGATCATTAAGGGTAACAATCCACTTAGAAATCCTAAAGGTTCCCTTATTGAGAAGCTAAGGAATAGCATTAAGGAAGATAGGCAGTGTGACATTAGACCAATTCAATGGCAAGACATCACTATGGCTAGTAAAGATCTTCTCTTTAGGATAAGTTAGTCTGTCAAAGATGGGTTCGAACTCTTTAAAATTGGAAATACAACTAGGCTCAAGGTGTAACATATTTTTATTTAGAAATTTAATTTAAGGAAACTATAAAGTTAAGTTTTTATTTTGGAATTTAATTTAAGAAAATTATAAGTTTTAGTTAATAATTAAATTGTGTTTTGAGAAAAACTAAGGTTAATGAGTTTGGGCACCCTTCTTATATGAAGAAAGTCCTAATATTGAAGCCCATTATGATTTTCACTAAGTAAAGAAGAGGGGGGGTCAAATTAGGTCATGATGGAAAGATTATATCCTAGATTAACCTACAGCCACTCTAGAGAGAAACAGAGAGAAAACTATTTCACATCTACATAGAGTTGCCTTGATAAATCAACCTTTATGAATGCATTTACCATTGGATTGGGCTTAAATTTTGTCATAAGGTTTGCAACATCTAACTCATCATTTTAAATGGTTAGATCATTGATTAGTTTCTTGACTAGAGAGTTAATAACTTCATCATTCATAATAGCTATTTTTGCATCTTCACAAAGTAGTCCCCATAAATCAATGTTTTTATTTTGTTCACCGTTGGATCAGGCTTAAATTTGGTCATTATATATTTAACATCCAATTATTTCTTTTCAACAGTTAGTTCATTTATTTATTTCTTTATTAGTGAGTTATTAATTTTGATATTCATAATAGCTAGTTTCACATTGTCACAAAGTAGTCTTAGTAAATTTTTATTTAGGAATTTGTTCACCATTAGATCTATCTAAAATTTGGTCAGCAGATGTGTGACATCCAAATGGTGTTTTCAATGATTGGATCTTTGAATAGTTCCCTTATATGAAATTTACTAACATCATCCTTCAAATGAGATTTAACTTGAAACCCTAGACCTAATAAAGAATCCTTACAATTAAATAAAAGACTATGGAGATTTAGAGTGGGTTTAGTTAGTTTTTGGGGGGTTTAATGTATTTAATAAAGTTAATGTAAACTCTAAACTTATTAATAGAATGAGTCTAGATTGTTATGTTAGGTCATGGGTAGCGTTAGGTATGTACCTACATTCGATTATGATAAACTCTATGATATTAATTATACATTAATGTTTTGTGGTTGTTGTGCATGATTGAAGACTTTGTTAAAGCATGCTTTAAGTGCCCTTTTGATTGCCTTAAGCAGTGGAGGTAACTGAGAACCTAAATTTCCTCATATATTAATTCGAGCATTTATTGTATATTTTTTATAAATGACATTCTTGAGGAAACAGATGTAAGCATGAAATATATATATATATATATATAAGACTATGCAAAAGATGTATGTATATGTGATTTATGTATTACAAGCTTGAGCAATGAATTGGAGTATTGAATGTGATATATTATAAATTATTGTGGAATCATGACTTATTATGTAATTATAAATTATTGTGGATTCATGAATTGTTGTGGAATTATGAATTGTTATTATTGTGGAATTATGAATTATTGAGAAATATGTAATTCACATATATAGTAAAAATGTTGAGAATATGAGACTGGCGTGATCATAAATGTGATGTACATATATGACATAGATGGGTGGTAGTTCATCCTGCGATTTGGGAGAATATAGTTAAGTCCATATGGCATAGATAATATCTAGGCCTAGAGTTGTTTAGTTGTGGCATCAACTTTAATGAGGGTTAGGTGTGGTTCCATCTTAGTCTATAATACTTACTTTGGGAGTAGGTATGTGTAACGGCAATGATATGACACCCTATGGCTAGGGGAGTCCAGGGCCCAAGTTTAGATAGTAGTGACCTTTAGACGAGTTACCCTTCAAATATTGGAGAGCTTGGGGTGACTCAGGATATCTAGATTCAGTTTTATTACTTAGTAGCTCGTGGACTCAGTCAAAAGGAATAAAAGGCTATAAGGTAGTAGATGATCATGCATGCATATTTATATGAATATGTGGCATCATATGTGAATATGTGGTATTATATATGATCTCCATCAATAATCCTTTAGACACATGAGAATAGGCATTAGAATTTGGCTTCTCTCCTTCTAGATTTCTCTAGAAAAGAAGCAATGACATAGTGCTTTTTGGTGAAGTTTTGCTCCCATGACAAGTAAGGGAAGTAACAGCTCTTTGCATTAAATGATCTGATAAAAGGTATGTGAGGGTTATACTAGTAGAGCCAATGCTATACAAGTATCAATTATAATGAATGAATCAATAAGATTTCAATCCTACCCGATGTTACGTTAAAAAGGATTCTAGGAAGGTTATAAGGTTAACACAATTCATAAAAAGTGAAAGGAATGGATAAAAGATGAGATACAAAGACTTTGAGATAAACACGAGAAACAGAGCAAGAATCTTAATGCTTATACCGGAGTAAAGATAGCTATACCATATAGTCATCTAATGAATTTGCATAGATTTTGTTATTTTGAAAAAATTATATCGGAATAAATTTTCATAAAAGATGATAATTTATGAGAAACTATATGGGAACAAGTAGATTATACCAGAATAAAGGATTTTTATACCCATATAAGAAGACTATTTAGGAGTAAGAGAATTTATACCTAAATAAAGATCACTATTTCAAGATAAGGATATAAATAAAGACTAATAGAAAATATTGAGGAATAAGCCACTATACCAGTATAAAGAAATTCTACCAATATAACCATAGATGTACATATGAATAAGGAAGTTATATAGATGTAATGCAGAGGTCAAGTGAATAAGAGATGCTTATACTAGTATAATGACGCTTTTACTAGTATAAAGGACTAATTTAACTAAGTATGCAGAAGTCTTATAATTTAAATTTGATAAGAAATGAGGATTAATTTTTCTAAAAGACTTCTCAAACAAAGAATTTGGTTAGAGGGAAATTTCAAGATAAGTCAAATACTTGAAAAGAATCTCAATATAATTTAAACTTTGAAACTCTTAGAGATTCTTGGTTATTTCGGTATAGGGTGGTTATTTGGGAATAAAGAACTTTTGTTAGATTTTAAAGAAAGTATAGCCAATTACCCTTAATTGCCATTAATCTTTATTAATTTTCCTTGTTTGAAAAAATATTCCCCCATTTTGTAATCATCAAAACTGGTGTTTAACATTTTCACTCCTTTTTAATGATGACAAAACTTGATACAAATTGTTAGTCCTAAGAGAGATTTTGTCTCCCCTTAAACACATAACAATCAATTAATGAGCAATATAGACTCTAAATGATGCATTTGAACTAAATAAACTAGATGTTAAATATTTACAACTCAAAACAATCACAAAAGCAACAAAGACACATAACACAAAAGCACTATTTAGTTATAAGGCTAGAATGGCTATGGCTTGTACTTATTGACTTTTATTGAGTCCATTTTTACCTAGAAATTTTGACATCATTATTAGTGATTATATTATGGTGTGGCTGCAAGAAAGGTGGAGGAGGTTTTCAGAAGCAGAAGGCTTGGTGAAGATTTAGAAGGTTCGATAGAACTTTCAAGTACTAGCACTTCATCTTTAACAACCTTCAACCTATATCTTTTTGGTCTAGGAGTTGCACTCCTTTTCTTCCTTATCACTAGCTTCCCTTTGGGCTTGTGCTTCCTTGAGTCTTATGTAATCTCAACACTTTTCTTAGACTTAGCTTTTTCTTCCTTCACTTCTCTAGCTCCTTTGCTTGCTTTATACTCTTAGGCTCTTTTCCTTTCTTCTCCCCCTTTTTGTCATCATCAAGGGGTTGAGGAACTAGCTCAACAAGTTTGAAGAAATGAGAAGGCAAAGTAATTGGAGTAAGTAAACTAATGGCTTTTACCTTTGCCTCAATTTCATCCCATAAAGGCCAAGGAGAGAATTGTGGAGACATCTTAATAATCTCCCTAGAAGTTAAGAGTGCAGTCAAAGGCAATGGTGACTAAACAACAATAGGATTCCTTTGCATGAGCTCTGTAAATAATTCCTTAGTAAAGACCCTAAGTGGCTTGCTGAAGGGGGAACTAACTTCTAAAGTAGATTAAGTGGGAAGCTCAGCTTTATTAAAATGCCCATGGGCTTTTGCAATTGCTACTATAGCATCAAAACTTTAACATCCTGATTTCCTAATATTGTTATTAGCTAATAATCAGGGGTGAATTAGTAAGTATCAAATGAACGGAAATTTGGATGATTAATTAGTAATTTGAGTCTTTGGGATGTTAAATGAGCATATATAGGAGAAAGTATTGCATCTCAGAATGAAGTGTGTGCACACGGTGAGAATTTTTCTTGTTGTGCCACACACCATGACTGATGTTGCTTGCGCCACAATGCATTGACAAAAAATGACTTAATAAGTCATGAATTAGCTAGTGAGGGCAAAGAAGAAACAAAGAAAAATGCAAGAAGGAGAATAGAAGAAGGCTTTAGCTGTTAGGGTAAAGGTTCTCAGAGTATTGGAAGACATTTTTGATTAGTGAATTATCGAGTAAGCTTTGTATGACCCTTACCTTCAATTCTACTATAATTTCTCTTGGTATAAGTTATAGAGAAATTGAATTAGGAAAATTTCAGGGGTTAGTTTTTTTCCCTTTAGTAATAAAAGGATTCTCAAGAGTTAAATTAGAGCTTTGTGACTAGTTTGGGGTTAAACAATTAAACTTTGAAGTTATAGGCTCGATTTTGGCCTTAAATCAAGAAAGAAATGGTGTAGAAATTGTGTGAAGGAAAAATGGGATCGTTATAAGCAATACAAAGTGGCAAGTGAATAGCAATGGACCTAGAGTGGTTAAGTGGAAAAGAATGGATGATTAAATGTGTCTTTAGTTAATAATTAAGTGTTTTTAGTCAATTGAGTTAATTGACTAATAGTGCCAATTGTATGTAGATTAGCATATTGTGCAGTAAGTTGAGAAAGAGGAGATTGTAAAGACAAGTTAGTGGTTGAGAAAGTCTACAGGTAATCTTTCTAGTGATAAAAGGGTTGAGATAACCAAATAACTTCCTCTTTTTAATTATCTGTTGTAACTGTTTGAAAGTATGACTACTATTGCATGAAAATGTTTTAGATTAAGCATATTTGTGAAATGAATATTTAATGCATGAAAGTATTTTCTAAAGAATCAAATTTATAGACTTGCATATTTTGAGACTATGTATATATAAGGTTATATAGATATATATATATATATATATCAAAAGGTGAACTATATAAAAGCATGATCATAAGGGTAGGAGTTCACTTGTAGGGAGAAGTAGAGAAAGACTATATGACATATCCTCCTTAGTGCCAGACAGGGTGTGGTATTAGAGAACTATATCTCCTTAGTACCTTTCGAGGTGCGTGTCGGAGATTATCTCCTTAGTGCTTAATCAAAATATAGCCAACAAATCAAAATATAATAATATCAGGGTAATAGCCTTTTATTTGTTTTCCAAATCACTGGATCCCAACTTCTTAAAATATATGTTCAAATAAGAAGGTTAGCAGAAACGTAAACACATTCAAAAGACTCAAAATACCATTAATTCTCAACCCTGAAAAACGGCCATGGCCTCGACATGTAACACATGCACTGCGGCATATCACAAAGAGCTACATGCTTTATATCTGACTATAACATGAGATGCCATGCATCATTGTGCGCTAGTCCAAAATTTCTACTGTCATTTATCAGCAAAAAATGATGAAACTTCCGGTATGAGCCGTTTTAACATTTGACATCCAATTAGAGTGATTCAAGCGCCTACATGAAGCTTACAATGTGTACTAATTAATAGAATAAGTTTGGACTCAATCTGACAAACTAATCTAGACTTGGACACCTAGGAGCAAAAAGCCACTTTTCTTTCAACAACTTGCACCCTAAATGCTCAATTTACATTCCTTATCCTATTCGACCACTTCGGCTATTAAACCAAGTCCAAAAGGACCACTTACACCGATTAACACGATATATCACATATATGGCATCAATAGCCCAATTTGGTCTCTTAATGCCACATTACACAATGGTGGACTTATGTGAGGAATACATATATACAGTACATATAAGCAAATAAACTTGTTCCACTTTCAACTCTCTGACTCTAACATATTGAGCTCCACCTCACCATATAATCAGAAATCACAAATGTACTTAACTCTTCTAAATAGGGCTCCACCTCACCATTTGTGTCAAGTTCTCACATAACAACACAAGTCACATTCAATTTACATTCAACACATCTATACACAAGTGGAATAAGTTACACAATAACATACACTTACTTGATTCGCATTTAAGCCTATCCACATACCCTCCACTAAGACACCTTTGACATAATGCAATACCATATATATATATACCAGTAAGTTTTGACAACATGATTAACTTTCTCATATTCGTATATACTTATGCATCCTAGTTGGCAACTTAACTCTATCAACACATTATACATTCATTTTTACTTAAAGGTAGTCATATCGCTAAATGAAGCTACTCTTTCCTCGCTTTCTTTCCCAGCCTTCTCAAGCTCTCTTTATTTATATTCAAAAGTAACTTAGTGAGACATACGTCCCAGTAACTCAAAGGTAACCCCTGATTACCAATTAGTAAGCAAAATCATAAACAAGTGATAAGGTAACATTTGTATCAATAAAAACAATACATTATGCATATACAAGAATTCACTCTAATCAATCTCATTATGCTCATGCAATGCATTTTTGGTTCCCTTTGGTAGAATAATCTCAACATCCAAACCAGGACTTCCAGTCACAAGGAAAAGGGCCCACTATGTCACTGCTCAGACCAAGTAATCCTCTTTGCGTATGGGTGGTCTCTTAGGTTTGTCATGATGGAGTCAAACTCTACGCTCTGGATCATCAAGACTTCCTAGATTTATAAACAATAGGACCATGATCCCCACCCTAGTCTAAGGTAACCTCGTGGATCATTCAATATTCTAGGTTGTCTTGGCAGAGTCAATCTATATGCTCTGGATAATCAAGATTCTTCTCCTAGGTCTGTCCTGGCAAAGTTAAGCTCTACCATTTGGATCATTAGGACTTATTAGACCTCCTCATAGTAGGGTCGCATCCTGTTACCATAATCCTGGGTATATCTCACGGATGCGAGGCATGTTAATGCACGTGCTACCTCAAATTCATTTCAATCAATACTCACACACCTGCATGTACATACTTTCACAATGCTGTTACTCTATTAGTTCACAACATAATACACATAGTTATATCAAAATACTTACAAATAATTTCACAAACAAACAAGTAAAAGGGTTATTCAGTTACTTTTAACCCTTGCTATAAAGAGTTACCAACCACACTAAGCTCCTAGGGGCGCAGATTCTCACAAGCAACTTCACAAATGCTCAATTACATAACACAGTGTTCCTTATTCAATTCTCAACCTTTCACATAGGCATTGATTTAGCTCAACCGAATCCCTTAACACATAAAACAGTTCAACTAAACCCTTTTTAATTCATTTATCCATTATTTATAGTCATTAGCCCTATAGGCTACTCAAACAATCATAACAATCTCGTAGCACATTATTCAACCATAATTTTGCCATTTAACCTAACTTTTAGGCCATTTTGAGTCTAAATCCTCAAAGCTCAACCATTCAACTCCATACTAGTCATAAAACCTTAATTCTGTATTCGATATCTCATTTTAAACCTTTCTTTTGGATTACAACACCTTAGAATCCTGTGATTTGATTTCTCAAGTGATGAAATTTAATGAAAAAGGGTTAGAATTAAAGCTTGGTATTGCGTGAAACTTACCCAATGAGTTATTACTTGAAACAGACTCTTGAGCTTTAGATATTGCTTGTCCTAGCAGAGCTGAACTCCTCCACCCCTCCATATAAACTTTTCACATTTTCACTTTTGATTTCACAAGTTGATCATGTCAGTTTTAAGTAATCCCCAAATGATGCGCCACGGCACATGCAACTTCCACCGTGGACATGGCACAGTGAGTTCAATCTTACTAGTGTTCTCTTGTTTTGCCTTGAATTGTCTTTCTACCCTTCAATCCTATCAATGTAACACCTAAATAATACAAAACATCAACTCAACACCAAAACCACAATGAATCTATTAATTACTAATTTACCCTTGATTAACAACCAGTTCCTGGGATTGAAATTCAAGATATTACAATTCCCCCTACTTTAAAGGAATTTTGTCCCTAAAATCTAAACACAATTATAAAATCACCTTAAAGAAACAAGTGAGGGTGCTGCCTCCTCATACTCTCCTCCGTCTCTCATGTCGTGTCACTAGGAGCCATTCCACGCTAAAACACCTTAACTAATCGAATAGTCTTGTTATGCAATTGCCTTTCTTTGACATCTACTATCCATTCCGATTTGGCACGATAAGTAAGATCCTCTTGAAGCTCTACTTCTGGATCGATCACATGTGACAAATTCGGTTGATACTTTTTCAATTGTGATTCATGAGACACATCATGTATTCCAAATAAAGGCATAGGTAACATGATCCTATACTCTACAAGACCTACTCTATTTAGAGTTTGATACGGGCTCATATAATGAGGTGTTAATTTCTTGGCATTTAGAGACCTACTAATGTCAATCAATGGTGAAACTTAGGGAAACACATGATCTACTACTTTAAACTTTAACGGTCGACATTACTTATTAGCATAACTCTTTTGATGGCTCTAAGTAGTAAGAAGTCTCTGTCGAATAACTTTAAGTTTCTTGGTGGTTTGATCCACAATGTCAAGACCAATCACACTTCTTTGGCTCAATTCAACCCCACACAAGGTTGATCTACACCTTCTCCCATATAATGCCTCGTACGGTGCCATCTGAATACTCAAGTGAAAGCTATTGTTATAAGTAAACTCAACCAAAGGTAAATGGCTATCCCAGCTACCTTTCCACTCAAGGGTAGATGATTGCAACATGTCCTTCAAAGTCTGTATTGTGTGCTCGATTTGTCCATCAGTCTGTGATGATTAGAGGTACTAAACCTTAACTTGGTACCCATTGCCTTCTGCAACACTCCTCAGAACCTCAAAGTAAACTGGAGGTCTCTATTTGACATTATGTTTTTAAGTACATTGTGCAATCTTACCACCTCTCTCACATATACTTTCATGTACTTTTCCACATCATAGGTGGTCTTAACTAGCAAGAAGTGTGCTAACTTCGTCAATCAATCTATAACAATCCACACAGAGTCATATCTTATTTGTGTTCTCAATAGACCAAACATGAAGTCCATTAAAATGCTATCCCACTTTTATTGGGGAATCTCTAGAGGTTGTAGTGTACCAGTCAGTCTTTGATGCTCGATCTTCACTTTTTGACACGTGAGATATTGGCTCACAACTCGATAACATCTTATTTCATACCTTGCCACCACTAATACTTCTTCATGTCATGGTACATCTTAGTCACACCAGGATGTATCATGTATCTGCTATGGTAAGCTTCCTCCATCAGCCTCCTTTTAATCTCCTCATCTGCAAGTATACAGATTCGGTCTTTATACAAGACAAACTTATCAGTAACTAAAACAAGGTAGTGTGACCTTGCTCTATATTTTCTCATATACTTGACAAAAACTTGTCTTGCAATTAAGCTTCCCATATTTCTTTTCAAAATTTATTAGAAATAGTTGTTAAGTGAATTACATTAGAGTATAATCTGATGCCTCAAGTTGCACTTCTAGCAAAGACAACAACAATTAGTGTTCTTGAACCATCGATCTAGCCACAAGTAATGAGTTCCAACTCAAAGTATTAGCCATGAAATTGGCTTTCCCTAGATGGTATTTAAATTCAAAATTGTAATCATTCAAGAATTTCATCCATTGCCTCTACCTTATATTAAGCTCTTTTTGATCCATAAGATACTTCAAACTCTTATAATCACTGCGTATATTAAACTCTACTTGTAATATTTAACACTTACCCTGAGTGTTATCCAAAAATCACACAATTCAAATAATCTAAGTGTGGTTAAGGAGTTGATCATAAAACCAACTTTAAAAACAAATCATTTAAATCAATAAACAAATACACCATCACATGATAAACATTTAAAGCCTTTAGAAAAATTTATAGGTTTACCTATAGCACATGAAAGCAAACTAGATGAAAGTGGGATAAAAAGATGCTATCATGACAACAATAAATTGCTGCCATGACAGCCCTCTTAGGCCAACTTTTAGGAGGCACCGTTCAGCCATTCGACCTCCGATCAAAGTGATTTTAAATCTCACACGTCATTTTTAATGATTACTAGTAGTATATCAAATTACAAAATGATCTAACGGTCGGATTACAATTTGGACACTTTACAAGTTTGGATAAAGTTGATGTTATGATAGCACTTCTGAACTAACTTCTAGAGTGCACAATTTCATCATTTGACCTCCGATCAGAGCTATTCTAGAGCCTACATATCACTTTTAAAGAGCACTATTAGCATAACAAATTTTGAAAAGGTTCAATGGATGGATTGAAATTCATGCATGTTGCAAATTCAGCCACTTTGTTGTCATGATAATATTAAATAGCTATCATGACAGCGCCTCTGGACCAACTTTCGGAGTACACCATTTCTTTATACGATATCTGATCAAAGTGATTCCAAAGGGTACACAAAGATTATAAAATTTTTTACTTGTAATCTAAATTTTAGGAAAATCTAACAGTCAGATTGAAATTTGGACACCCGGATGTAAAAGTGCAGCTTTTTAGTAAAAACCACTTTCCAAATTGTCCAAATCTCATCTTAATGGTTACAAACCTATGGGAACACTTTGGACATTAAATAGGACTAGGAGTACCTCATAGAATATTTAAATGATAGAAAAATCTCTTATATCAAAATTTGATCACTCGGGTGCCATTTCCCAAAATAGACCCTATGGCCCTAAAATTTACAAATTATACAAGAGTAGCCTAAGACCATAATATCATATACATATATGAATACACATGCTAAATATTTTTAGTTGGCTTAGAGATCTCCGTGGGGCCCACGCACCCACTCTCTCTATCTAAGGTGTATTTTTGCCTATAGCACACCATTTGCAATGCAACCACTTTGCATTTACTTGTAGAATCATATATATACCAAAATAAATATTTGCTTGTAGTGAAACTTGATCTACTAAATAAATCTATTAAAACCACACACCATAACTAAGTTGCCTAGCCACAAGTCTACAAGCAGACAAAAATTAATACACAAGCCATACAATCCACACATATTCACACATATATATACATAATCACATCTTACTGGTACCCTAATCCTAAATACATTACAATAGATTTGCTCAAAAGAAAAGGATTGTAGTTCTTTACAATCCACAAACAACCCCTAACTTTGCTCCTTTCCCCGTCTACCACTGGTTCATTCGCTTAGACTTAAAAATATTGAAAAGAAATAGGTGAGACAACGAAAGTCAGTAACAGAGAAATCTACATTAATTATTACCAAGTAAGCCATAATTAAATAAACAAATATTAGATTCAAGATAGTATATAACTTAACCATTTCATATGCATGAATGCATGACATAGGCCAATATGGCCTTTCCTGACTAAAAGAATGCCCCTTGGCACTCTTTAGCTCGTACATAAACCTTATACCCACTTGTAACTCCACAGGCACAAAGCATAATCTAAGGCATGATCGAATCTACCTAACCACCAGTGTTCCTTCAATGTGAATCTTGAGTATTTAAAGCTAACTCTTGCCAGAGCCAACCCGACTTGCTCTCTATGTGAGGGCTACCTTGGCTAAACACTTAACCTCACACTTCATATGTTGGATTTCCTCCCCCACTGAGAGGTGTCAAACACTTAATCCACTAACCACTTTAATGTATTGAGCCCACAATATAAAAGGCAATACTGAGTACTGGCAGTGCGCCATAAAATATCACAAGTTCACATCTCCCTGTTGGTGAACTCCCACTGAGATCATGCCTTTCACTCTTGTCTACCTTTCCCAAGTATTAACTACTTTAACACTCTAAGATAGTATAACAAATATCACTCCTCCTTTAAGCGGTTCCTTAGCCTCTCTAAGATACCTAACCCAATTACACTTCCTTAAGTGCAACTTCTATTCTCTATAATTACAATGCATGCAAACAACCTCATTTCTATAAACAATATTGTTAAATGAATAGAAAACATATATGCACTATTATTTAAGTAATACCCCATAACTCATCATAAATGAAGGAGAGAAAGGAAGAATAAGGCACCATAAACTTACCTTGGGTGTTTAAGAGCTTCAAAACGTCAACAATGAAAGCCAATGCCATACCCTAGCAAAGCCTAAGTTGAGCTCTTTGTTTTCCTCTCCTTCTCTTCTTCTGTTTTTGCACACAGAATGAACCAGATATATTTGATTTTTACCCATACACCACGACGCATGATGCCTTCCACCACGGCACATGGCACAAAAGAGCCTATTACATTCAAATCTATCTTTATGCACCGCGGTGGACTGACTACGTGCCGTGGCATATGGCACAAGGGACAATTCTTCACTTTTTCTTCCTCTTTCCTTGCTCGGGTGGCCCACCATCGATCTAGACCCACTTCTAGGGCTGAAATCACAACAATTATGCCAAGTTAACCCCTTTTGGCCATACACCTCGTTAACTCACTAATCACCCTCATTAAGTTAATAAACTAGGATTAATTTTCCTAGATGTTATACTACTCCATAGAGAAAATGTCACCAAATCTTAAGAGCAAACACCACAGTTGCTAACTCTAGGTCATGTGTCAGATAACTCTCCTCATGAGGTCACAACTGTCTAGACATGTAAGCCATAACTTGGTCTTTATGCTTTAATATACAACCCAGACCTTTTAAAGAAGCGCCTATGTAAACCTCACAAGGCAATTGTGGATAAGGAATTATCAACACCAGCACTGAGGTTAACTTTTCCTTAAGCTTTACAAAAGCAGCTTCACACCGATTATCCCAGATGAAAGGTTGATCCTTCCTGGTCAATCGAGTCAAAGGAATAGCAATCTGTGGAAATTCTTGAATGAACCATCCATAATAGCCTGTGAAGCCCAGAAAACTCTAGACCTCAGTCATTAAACTCAGTTGTTCCCATTGCAATACTGCATCCATCTTGTGAGGATTAATTGAAATACCCTCAACTGACACCACATGTTCGAGAAATCTTACCTCTCATAGCCAAAACACACACTCACTCAACTTGGCATACAAGTGGTTATCTCTTAGAATTCTTAACACGGCCCTTAAATGCCTTATGTGATCTTCCTTGTCCTTAGAGTATATTAGTATGTCATCCAGGAAAATGATAATAAATTGATTCAAGAAGGGACGTAATATATGGTTCATGTAGTCCATGGAAATTGAAGCTGCATTCGTCAACTCGAACGACATCACCAAAAACTCAAAGTAACCGTATTGAGTATGAAATGCTGTATTAAGCACATCCTCTGCATTTACCCTCAATTGATGATACCCAAATTGCAAATCAATCTTGGAAAACATTAAAGCTCATACTAGCTAATCCAGTAAGTCATCTATTCTTGGAAGTGGGCACTTGTTCTTCATTGTTACCTTGTTCAGTTACCTATAGTCAATACATAATTACATACTTCCATCCTTCTTCTTCATAAATAGGACTAGCAAACCCCATGGCAACACACTAGAGCATATAAAGCCTCTCTCTAGCAATTCCTCAAGCTATCTCTTAAGTTCTACCAATTCTGAAGGAGCCATTCTATATAGAGCTTTCAAAATAGGCTCAGTACTAAGTGCCAAATTAATAGAGAATTCTACTACTTATGTAGGTAAGTCACAAATTTGGAAAGATGGTTGAACTTTCTCATAAATGACTCCTTATCCATGTCTCCCTACTGAAAATTATAAAACTCAGCTTCCTTTTCATCTCTAAATGCCACAAGAAAGTGATAGTTAAAGAATCTCTCTCTAAACTGCTCCCAGCTGAAAAAGTTAGTAAACAGGTGGTTAGAGGCTAGGAAAGAGTAATAAATGTATAAAAGTTGCCAACTAATGTAATGCAATACATAAGCTGATCAAAACCAAAGAAGACTGATACCAAACTGTAAAGTCCCAGCTTATATCAGGCTTTACCATTCATAATCACATAATCAACAAATCAAAACACAATAATATTAGAGTAATAGCCCTTTATTTTTTTCCCAAATCATGGAACCCTAACTTCTTAAAACATATTTTCAAATAAGAGGGCTAGCAGAAGTGTAAACACATTTAAAAGAATCAAAATACCACCAATTCTCAACCTTAAAAAAGGGTTATGTGCTACGGAGTGCAACACATGCGCTGCGACATGTGCCATGAGCCACATGCTTTATTTCTAATTGTGACATGTGTCGTGATGTGAGACACCATGCACTATGGCATGGCAGTCCAAAATTTTTGCTATCATTTATCAGTAAAAGTGATGAACTTTTAACATATGTCGTTTTCACATCTGACATCCGATTGAAGTAATTCAAGTGCCCACATGAAGCATACAATGTATACTAGCTAAAGGAATAAGTTTAGACTCAATATAATGGTCCATTCTAAAATTGGACACTCGGGTGCAAAAGCCACTTTTTTAACAAGTTGCACCTTAAGTACTCAATTCGCATTCCTTATCCTATTAGACCACTTTAGGTCCTGAACCAAGTCCAAAAGGACTACTTATACCTGATTAACACTATATATCACATATATCACATCAATAGCCTAATTTAGCCTCTTAGTACCGTATTACATAATGGTGGACTTATATGAGGAATACATATATGCAGCATATATAAGCAAATAGACTTGTTCCACTTTCAACCCTCAAACTCTTATATATGGGGCTCTAACTCACCATATAGTCAGGAATCACAAATGTACTCAATTCTTTCAAATAGGTTTCACCTCACCATTTGTGTCAAGTTCTCATATAACAATACAAGTCACATTCAATTCACATTCAACATATATATACACAAGTGGAATAAGTTACACAATAATATGCACTTTCTTAATTCACATTTAAGCCTACCCACATACCCGCCATTGGGGTACCCTCAGCATAATGTAATAGCATATATATATCAGCAAGTTTTCACAATACGATTAACTTTCTCATATTCACATACATTTATGCATCCTAGTTGCCAACTTAACTCTGTCAACACATTATACTTTCATTTTTACTTGAGGGTAGTCATATTACTGTCAAATGAAGCTACTCTTTCCTCACTTTCTTGCCTAGCCTTTTCATACTCTCTTCATTTATATTCAAAAGTAATAGAGTGAGAAATATGTCTTAGTAACTTGAAGGTAACCCTAATTACCAGTTAGTAAACAAAATTAAAAACAAGTAATAAAGTAGCATGTGTATCAATAAAAACAATATCATATGCATATACAGGAATTTACTCTCATCAATCTCATTATGCTCATGTAATACATTCCTAGTTCTCCCTAGCAGAGTAATCTTACACCTGGACTAAGACTTCTAGTCATAAGAAATAGGACCCATGATACCACTGCTTGACCAGGTAATTCTCTTTGCGTATGGGTGGTCTCCTAAGTCTATCATGGCGGAGTTAAGCTCTATGCTTTGGATCATTAAGACTTCGTAGCCTTATATAGAGTAGGACTACAACCCCCTACCCTAGTTTAGGGTAACCTTGTGGATCATTCAATATCTTAGATCTATCATGGCGGAGTCAAGTCTACACTTTGGATCATTAGGATTCTTTTCCTAGGTCCGTCTTGGTGGAGTGAAGCTCTATACTCTAGATTATTATGACTTCCTAGACCTCCTCAAGGTAGGGTTGCGTCCCCCTACCATAATTTAGGGTATATCTCATGGATGAGATGCATGTCAATACACGTGTTAGCTCAAATTCATTTCAATCAATACTTACAGACTCGCATGCATATACTTTCACAATGCTACTCTATCAATTCACAACACAATGCACATAGTTATTTCAAAATACTTACAAATAATTTTACAAATAAACAAGTAAAAGGGTTTTTTCAGTTACCTTTAACCCTTGTACAAAGGGTTACCAACCACACTAAGCTCCTAGGGGCACAGATTCTCATAAGCAACTTTACTGGTGCTCAATCCAGATAACACAGTACCCTTCAGTCAATTATCAACATTTCACAAAGGTAATGACTCAGCTCAACTGAATCCCATAACACATAAAATAGTTCAATTGAACCCTTTTTAATTCACTTATCTATTATTTATAGTCGTTAGCCCTATAGGCTACTCAAACAATTAAAACAATCTCCTAACACATTATTCAACCATAATGTTGCCATTTAACCTAACTTTTAGGCCATTTTAAGTTTAAATCCTTAAAGCTTAACCATTCAACTCCATACTAGTCACAAAATCTTAGTTCTGTATTCGATATCTCATTTTAAACCTTAAAATCATGTGATTCGATTTCTCAACTAATAAAATTTAATGAAAAAGGGGTAGGATTGAAGCTTGGGATTGTACAATACTTACCCAACAAGTTATTAATCAAAGCAGAATTCTAAGCTCTAGATATTGTTTATCTCAACAGAGTTGAACTCCTCTACCCCTCCAGATGAGTTTTCCACATTTCCACTTCTACTTTCACCGTAGCTTCAATCATGACATGTGGCACAGTGAGTTGAATCTCACTTGTACTCATCTTTTTACCCTTCAATCTTATTAATATAACACCCAAACAATACAAAAAATTAACTTAACACCCAAACCACAATCAATCCATTAATTACTAATCTACCCCTGGTTAGCAACTAGCTCCTAGGATTGAAATTTAGGATGTTACAGAAACCATAGTCTAAGAGTAAGATAGAACACCTTTAGCCTAGTAATTCTATCACTGAAGGTGAGCTCAAGGCCAATATGTATGTATGTTAGTTTAAGATGAGCCTCTAGTTTTAAGTATAGGTGACTTAAAAGGTTCAGGTAGTAAAGATCATGCTATATGTTACTAGTGGTGAATTGATGAGAATATGAATTTTAAAAGTGGTGATTAGTGGTGAAACATTACATTAATATAGTGATTTGAAGTGAAATTATATTATATCTTATGTTTAAGTGTATATTATGCTATACTTACTTATGGTTTCATGTTATAGTTAATAGTAGAGAGTTATTCTGTTACTGAGATTATTATCTCACCCCGTGGTTACATTTATACAAGACAAAGTACTGAGCAAGGCAAGGAAAAAGAGTCAAGACTAGCCTAAAGTTGTTAAAGCCATGTGAACTTAGAGTTTTGTGTAATGAACTCAAGATAATTGTGGATAATGTGTATATAAGTTGCCATAGGATATGCATGCATGTTTTGAGTTGTGACTTGATGAGAATTATAGTAATTTTGTAAATCTTAGCCCTTACGTGTGAATATGTAATGAAATGAATAATTAAGGCTAAGATTTAGTTTTAAACATGTTGTAAATATGTTAGTGGCAAATATGAAGTGAATTTTGTTGTGAAGTTATGGTGATTATGGCCTATAGTGTAATAATGCACTTTGTAGTGAAAAATTTATACATGTAAAAATGGCTTGATGAACGGCCAAATCTTGATTTATGTGTATATATGCCATATAACATGGTTAATTAAGTGTGTTAGGTCCTTTTGAACTTAGTTCAAGATCTAGAATGGTTTAATAAGACAATAGGATCAATTTGAGCGATTGGGTGTATGAAATTTTCAAAAAAAGTAACTTTTTACACCTAGGTGTCTAAATTGTAATCAGACTATTAGATCATGTATAAACTTATTTCCTTAGTTATCTTAACTTGAATCACTCCGATCGAACGTCATATGTGGAAACAGTGCATGCCAAAAATTTACCTTATGAAATATCACATTATAGTTGTAAAGACTAGCATGTGTGCCATAGCAAATTGTGTATCATGCCACGGTGCATGGTACAGAGTAGAGTTGCTTGTAGCTCTGTGCCATATGCTGTGACATATGTGGTACACATTGCGGCACATGGCTCAGTTTGTGACTTTATACCTTCATTTTGAAAGCATACATGGACTCGTATGAATGCATATGTTTGGTGTCTACTGTGAATTGCTCAGATAAGTTAAAATTATAATGATTTTTAAAACCGAGTCTTGAGCACAAGCTTTTTAAATAAAGTAACTGAATACAATTTTTTGTAGCCTATGGTGATTATGCTAATCTCTCCTTATATAGTGGTGATATAAGGTGAGGTTTACAAAAACTGCTTGCTTCCACATTCTTCATCTTCTCTATTATAATAGTAGCAATACTTATCTTAAATCCTTTCAACAAAGCTATTATATAGATAAGTTCTTCGTGATTTAAAGCATTCAAACTAGATTGCTTACCCAGAATGACCCTTATTAAGATATGGTTGATGATTTTGTGGACTAGAGGCATTGAGGCAGGCTTTATGATTGGATTGTTAGTGGGCTCCCATGTAGATACCATACTCTTGTACATGATAGGCTTGGTGAAATCTAACTCTCTAAGCTTCAATATAAACCTATCAGAAGGCAAATGTAAGAGTTTGATCAAGTAATCCTCTATTATATTAAACTCTTGCCCTATAATCTTTACCCTGAGAATCTTCCCATCATCAAATATCATCATGGAGCTATAGAAAGCTCTCATCACTTCTTCACTCATAGGAAATTTATCTCTAGTAGCTTGATATAAGGGCTTATGACCTTTTTCATATCATAGTCATTATCCTCAGGGCCTTGAAGTTCATACACCAACTTAAACCAAGACGCTTCTTGGAGATCTTGTCCTACTGAACATCAACTACTCCATCATACCAGTCTTGGCAGTTGTAGTTAGCCCAATCATTGTAACATCTCAAATTTTTAATCCTGCATTAATGATTGATTAGGGGATGTGTTAGTGATTTAATGTGGGATTTAGATTCTAGAAAGTAGGGTATTATTTTGACTCATTGGGATGTTATATGAATATATGTGAATGGAAGAGTGGAATCCTGAAGCAGAGCCTATGGTGCGAAACATTAATAAGTGAGACATGTCCAGCTTATGAAAGACAGAAGGGAGAATAAGAGAGAGTGGTTTAGACATGGAGAAAAGTGGGAGATGTGCTAGGGCAAGCATAATCAGGAGCAAGGATAGTATTTCTAACCTATTACTTATCAAGTAAGTCACGTACTACCTTAATCTCTGATTCTACCCTAGTTTCTCTTAATTTTAACTAGTGAGAAATTGAATTCGGGAGTTTTAAGGAATTGATTTCTTACCCAACAGTGATAGAAAGGTTCTCCAGAACTAAACTAGTACTTTGTGGCTGGTTTGAGTTAGAACAATAAAGCATTGAAGCTATAGGCAAGATTTGCCCTAATCTAGAGAGAGAGTAGTGAGAGAAATTGACTAGACAAGGTTAAAGCTTGTAATGAGGGTTAATCAATGGTAGCATGTGTAATTGAGTGTGAATTGTGGAAATGATAGTGATTAAGTGCTTAATTGTAATAATTGGCACTTTTTGTTAATAGTGAAATTGACTTTCAATGCCAATTTTATGTAAATTCTAGTGTGTGACAAGTAGATAAGCAAAAACAAGTTTGAGTAAGGAAGTTACAAGGGTAAACCTTTCTATCAGAAAAAAGGCTCGAGGTAACCATATAGTTTATTGTGTTTATTAACTATTATAACTGTGTAGAAGTAAATACAAAATAAAAAAAATTGTTATTTTATAAGTTTTATGCCTGATTATTATTGAAAATGGTTTTAGCATAAACATTGGTTTGGGAAATGAAACCTGAAAGGTTATGTAATTTCAATCAATGTATATACATGTGTTATAACTTTATGTGCTATGGAAATGTGTAATAGTAAAAATTATGGAAAGAGCATGATCATGGGGGTGGCAGATCACCCAGGATATATAGGGATGTGTGTGTGGAGATATGTGAGTGAAAAATCCATATGGTCGGGTTGGCTTAATGGGACATCCAATGTAGCATTATATAGGCTAACAAATGAAATCTATTGATATTTTTCTAACATTGAAATATAACTTCCTATCACAAACAACCAATAATATATTTTGATTACTCTTCAATTAAATTTTCCATTTGCTCCATAGTAAAATGCAAGGATCTTGCTCTAATAAAATGCTACACAAGATATGAAAGCAATATATAAGTAATTAACATTATATTAACTTAATTTCAAAGCTTTTGGCTTACATTTTCAGGAATGATCAACTATTTTGGTGTGATTACTTCTCTCATAAACTTCAAAACATAGTATCCATACTCCCAACCTTAAAATTGTGTAGGTACCTATAAAACAATAAAAAACATCATTATCAAAATATAGTAGAAATAAATTTTAACTTAATTTAAAATACTTTAAAGATGAAGTTATATATATAATACAAGTATTTTCTGTTGAAAATCTGATAGAGTCTCCCCTATAACTTAAAAATTTCAGAATTTTTTAAAAATTCTACATCAATCTAGAACAGCATATTCAAAATAACAAACATAAAATATCAATCAAACAATCATTTAGATACATACCAACTTATTTTATTAAGAAAATAATACAAATCTTTATTCTTTTCCATGTATAAAACTCACTAGGATTAGGCCTTTCAGTGTTTGGAGGGAGACCTTTACCACCTCAATAACATGCTACAACCCTATAATGATTAAGCATACAAACTAAAAAATAATTGTTATAATAAACATATATAAAGAATATAGAACTAAAAATTTACTGATTAAATAATATTCTTATAGATTTGTTGTTCTTAAAGTCACTATCTATTAATGAGTCAAGATAATAAATTACAGGGATGAAGGTTACTAGTGTTGTGAGGGCTAATAAATGAAAATTTTGTTACCAATAAGCCTAGCACTATAAAAGTATGATACAAGTACCTAAAATGAAAAAATAGAAACATTCACAATTAATATTAAATAAATATCACAATAAACAATAAAATTTAGAAAGTACCTGATGTATAAACTAATTTGTGTGATTTGTAGCCAATTCTTGGTCATAATCTCATTAATATTTTTAGCTGCTAATTTTTCGCTAATCATTTCACCACAAATCTCATTTTCAAATTCTACTTCATGGATCTTATGTTTAAATATTGTCCGCATAATCACTTCAAGTGCATTTTGATGAGGATATTTCAGCTGAATAGATTTTGTGCCGATCTTCCCTGCCTTAGTTATAGAAACAGATCCTTTTGACGGCTTTCCTTTCACTTTGATTGGCTTCTTTACTACTTGTTTAGATTTTGAAGACTACAAAATGTAAAATTAATTAGTGAGGCCAAAAGAAAACATAAATGATTTTAAAGAACCATCAATTATTATATCTATAACTTAATGAGCTTTATAGGCCAAGCCACGTAAGTTCCAATGGCATCAAAAATCGTGAATATATCCTCATCTACTATTTACACTGGCAATTCAGCATCATTTTCCATTGGAATAGTTATGGTTACCTTTAAGTAATTAGTAGGCAATAGTCTGGAGTGTATAGTAACTCTATTATCATTATACACAGATTTGAGTGCCACAACACAATAATGTGGTGCTTTTAACTATAATTGACATTAAGACTCGCCCTAAAATTTAAAAAATTAATATTTTAAGAAAATATAAAACATAATTTGTGAATGAAGAGAAGATAATATAAAGAAAAATTATAATCTTAGGAAAATCTTCTTTAATATAGAATGAGCAGCTATCTTTATCACTAGGGCTGGCTTATAGCACATTTATGACTCCAATTATTTGCTCAAATCTCTTTTCCATATGATATTCAATTTTTTTTCCATTCTTGGCTCCATTTCCACCATCTTTGCATTAAAATCATCTTCAGTGAAAATTTTGGACCAATATCTAAAGTAGGTGCGCTAAGAAATGCTGAATCTAACTCCTCTAACACGACTAGAGACCTCTAGAGTTCCCAATGCCCTATCAAGGACGTCCACATGTTAACCCACATCATCTTGTGATTTGATTGTGATAATGCTTCTTGATGAAAAAATTGTAAACTAATTATTAAGTAAATAATGTAAATAAAGTAATATACTAAAATATTAGTACTCATACAATCCTCCCAGACTTTTCGAGTGTGCTCATCAAGTAATTTGCCTTCTTTATCTTCTCGAGCTATCTTCCAAACAAGAGCTTGAGAAATTTGAGCATAAGGTCTAGCCTCTTCCTTCTATTTCAAGAAGATATTAGAATGATTAAAAAATATTTCCTTATATATACAAGTGATATTAATAGACGATATTAATTGAAACTTACCAAATGATGCTCAATATCTGGATAACTCTTTCTTCTTACTCTATATTGAAAAGGAGTACTTGCAGCTCTAGAGTGATTAACCTGGCTGATCTATTAAAATTCAGGCTGCTAGCACATTTTAATAAATTCATCCCATTGCTCTTGCTAGATCTCTAGATATATTTCAGGAGGATGAGGATTGAATTCTCTATTTGCATCTTTGAGATGATATGTTGTAAGAGAAGCTTGAAATTTTTTATGTGCATATGCTACTTTTCTCATGATGTAATACATATGACTCTCATCCAAGTCAAAAGATATACACATATCTTCTCGGATATTATTTTTTGCTTCTTCAAGTTGTGGGTCATTTTTCTTTCTCCAATCTGCAATGCAACAAGGTACATAATGATGAGTTAAGACCCCTATATAACTTACCAAGTAAGGAGACTTAACTAGTTGGCCCCTATCATTCCAATTGACTGGTAATTTACAACCAGTTGTTTAAGCCCATATCACTACTTTCGTAACAGTTTTACCTTGCTTAACATCTTTGAATACTTCTTCCTCACTGGGTGGAGTATCACTACTATTATTAGGAGGAGTAGCCATTTACCTAAAAGAAAAAAAAAGTAAATTTTTAATAAATAAAAGTAAATTTTTAACAAATCAAAGGAAATTTAAAGAAAGATCTTACAAGTGTTAAGCTTTTCTTTTTCTTTTTCTTTTATTTTTTCTTTTATGTGTTCTACATATCCTTCATCAGTCCAAATCCCTTTTGTGTGATCTTGTCTAATATAGAAGGCATTATCCCCAATTGAAACATCAAATGTCCGTGATGCTCCCATGAAAGAGTCATCCTCAACATTGAAATTTTCATCCTCTTCATTACCCACTATTTCATTTGTTAAAAGAACAATCGACCAATTTTTATGTGCTGGATCTGACACATAGAACACTTGTTGAGCTTGTGATGCTAAAATAAATAGTTCATCTTTATGAGCCACTTTATTGAGATCTATTTAAATAAAACCCAACTCATCAATTCGAATTCATTTTTATTGTCAATCCCTGTGTAACGAAAGATAGGTTTGCAAAACTTGATATAATCCAATTTCCAAATGTGCTCTATAATCCTAAAATATGACATCATCACATAGATTGGGTTCTTGTCTTTAAAACTAGAGACATGCATTGATTGAGCTATAAGTGTTACCCCACTATTTTGTATAGTGCTATAAGCATCTTGGCTTTTCGTATAAAATGTAAAGTCATTAATTACATAAGGTATAAGAAAATACTTCAAATCGAGGACCCCTAGCCAAAAACATCAACCTTTTTTATGGGTATGACTCCTCAAAGATGCAAGCTTTAAATTAATATATAAAATGTTGATTGTGATATGTTGCTAGCCAAGTTTCATTCTTACCCTTATTCTAATTCTTAACTATTGCCTTGTGTTCTTTGACATATGGTTAAACTTCCTCAATGTTGTGTAAAACATACAAGTGAACTTGCTCCCATTGTATCTTGTCTATGCTAATGAGTTTCTTCCTAATGATTCTACCTTGTTCACCTGTGGTGTCCTTTGTGTACTTTGGCAACCTAATGGCATCCATATTAGAGAGATATCTAATGCATAATTTAACTGCTTTTTCTACGATGTAGCTCTCAACAATACTTCTCTCGAGCTTGCTTTGATTTTTTACATATCTTTTTAATACCTTCAAGTAATGCTCTACTAGGTACATCCATCTCAAATAAGCAGGGCCATATAACTTTATCCCTCTAACATGTTGAATCTTGGTTTTAATGATTACAAAATAATCAAGAAATAATGGCTTGTAAGGGGAATTAATCAACTTAGATTTAAATTTATGTATCTCATATATCTTTCTCTTAGAATTCCTTATTCTTGAATACGTGTCTTATTCCCTAATAGGCAAGAAACACATAAAGTCTTCTTAAATCTTTATACTTTGTGTTTCTGGCTAAAGACTAGGTATTTGACTTAATCTCTTAAGGACCTCTTGTATTGCTTATAAGGTGTCTCAAGCATTCTTAGAATCAAAATCTCAACATCTAGATGCCTTTATTGGTTTTTTACTCGATGATCCTTATTCTAGAATAGTAACCTTATTCTGAAATAGCTTATTCCTAAGCAAGCCTTCCTTATTTTCGAGTATCATTTCTTTAGCCTATTCAGGAATAGCCTATTTCGGAATAGCTACTCTTATTTTGGAATAGTATTATGATCTTTAAGATTTGGACATTATTTTGATAAGTGTAAAATAGAAAAGAAAATTAGAGAACTATAGATATGTGAAGAAAATAAATAAAATTTGTTAAGAATTATGATAGAAAGTGATAATCTGAAAAAAATATATATTATTTAGAAGAAGAAGAAGGAAGAAATAGAAAAAATTCTAAATATTAGAGAAATAGATAGTAATAGTGAGTCATCATCTTCAAATGAATTTGAAGAGGACTGTTTAGAAAAAGAAATTTGTAGTTGTATAGAAAAGTTTAGAATAAATACCTTAGATAGAGAAAACTTAATGTTTCTGGTAGAAATTATAGATAAAATCCAAGATGAAGAAATTAAAAGACAATACTCATTAAAAATTAAAGATATTTTAGACAAAGAAGAGAAATCTCAAACTTCTACAGATCCGATAAGTATAAAAGATATCTTAAAGAAGTTTGAACCAGAAAATAGTAAACCAATAGAAATAAAGGAATTACAACAAGAAATAAAGCAAATAAAACAAGAGATTAAAGAATTAAATGAAACCTACAGAGATTTAGAATTGTTACAAATAAATGCTATTATAAAAACTAATAAAATAAGCAAAGAAATAGAAATAAAGGATGATGAAGATATTAGTGAAATACCAACAATAGACCAAAATAATAGTGTAATATCTCAATTAACTTATAAAAAATGGCACTGTCAACTTAATTTAGCTATAAATCAAAAGTTTTCTAGAACTATAGTAATTTTGGTTGACTCAGGAGTATATATGAATTTTATAGGATAAATTTTAAGAAAATATTATAAAAAATAGATGAAAAAATATGGACAACAAATAATTTTAAATTAGATATATAGTATAAATTAACAAATTCTTATGTTTGTAATCAAAGAATATGTTTTAAAAATATATTTATATTGGTTAAAACTTTGAGCGAACCAACCATTTTAAGTGCACCTTTTAGAGCAAATATTACTGTTTAAAGCTAGCAAGGAAGAAAATAATTTTTGAATGGATAAAACCTCAAATAATTGAAAAAATAAAAATGTTAAAAAAAAAGAGTCTATCTTTAATGTTAATTCTATACATAGAAGACTGACCTGAGCAAGAGATTGATAACTATTACTGGTTCGGATTTTCCTCCCTCCCTGCCGAAAATGAATATCGCCGAGAATACTTTCCCAAAGAATGGGTTTTCCAAGAAAAAAATTGTAAAATGGTGAGGCTATTAGGAACAATATTTTCGGCCGAAGACTAATATAGTATAAGCATGAGTCTTGTTAAAAATTGATATTCTGGTTACGGTGCATATGGTATGGAGCCCACTTAATCGAACAAACGTTATCCACAAGATCACATGGCTTCTTTTGGGAAGATTTACGAGAATATGCATTGGCAAGATCATATTATGGGCCTCAAAGCTCACAAGCCCATCTGTTGTTGTGATTATTTTAATTAAGGTATGGGTGTTTTTAATCATGGTAGACATTCTATCATGATTTGTTGCAATAATTAGTTATTGATATTAGTCAATTCCTTTCTTTCCTATCGTAGTATTATATTGAATCTTTTATTTCTTTTTAACTAAAAAGTTAAGGTCTATTTTTGTTAATAAATTATATTTTTTTTGTAAGAATATTTGATGTTTTAAATTCTTTGTTGTAACAATTTTGCATTTGAAGTAATTAAATTGTAGTAATGTTGTCTTTAATGCAAACATTGATTGTTATATCTTATTTTCAAGAAAGCAAATAGGCATCTACCATACATTAGATGTTTTTTTTTTTACTATGGTAGAGTGGTTTTGAATTTGTAGAAAAATGATAGTTTTTTTCTTTTCAATCATACAAAAATTTGACTGTTTCAGTTTTTTCAATTTTTTCCTTTTCAACTATAATACTTTGCAATTATTATTAATTCTTTCTATGATGATAATCCTTTTGTATGTTTAATTTTTTATTACTATGAGAGTAAGCTACGTATTAATGCAATTTGGTGAGTGTTATGATGATGATTTTTGAAAAAGAAAAGAAGAGTAGGGAAGAGGGGTAGCGGCTATGGTGATGAATGATAATTGAGTGAAAAATAGGAAAATTAATCTAACGGTAGAAAGGGGTAAGTGAATGCAGAGGAGATCCAAGTCATCATAATTTACCCTCAATGAACTCATCTTTAAAAATGTTTACCAAAACCTTCACCCTTGAATATCTCTTGAAGCCTAAAAATTAATCTCCACCATAAAATTTCTTTAGTTGTACTTCTATGTCCTAAAAAGTTAAAATGAACTTATTGATATAAATTATGTATATCCAAAATAATTTCATGTGCTATGCAAAATTGGGAATTAATTTCCATAATAGTAATTCAAAAAATTCTAACAATTATTATTTTTTCACAAAATGGCCAAAATCTCAAATAATATATAATAAATAAAATTAAGCCCAATAGAAGGCCGAACCAAAATAAATAGTGGGTAAATTATTTACCTGTAATTTATAGTGATAATAAATGATGGGTCAAATATTTATTCTTCATTTTTTCCCCTAATAGCTTAAACACTTAAAAATTATATCTTAAGTGGTGGTTATATAATTTTCATTTATTAAGAGAACTTTAAATGTCAGCCACATAAATGATAGTTATTAATCATCATTTATGAGCTAAAATAACTGTCATTGTTTCTTTTTTTATAGTAGTGCAACACAAGTATGACAATTATATTTTAAAATATGATAAATTCTAGCAAGGATTTTCTAAAATTATGGTACGAGTTATTTTTGTAGTTTTGATGTAGTATATGGAACTCAATTTTAATTTTGAATGCTCACCCCTAAAAGCAATATTTTTTTTTATAAATGGAGTACAAAATTAGCTTTGGGATATATATTTACATTCTTTAAAAAAACGAAGAAATTAAGGAATGCTCAAATTATGAAAGAACTATTTAAGTTTTTTTGTTCAATCACAATCATGCCATAGGGTTGAGCATTGGTTGAAAACTTGAGAACTTAAGGGATTACCTGCAGGCTGTAGACTCTCTCATTTTGATCACAAGCCGGAAAATTCAGCCCATGCCCATAGTGAGCTATTTTGACTCAAAAATGGGTCGGTCAAGTGCATATGGGCCCAAATATGTTGGGTTAGCCCATTTGTTTTATCTCGTCTTATTTATATGGTGCTTAGGATATCATTTACATGATTTAAGAAAATTTATTATGTTGCTTCTTTTGTTAACTTTTATTCCAACTTTTCAATTATATCTTATCAATAAAAATGGAGATGAAGAAGAAATATGATACTGCCACCTAATTATAATATGTGCAAGGCTTTATCAAGTAAGGATAAAATGAAAAGTTTATTTCAACGTTTTGTCCAACATCTTATAATAAAGACCATTATTTTGTGTTAGCAAAACATTTTCTTAATATCTATCATATACCTTAACATTGTTCTCTCACAATAATTTTAAATCTTCAATTAAATGAGACAAATATATATCTATATTATTTTTTAATTATTTTAGCTCTAAAATTAGAATGAATAACATTATATTTTTCAAACCTCTAAGCTATCCTAATGTCAATATCTAAAAAATATCAAATAAATATTTTAAAATGGTTGAGATCTCAGAAAAATCATTCGAAAATCATCGTAAACCTTTTAAGTACGACTGCTCAGCGGATTGTTTTGGCTTGAATAGTACACCCTCCGATATTCACATTTGATCTTGGTATTCGAGGAGCCAGCAGGCTAGTAAGTAGATGCAATTAATGTCAGAATTCTTTGATCACCCATTGTAAGTAATTCATTTGGCTTATGTCTTGCACTTCCACGCTTTGACTTGTTCCCCACCACGTGCCTTACCTCTTCCTTTGCTTTCTGCATTTTCGTTGGATTCTTCGCCAGCTCCACCATGGCCCACTCCATTGTTGCTGAACTTGTGTCGCTTCCTCCCATAAGCACAAGGGATGTGAGAATAAAATCGTGTTAGTTTAAAAATAAAACTCTAAAATATAACAAAAATATAAAAACAAAAAAAAAAGAGATGAAATTTATAATAAAAATAAAGAAATAAAGAAAATAAATAATGAAATGATGACCAAAGATAAGATTCTCTAAAGTAGGTACCTCTAAGAACGTCAATCTTCGAAAATATTATAAAAGTTGATCACGCTCTTAATCATGTCTGTCTCTCACACATATCATCACAAAGCACTAAGGCTCACAAAAGTTATAAATTTTAAAATAAATAATTTTATTCAACTTCTCTTCCGTTTACAAGAGGAGAATTCCTAATATATATAGGCTCATAGAAAAGACTATTTCTTAAAATTAAAACCCTAATTTCCTCATATTAAAAGAAGAAAGAAAATAATATAAAATAAATATTCAGCCATATAATTTAGGAAATGTAATCCTAAAATTATAGAATTATAAAACTTAAAAATTAAAATAATATAATTAATCCTAATCTTTGACTAGACTCAAAATAGGAAACTATGACTAGTCTTGCTTCTTAAAAAAAGGAGTCAAGTCAAAGGACCATTAAAATAGAAAATAATTAGGAGACAATCAAGTGATCATAAAGGATTTAAAATCATGCCACCCTTGACTTCTTCACTAGAGTTTATGCCTCCTTGCTTACAAGCAGCTTAACTTGTATTTTTCCTTATATTGGGCAAAGGTTTGCATTTTTGGGTTTGACTCTTCATGAATTTAGATCTTAAGCACATTATACACGTTTAGAGGCTCTCCTTTAGGCTTGAGATGAGTGCCTCAATACTCTTCAAGCTCTTGGACTTCTTGCATAAAACTAAACAAGGCTTGTTTCATGACTTTAGTTCAAACTCTTGCCATTGGACCTTCAATGTGTTGTAAAGGATCTTTAGGCACGTTGGATTGAAAGTATTAGGCTCCTTACTCCTTACCTTGAACTCCTTTCATGCCACTATACTCATAATTACCATCATCAAGTTTCGTTGTCGTTAACACCATGTCATCTATATCATGGGGTCCATCACATATCCTACCCTAGGTGAAAAATTTTTAATCTATCCCAATGAATCACTTCTTCCGTCAATACAAACCTAGGAATCAAATATCAGAATAAAATGAGAGAGAGATAGAGAGAGACCATGAGGATTGATTTGAGGTCGTTTCGGGAGAAACTATTGTCAAACTTGCCATCGTCATGGAAATGAAGAAGAATATGGGGCAAGCTTTTCTTTTTGGTATATCGGACACTGCTTTTGTTCTCCATCATGGTCCTGTATTCTTCAATGACACCTTCAAACAAATCATCTCACTCTCTGAAAATGGCCTTTAAACTTGCAATGAGAGACCAGTGAAAAAGTCAAGCCAACTAAAGGAAGGGAAATAATCTCCCACACGCTGAAGGCCGTAAGGAGGCCGTGTGAAGAGGTTTTGGGAACTAAGATGAAATTATCTAAGAGACCTAATATATTATTATTTACATATATTCATATTATTTTTCTAGCTTTTTGAACTATAAAATCAAATATTAAATTTTTATAATTAAGTGATTCTAATATTTTACTTCCAATGAATAATATAGCTAATTTATTTTATAAATGATTGATCTTAAATAAAATTTAAATAATTTTAATTTGGAAAAACATTTTTCAACAGTAGCAATTAGCAACTGTTACTAATATTGTCAATAATATTCTATAAGTAATGAAACAATTGACTAATTATATAAGATATACTACCTCCATTTAAAAATGTAAGACATTTTTTGAAAAGTTGAATGTTAAAAAATGTAAGGCATTGTCTTTTTTAAAAAATTGCCCCTATTGATAATAACTTTATATTTATTATAGGGTATTTAATAGGGGTAAATATAAAAGATATGGTTAGTTTGAAAGTAGGTAATTACTTTATTAGAGGGTGAGATTGGGTAAAAAATATCTTATATTTTTAAATGGAAGGAGTATAATTAACATTAATATTTAACAAGAAAAACAATAACTAACTATATGGAGTATAAGTAGATCTTTTTTGAGACCTAAGACAGTGGCCTTATTGGCTTAACACGAGCCACGGCCTTGGCCATAAGGTTAATCATCACCTTCCTCGCTAGCTCTCCAATCCATATATTCGCCTTCCGTGTTGAACTTGTCACCAAGAACACACTTACACACGATACCATTGGAATTAGCAATCAGCAACATCGCTCAGATTCACAGAATTGCACTACTCAAGGACATATCACGTCTCTTATTCACTAACTCCCAAGATTCTTCTTCTCTGACGTTCTTGAACGATTGAACGCTTCTCAGGCAAAGAAGTTTGTTGACACAGATTTTCTTCTTCTGTCTCCCATCTTCACTGCCGTAGCTTCCTAGAATCAAACCCAAGAGCTACTGGTTAAGACTTAGACCCCTTTCATATGAGGCTAGTGAGGAATGCACGATCCACAACACCTCCACTATAAAAAATATAATTTTTGAAGGTGACTTTTAATGGTAAATTAAAAAGTCATCATTAAAAGTAAACTTTTAAAGACGACAAATCAAAGTCACTGTTAAAAATTCACTTTTAAAAGTCATCATCAAAATTATACTTTTGGCGGCAATAATGAACTTTTGACAGCCACATTTAATTTATCACCGTGAAAAGTCTACTTTTGTGATGATAAAGTATTTTTATAAAAAATAATTTAAAAATTAAAAATAATTAATATAATTTATTTTTGGTAGCGAAAAATGTTGCCCCCAAAAGTATTTTTATAAAAAATAATTTAAAAATTAAAAATAATTAATATAATCTACTTTTACAGGCAACGTTTGTTCCTCCGAAAGTATTTTTTTTAAAATAATTTATATAATTTATTTTTTATGGAAATATTTTTAAAATTATAATTTAATTTTTTTAAAAAAATTATGAATTTTTTAAAAATTTGAAATTAAATAAAATTATTCAAAATATATTTATGAAATTAAATTTCTTATTTTATGTATAGAATTAGAAATAAATTATATATAGGAATGCGAAACAAAAAAAAAATAATAGTCAAGATATGCTAAGTTTAATTATTAAATTATTTCTAATTTTATATTATTCATAATTATTTTTTAGACATATATAGCTCATATTTTTTTAAAAATTATGTTATTAAGCTACTATTTTAATATGATAAATTAAAATCTTAATGGGTTATTACTTCAATTATAATTAGATTAAGTTATGCATAAATTATTACTTACAATCAAATACATAAATGGCATTGAGAAGTTAAAGTTGTACAAATGTAAATGATATTGTAGACTACTTAATATATTGCACACTTAATACTTAACTTGATATGAATATAGTGTTTATTTCTTCTACTGAGCTCTAATAGCTTTTGGATAAGGATTTCATATAATTTCTCCTAATATATTTAGGTTTTCATTGCTATAAAAAAAGTTACTAATAACATTTTTATAACTAATTATTACTAAGAATAATATGAATAACTACTCAAATTCACCATACTATGAGGTTGAAGATGATTAGATGTTAATTAGATTGATTACATATGAGATTGTTGTAATTATCATATATTGTAAAAGTTATTAGCATTCATTTTCAAAATTATTCAAAAACACTATTAACAAAATTTATGTGGTTAAAATTAATTTGTTATTAAAATAATTTTTTAAGATATTGAAAAATTATTGATACAATATATTTTTATTAAAAGAGGGGGAAACATTTAGCTATTTTGAAAGAGATAAAAATTTAATCACTTAGTTTATCAACTTTTGAGAAAAATATGGAAAAGAAAAAAGTAAAAGAAATTTAACATAAATTAATACAATACATATTTATAAATAAATTATATACTTAATAATTTTCATTAGAAAAATAAATATATAATTTAAAAATTTATTACAATCTATATAAGAATATTATTTAATATTTAAAAATGTTTATTTTAAGTTTATTTTTTGAAAAAATGATATTTACTGGTGAACAATAATATTTTATTAAAATTACAATTTAAATATTTATATAAATCATTTTGTCATATTAATAATTGAAAATAAAATATAATATATGCATATCTTTTTAATAATATATTATTTGATATATGTGTATGCAGTTACATAATATATATTCAATTTTGCATATAATAATTGTAGATGCATTTCAGTTCAACTAGCAAAGAAAGGAGACTCAAGGCTTGGAGGTGGGAGAGGTCAAGGGTTCATACCTTGGCTTTGCCATATTTTACAACAAATATGTGACGTGGCACGTGGTGGTGATGTGGCTTTAGAAGGGACACACATGACAGGTAACGTGACATGAGATAGTGGTATAGCACATGAGGTGGCTTGAGGGGGCACACACACGACAAGTGATGTGACACGAGATGGTGGCGTGGCACATGAGATGATTTGAGGAAGTGCACAAATGTCATGTGACATGGCATGAGATGGCTAAGTGATGTGGGATCATCTGTTAAACACGTGGCCTGAGATGTGACACAAGATGGCAAATGACATGGCATCACTTAATGCACACATGGTAGAGTAACATGACATAAAATAAATTATTATTTAAAAAAAAGTTTTAGCAGTGACAAATGTCGTCGCTAAAAGTATTTTTGGCGGTGACATTTGTCACCACTAAAAATCTACTTTTGACGGCGACGAATACAATTAGCGACGATTGTTGTAGCGATAAAAGTCTGTTTTTTTATAGTCACCCCTCCCCCCCTTCCAAAAAAAATTATAACGCTACTTTGTATTTTTTATTTTAAATTTTCTTGTAAAAAGTGTGAAAATTAGTTTCGGCCTCTGTATTCTTGATGGTTTTAAATTTTGCTCCCCATGTTGTTAAATCTGAATTTGTTACTGCATGAGCCAACATGCGTTGGTAATTTTATTAATTATTGGTAAGGCAGCCATACAGTCGTTTATACTATATATGCGTGTACATGTGGTCTGAATAATTAAAAAAATCATATACTTAATAGAGGAACATTAATTGATTTCTGCTTGTTGATTGGTTTTTATTATCAAATTTCTTCTAATTTATCTCAAGTATATATTATTATTTTTATTAAGGATCTTTTACTGTTTTGACCCTTTTCCTTTCTATTTTTGGAAAAAGATATATTTCACTTCAATTAATTAAGTGGAAAAATATTAAGATAGAAAAATACCTCCTTCACCCCATTTTATGAGATGTTTTTTTAGTAAAATTATGAATTATGAATACCAACAAAGTCAATTGAATACATTTTACTAATAAAAGTTGGGTCTAGTAGAAGAGGTTAATTTCTTACAATTTTATGAATCAAGGTTTGAATTTCCACTAGGAGAGTGCATTGAGCAATAAAACAAAAAATTTAATTAAATATGTTTTAAAATTTTTATTTCATTTTAAAAAATATAAACTGTTAAATATACCCTTCTCTTAATAAGAGAGAGAAAGGAAAATATTTAAGAAGTAAAATAATGAGGGGTAATTTTGAAATAAGATTCATTAATTAATAATGAATCTTCTTTTTTTTTTTTTTGCAAAACATTATACATTATGGAGCATCAAATTACTCAAAAAAAAAAACAATATCTTATAAAATGTGGCGGAGGTAGTAATAATTTAAGAAGCTTCAAACACTCAATAATTTTCTTAAAAGAAAACTTAGGAACATTATTCAACTTTAGCCAGCATTTTCAATAATTGTGAAACTGTGAAAAAAAAATCCCCATTAATTTTAAAACCAAATTCTATATAATCAACACTTTAATTATATTTAAAATTTAAAATTCAGCTATAGTAACTATCCCCCCGAAAAAGAAAACTTATCCACCTTAATTCATCAGTTTAAACTATGTCTACCTTTTTTTTTTTGTTTACACAAAAACTAATTTTAAAATCGATGAATATTGGACCAATATGTATTTTGCCCCAGCAAGTATGTACCCTATCTATCACCAAAACATTGGTTGATCCACATAAACGATTTTCCATACCCACGTCCTTTTTTTGGGCCTCGTGCACTGGGTATCCTGGCTACTCAATCTTAAGTGGAGTTTGCCCAAACCAATTTAAGTCTTATTATTATTTTTAGCATATAATTATTCAATATGTAAATATTTTTTACCATCTAACCATTACAAAAAAGTTGTAAAAATAAAATTTCGTGCAACACACGGGTGATTTACTAGTTTAGTTTAAGTCAAGATATAGACAGCAAAATTTAGGAATGATGAGCATTTTAAGTTTTAAATTTTATTTAAATAACTCCTAAACCTTAAATTTTTAAAATGACCAAAAATTTCCCTCAACTTGTAAATTCCAAAAAAATTACCCTTCACCATTAAGTTACATATAACTACCATTACTTTTGACTTTGTGTGACCCAATTAAAGGTTGATGTATCACTAATTCCCTCTTGACATATGACATGCTAGCTGAGTTACATAATGGTCAATATTGTATGGATAAATGGCAAGGAATAATTAGCTCAGAATTCACAAGTTGAAAAAAATTTTTACTTATTTTAAAAGTTCAGGATCTAAGATGCTCATCAACCCCAAAATTTATTACCAAAGTCACATTTCACATTTGTATTTCTCCAATTCAAGATAACAAGTTAACTGCTGGTACAATCTCTCGTCACTTGAACCATGTGCTTTGTAGTACATCTACCACTTTTTTTAACATCAAGCAAGGTATAATGCTATATAAGCCTGCATACCCAACATACCTTGACCATCCTTTCTATTATTGGGGGTTTGATTACCAATCAACAAGCTTATGCTTATGATTCTAGGGGCGCTCATGGGATAAAACGAGATTAGGATAGCTCATCCCAAGTCATCTCATTTCATTTGGGGATAAGATGGGACTAAGACGTCTTAATAAAAAAAAAAACATAAGATGAAAGTGAAACCTAGATAATATTTATTACATTACATAACTTGTTGAGTTCAAAATCAAAACAATATGAGTATATAAATTTAATCATTGAATTATAGCTAACTACAATTTAGATTAAAACTAAAAATACAATCATAAAAACCACAAATGACCTCTAGGCTATAAATACTATGAAAAAAATCATTGGGTTACATAACTTAAGTGAGTATATGATTATATGAAAAATAAAATAGACAACATATATACACTCTAACTCTAATTGGACAAATACTTATTAAACATTAATAAAAGAAAACAAAAAAATAACAATATATTTGGGATGAGATGAGATGTCTATATGGTAATTCCATATCCTATCTCATCTTGAATATATTTTTATTTCATCTTGTAAAGTCTCATCCCATTTTCTTTTGCATCAAAACAAATCCATCTTGACTTGATCAGAATAAAAATGAGTTGATCAGGGATAGGTACAATGATGAATGCAGTTAAATAGTTCTATAAAGGTGCAATGGACTTGTCATCGTTGGCTACCAATGTATGCTAAAGTCAATATATACAACCTAAATCAACAATAATAATATGCTTCCTCTGTTTTTATTGTAATATATTTTCAATCGTTTCACTCATTTTAAAAAAAATTAGTTTTCTTATATCATAAAAAAATGATACGTAATTTTATTTTTAATTTTGACTTTAATTTATAATATAACTATATTAAATATCTTTAAGCTTATAAAAAATAAAATTAAAAATAATAATTTAATTATTATAAAATCTTATATTTTAAATAAAAATTATTTTTTAAAAATGTCTTGCTAATAAGACGGAAAGTACTATTGGAATTCAAGTTGCCCTTACTTACCTCACCCCACGAACGCCGATCCCATCTCTTATCCTATTTTAATTTTATAATTAATCAACCAGAGAATGATACATTTGTCCAATTCAACCACGTAGTGATCTCACCCACCAATTAATCTACAACACATATTCAACAACAGTACAAGCATGGAAAATAAAAAAGTAAAAACATGCTGATCAAATAAAGCATCCATTATGCTTTAACCACAGGGACAATGATTGAGGGGTTTAACATAACTAAGTAATTTAACTTAAATTTTAAGTATTAAACTTTAAAAATTTATAAATTTAGCTTTTAATTTTATAACTTTATTATAATAAATTTATAATTTATTTATTTTAGTTAAAAAATAAATAAATTTATTTATTTTATTAAAATTAAGAATATAAATTATAAATTTATCGCAAATATAATGAAAACTATACTTACAAGTTCTTGTAATTTAGCACATGAAATTTAAGTTAAATTCGTTGATCTTCTTGTACCTGCATGTCATTCTCCCTTGATTATACGATATATCTAGCTAGTTCTGAACTTTTTGATGTAGGGTATTGGTTTGAGATAAAGTGGCATCTTTTTGCTGACAGTGAGCCCAAATGTCTCCTCCATGTCAATGCGTTGAACAGTGGCACCATTTACAACAGGAAGCTTCCAGTCAAACCAAAACAAGAGATTGGCAAGCAGGGATTCCACAGCGGCAACACCAAACATCATCCCAGGACACCCTCTTCTTCCTGAACCAAACGGTATGAAATTGAAGTCTTGTCCTTTGAAGTCCACATCATTCTTCTCAAATCTCTTAGGAATGAACTCTTCTGGCCTTTCCCAGAACTCTGCGTCTCTTTGAATTGCCCACGCATTGATGTACACCGTCGTTTTAGCTGGAATAGTGTAGCCTCTCACGTCCAATCTTGATCTTGATAATCTAGGAGGATGAGAGCAGTTGGTGGATGCAATCTTAGAGCTTCTTTGACCACACATTTCAAGTAATTCATTTGGTTTATGTCTTGCTCTTCTACTTTGACTTGTTTCCCACCACGCGTCTTAACTCTTCCTGTGCTTTCTGCATTTTCGTCGGATTCATCACCAGCTCCGCCATGGTCCACTCCATTGCTGTTGAACTCGTGTCGCTTCCTCCCAGAAACATATCCTGTGCAATATCAAGAATGTTCAATTCATCATCGCCACAAATTGATGAATATGGAAAATTAATCTTACACTAGCTGGAGAGAGATTAGAGAGACAGAGACCATTAAGATTGATTTGATGTCGTATTGGGAGAAACTATGGTCAAGGATGCCATCGTCTTGGAGTTGAAGGAGAATATCGAGCAAGCTTTTCCTATTGGAGGATTGGTCATCGCTTCTCTTCATCAACATGGTCCTGCGTTCTTCAACGATGCGATCAAATAAATCATCTAACTCTCTAAAAATGGCCTTCGACCTTGAAATGAGTCCAGTGAGAACATCAACCCAACCCAAGGAAGGAAAGTAATCTCCTACACTGAAGGCCATAATGTTAATCATCACCTTCCTCGCTAGCTCTCCAATCCTTGTATTAGCCCCCTTGCTAATTTTATCCCCAAGAACACACTTACACACAATGTCATTGGATGTAGCAATTGGCAACTCACTCAGATTTACAGAATCTACACCACTCAGGCACATATCACGTATCTTATTCACTAACTGCCAAGTTTCTTCTTCTCTGGCGTTCTTGAACGACTGAACTCTTCTCGAACTAAGAAGTTCGTTGACGCAGATTTTCCTCTTCTGTCTCCATTTTTCACTGCCGTAGCTCCCAAAGCCAATGTCAGTACAGCCGTAGAGCAAGATCTTAGGACAAATGCCTTGAGGTCGATCTGCAATGGTAAGGTCATGGATTTTCATAAATTCGCGGGCCAATTCTGCAGAAGAAACCACCACAGCTGGAGTCTGACCCAGCTGTAAGAACATCAAAGGTCCGTATTTTTTCGAGAGGGTTCGAAAAGAGTGGTGAGGCAGTGAGCCTAGCTGATGAAGATTGCCGATGATGGGTAGCTTTGGAGGGGATGGAGGCAGGTTCAGATTCGACTTGGATTGGCTTGATCTCGTTCTAAGATTGATCAAAAACAGGACTACGATGATGAAGCATGAAAGATACAAGAGCTGGGCGTTTAACTGGAAGCTGGGAAAGTAGTGTTTGACAAGCGAGAATAGAGCCATTGCAAATTTGTGATTTCTCTCACCACTTTTAGATTGTTTAATTTTGAACTTCAACTTGCGCAACCAATATTTTATAACCTAATTTTTTTTATATTTTAAAAAGATAATACACTTGATAATATCTGTCATGGATGACCTTCCCATCCACTTCTTTCTAAGATCAGCCTTGGTTCGATGGTTCTTGGGAGTGGACCTCTCCTATCCGCCTCGCTTGTGGGAGTGTGTGGTTTATAATATTATGATTAATATTTTAATTAATTCCTTTTTTGGTTGCACTGTCTATATCAGTACCCATCGAGTTGTTTTGTTTGTATTACTATTTTGTACGTGAAGCATTTCATCCAAAAAGAATTATTATATATGATCAGTCAAAAAATTAAAAATGCCAATTAACCAACAAAAAATTGTCAACTGATCATGTGATCTTTCTCACTTAACCTCTATGATCAGCAAGATTCACTTAAAAAAAAAAACTAAAATTCATAAACAATGCAATTATTTTTTTATGTATAATATCTATCTATCTATCTATATATCTATCTATCTATCTATCTATCTATCTATTATATGTTTAAATCCAATATTTTAATAATATTCATTACTTTTTAAATCAAAGTGTATAATTTCATCAGGTTGCATTTTCGTATCGTTTTCATTCAGACATAATATGATAATATGTCAGGACAAGAATTATACTGTAGTGGAATTAACCCAAATCTTATCCAAAATCTTGAGTGCTTTGACTGCGTATATTTTATTTCGTGAAGTTAGCACTCACTCTTAGCCGTTAGACTTTTTCACTCAAAAATTGCTTAAGGGTTCACTCAGTGCATCAATACAAAATTTTAATATTAATGCCAATATACTATGTAAGAAAGTCATGCCAAAAAATATAATAAAAATACATAATTATTTAGCGGTGTTTTTTCATTTAACAACCACCGGTTACGTCTACGGCTCTTAAATTCGTTATAAATGTCTAACACATTCAGTCCACGAATTTCTTTTTCATGTAACTTTAGTCTCCACACATGTTCCTCTGTTTTTTATTCCTTTTTTATTGTGTTATTATTTCTCTCTTGTATTGCAAGAGCTAGGGAAAATATTTAGTAATGGTTCTATATAAAATTTATATTTCATTTTCTCTTCTTTATTTTTTCCCCAAATATATCAGGCACATTACGCTGTTAATCTACTTTTAAATATAAAATATTTCCTCCGGTCCATAATATAAGCATTGTCCTTCAATTAATCTTGATTTAAAATATAAGCATCCGAACATGTGTAATTTTTTTTTTCAATTTTACCTATTGTATTTATTAATTAGATATTTGTGTAAACATATCTCTCACTTGTTGTGGAGTACATTGGTAATTAGGATAAATGATAAAAAAAACAATATTATATATTTGGGTTAAGGCTCAATTTTACCACTGTATTTATTTTTTAGGAGTGCTAGCCACTTTTACTCTTAAGTGAGTTAATTTTTTTTAAAATACTTTTTTTCAAGGTCAAAAAACGCCCTTCTATTAGTCAATCGTTAATTTTTTTTTATTTTTTTTGCTAACATAGCATGTGTGTGGGGTCCACACATGGTAACATGTAAGACTTTGATTTTATTTTTTGATGCTAATTTGCTCTTAAATTCTTTTTCTAGGAACACTAAGTATTCTAAAATATTTTTTAAAGAGCATTAGGCACCCTACAGTCTTGTTAAAATAAAATTTAATAAATATTATTAAATATTAAGTATTTTAATATTTAATAATTTAAATGTTATTATTTAAAATATTACACCACCTAACTTAATATTTTAATATTTTTGATATCTTGTAATTTTGTATTAAAAATGAAGGAAATGAACCTCCAAATTAACAAAGGGATTTTTTCTTCTCATCTCTCCATTTTTTTCTTGTTAAGTAACTTTTTTCTGTAGCACATTAATAGAATAAGCGATATCTTTTAAATAAATATTTTTGTTGACATTTGTTGGTCTTGATTTGTTATGCTTTTTATTTTACTCCTAACACTTTAATGTATAAAGAGTATTAAATTTGGATAGTACAATATTTTGAAGGAAGATTGTTAGTTGATAAAAAAAAATTATGAAAAATGACCTAAAAATTTAATAAATTTAACCAATATTAAAAATATAACTCAATTTTGACATGCACAAAAGGCATAACGATTTAGGCACTGTCTCAAATAGAAGATCGAAGATCGAAGATTGATTTATAAAAAATAAGAAGTCATTTATAAAATATTAGTTTGAGTTGTTAATATTTAAAAAGTAATTTATAAATTTTGAATGGATATTTATAAATAATAATATTTAAATTATTAAATATGAAAATACTTAATATTTTGGCAATATTTATTAAATTTTATTTTAATATGATTTCAAGGTGCCTAACGCTTCTAGAAAAAGACGTTACAGTGCCCAATGCTCTTAAAAAAAGAGTTTAAGGTCAAATTAACACCAAAGAACATGCTTAGAGTCTTACTTGTCATTATGTGTGGTCCCTGCGCACATGCTACATCAGTAAAAAATAGCAAAATTAATGGCCTCCTAAAAAATAGGGCATTTTTTGACCACAAAAAAAATATGTCAGGGGGAAAATTATCCCACTTCAAAGTATAGTAGTAAAATTCAACCTTGACTCTATATTTTTATGAGAATGATAGCTTTATTGTAAGGTCACCTACACTAATCCATCCTCATAATAATTCATCACAGGTAATCAATGAAATTATTCTCAAAGGATTACCCAACCATAGTTAATCGTTTAAGAGAAATTCAAAACCAAAATTAATTCTTTCAAAAATTGGGATCCTAAGTTTGAGTTTTAATAAAACCATTCAAAAGTGACTGTTATTACCCAAAAAATTTTAAACACAAATTTTTATGGAAGCATGGGATACCATATGCTGATCAAAGAGACTGAACACTAGTTGAAAAATATTAAAGAGGTGAAAAATAGAGGGACATGCCGTTGCTTAAATTCATAAAAAAAATGTCTCAAATTCAATCTCTAAATTTAAAAAAATGTAAAATTAATATTATAGAGGGATTTGGAGATGGCTAGTTTAGGAATAAAATTTTTCTTGTCTCTAAACTTGTTTCTAACATTTTAATTTTTTAAAAATTAAATTGTTTAATGAATAATGACAGGCGTCAACATGGATTTTGCTATTCTTTTTTTAGAGACGATATGTCTCAAAATATTTTTTTAAATTAAATCTATCTATAAAAATATAATTAGTCTCTATTTCTGTTTCTAAAAGAACCATGCTATATAATATGCTCATTCATTTCATAATTTCAATGCTAACACATTGGGTTTATAATATTACACTATTCATATGAGCAACACTAGTATTATTACAGAATATTACAGAATGCTAAATATTTGAAAAATATTCTAAAAAAACAAAAATATTCTAGATATTTGAAAAAAGTTTCATTAAGGAAGGAGAGATCTTACTTGCTTAGTATTTGCAGTATGGCTTAACTATCTCTGTTTTCTTTTCAAGCGAGCACCAAGCAAAGTGGGTGGGTATTTATAGGGGATGGGAGTGATTCTGGCGATGAAAAAGAGCCGGTGAATTACTCCTCAAGGAATTATCCTAGTATATATATATATATATATATATATATTAACATTATCTTCATATATCTATAAAATAAATTGGTTTATATATATATATATAAGGATAAAGAGATTTTTTTTTATCTGGTTACCGACTAATATATTCCAATGGATATATGTATATATCTGTATGTATGTATATTATTTTAACAAACATTTATATATTCATTTATTAGTATTATTAGTATTTGAGGTTATTACAGTTTCACTCTAAAATTGTCCAGGACAAGAAGAGGAAATGACCTATGCTCTAATAGAATATGAGCTATGCTCTAATAAAATTAAGAATATGATGGTGTGTATGCTTAGTAAGACTATTATGTTGAGGAGTGTAAGAACAAGAATACTAAGAAATAGTGCCTTGAGAATTAAAAAAGCTGAATAATCTAAAGTCACAATATTCCAAAATATTATCATTATGAAAATTTTTAATAACTTTAAAATACTGAATGTGAATCATAGTAGTACATTTGATATAAATTTTAGGTAACTCAGATTGAAATTTCATCATATAAATCCAAGTAAATTGAGAAAAGTTATCAATAAAAATCACAAAGTATTTAGATCCCGTATAGAAGGAGCAAGTGCAAGACCTCAAACATTAGAATGAATCAAATCAAATGAAGAAGCAGTAATAGAATCACTTTTATGAAAATATAAAGTGAGTTTTTTAGTAGTCTAATAAAAAATGCATTGCAAAGATTGATTATGAACATGGTATAAAAGATTATTAGAAATTAAAGCACGTAGTTTACTTAAAAAAGGGTGAACAAGATGATGATGCCATAAGTCAAGAAAAAAATCAGGGGAAGATGATGTGGAGGCAGCAAAAAATGTGGGAGCAGTGATCTTATAAGTAGGTGCATTGAGGTGAGTTTGAACATATGATCAACTTTGTGCCCGTTTCCAAAAACCTATCTTGTTTGAGAATTTATTACAAGACAACCACGTTTGTTAAATAATACGTCACAACTCATATCAACAAGTTGGCCAACAAAAAAAAAAAGTTGAAACTAATGGCAAGAACAAAATACGTATTATGAATGGATAGGGAAGGCAAGGATACAATACAAATATGACTAATAGGCATTTGAGAATTATCAATAATGTGTATATGATAGGCAATAGAATTAGGTTTGATAAAGGAGAAGAAATTTGCTTGACTTGTCATATGATTGCAACAAGTAGAGTCAAAATACTAAGTGGATTTACTAGTGAAGTAAAAAAGGCAATAAGAGGAACTGGAGATGAGTGTGCTCAACAAAGTTTTAAGTTCAACCGAAGAGGATCCCAAAGTAGGTTGAGAAAGATCACATGTTTTCAATCAAAGACAGTAATTGTAACCATTCAAAGTAATTGGGATAGATTGAGCAAAAAGATTACAAAAGAGAATGAAGGATAAAAACAACCAAACTGGAGATTGAAGTGCAAACAAAATAACTCACAATAGGAAACTAATCAATGATCTAATTGTTGAAAAAATAGGTATTGTATGTTTCATACCTATTGACCAAATTTCAGCACGATCTAACAATTAATGAATCCACAAACACTGATTTATTGAAACTACCCTATGGATATGGGAAAATAGATTTGAGGTGGATTGAACACGTAACAAAGGACGGAAATATTGATGCAAAGGAAAGTTAACACTCTTCGAAAACTAACTTGCCCTTCAAAAAATAATATTTTATGACTTTAGTATCATGAAAGCTATCAGAGATGAGAGATATAAACTAGAGAAAGATTGAAAAATGTCATGTATATAGCTAATAATGTGAAAGATACATTATATACATCAAGCATAAGATAACACAATAATTATAAATAATTATATAATAATATTTTCTGATAATGACTTATATATATACACAAAATGATAAAATATATTTGAAAAATATTGTAGATAACAATAATATATCAAATATATTCAACCTGAGATTCATTATTTGTTCACTAATTCAACCACTGATCTCGACCACTAACCAACATTCAACTTTTTATTCAACAATCAGTACGAGTAGAAATCAATAAATCATTGTCTCCCGTACGCAAACTTCAACCTCAATACCTACATACAGGCATACACATAGAGTACTCTCAGAAAAGCTCACATAACGTAAAAGCTCACTCAGAAAAGAGAATCACACTTTAACTACGATGTACGGTTTTGGATTAAAACTTAAGAGAGTAGGGTGTCGGTCGAAGATAGAATGGCAGTTTTTTCCTAACAGTTAGGCCGAATCTCTCGTTCATATCAATGTGTCGAACAGTTCCTCCATTTTCCGGAAGCTTTCAATCAAACAAAAACAAGAGATTAGCGGGCATGGATTCCACAGCAGCAACACAAAACATCATCCCAGGACACCTCTTCTTCCTGAACCAAATGGTATGTAATGGAAGTCTTGCCCTCTGAATTCAACATCGTCCATCTCAAATCTCTCAGGAATGAACTCTTCAGGTCTTTCCCAGAACTCAGGATTTGTATGAATTGATGTACAATTAACATCTGATCTAGCTACTCGAGGAGCCAGCAGAGGACTAGGCAGAAGCAATCTCAGAATTTTTTTGACCACACATTTCAAGTAATTCATTTGGCTTATGTCTTGCTCTTCTACCTTTGACTTGTTCCCCACCATGCGTCCTACCTCGTCCTTTGCTTTCTGCATTGCTCCACCATGGCCCACTCCATTGTTGCTGAATTGGCGTCGTTCCTCCCACAAACATATCCTACACCAGATGAAGAATGTTTAATCTATCACAATGAATCATTTCTTCCGTTAATACAAACCCAGGAATCGAGTTTTAGTATAAAATGAGAGAGAGAGAGACCATGAAGATTGATTTGAGCTCGTTTTGGGAGAAACTATTGTGAAGCTTGCCATCATCATGGAGTTGAAGGAGAATATCGAGCAAGATTTTCCTTTTCGTGTATTGGACATCGCTTCTGTTCTTCATCATGGTCCTGTGTTCTTCAATGACACCTTCAAAGAAATCATCTAACCCTTTGAAAATGGCCTTTAACCTCGGAATGAGACTAGTGAAAAAGTCAAGCCAACCAAAAGGAAGGGAAGTAATCTCCCACGCTGAAGGCCGCAAGGTTAATCATCACCTTCCTCGCTAGCTCTCCAATCCTTGTATTCGCCGCCGTGTTAAACTTGTCCCCAAGAACACACTTTCATACGATATCATTGGATGTAGCAATCAACAACTCGCTCAGAAGTTTCACAGAATCTCCACCGTAGTTCCCAAAGCCAACGTCAGTACATCCATAGAGCAAGATCTTAGGGCAATTACCTTGAGGTCGATCAGCGAAGGTAAGGTCATGGGCTTTCATAATTTCGCGGGCCAATTTTGCAGAAGAAACCACCACAGTTGGAGTCTGACCCAACTGTAAAGGCATTATAGGTCCGTATTTATTGGAGAGTGTTCAAAAAGAGTAGTGCGGAAGGGTACCTATGTGATGAAGATTCCCATGATGGGTAGTTTTGGCGGGGATGGAAGCTGATTCACATTCGACTTGGATTTGCTTGCTGTTCTAGTTCTGAGATTTACCAAAAACAGGGCAGTAATGATGAAGCACGAAAGACACAAGAGCAGGCCGTTTTGTTCCAAGGGAAAGTAGGGGTTGACAGGTGAGAGTAGAGCCATTGTGGTTTCTCTGCTCGCAACCTTCGGTTTTCGAGAAAGTATAGAATGATCGAATCATTTACAGGGGATGCGACATGGTATAAGGGAGGCGTGTGTTTTATAACTATTAATTTTTAGTGATGAGTTTCGTGTAAGTTTTAAAAATAAAAAGATGTATATGTAATCAAGTTAAAACGAATGGATAATTGTATCAAAAAGAGAAGATATCAATGTATTTTACTCTAAATCAATGATGTATTAATTAAATTTTTTAATATTATTTTATTTAAAAAATTTAATCATGAGAAAATGTAATGTGAATTTAAAAAATTTTCATTTTAATAGGAGTAAAATTATATTTTTATTTTAAGATAATTAAAATTAATAATTTAATCATCCCTCTTTATTTTTAATGAGGTGATTAGCTGCAGCTTACAATAGAATCATATGGACTATAATATAATACTACTATATATGTATATATCAAATAATTATATGCCAATCTTAAAAATAAGAAAGAAATTAATATTATAATTTGTACGCTAGTTATATGATAATCTCTTTGACAAGATACAACGCCTGGATCAATTATTTCAGCCCATCGCAATAGAGTTTGACTTCTGTAATTTTACTTTAAGGAAAATGAGTAAATGACAAACGAGAGAACCCAGAAATTCATTTAATTTTAAAACGAGAATCTTAATTTTGAAGACTACTCTTAAGGAACAAAAATAATCAAGTCCAAAGGCCAAAATATAATACACTTAAGACTAATTCTTTATTTATTTATAAGTTATCAGCCGAAGTTTCAAGATTTGTCATGCAAACTGCCAAACTTCCATTATGGACTTACGGTTGCACTATATGTGGTAGTGATCTGTGAAGCTATCATAATCATGGATGATACTCATTTATTGATGATATTACATTCCAAGTTGTATATCTGATTGCTTACATTTTATGCATCAAGTTGTTTGCTTATAATCATTACCTTTCCAATTAATTTTTGCTTTGACTGAAAGGTCACTCCCACAAATTAAACTGATGCTACATTTCATGAAAATTCTGTAACATGCATGTAGATATTTATTGGTTACTGGTGATTCAATTTAACTTAATTAGAGCTTGGTGTGGATAATATTGGAGGCTGAAGATAAATTTGAACCTAAAACTAAGCTTAGGCATCAGACTTCAGCACAAGATCTATCTATTCTATTTTTTTAATAAAAAACCTGTATACTTCATTAATCAAAGATCAACACATTATTAAAAACAGGAACATGAAAAGATAACAACCTAGTGACTACATTGATTAGCTTTCTAATTACTCAACTTAGCTTTCTTTAGAATCTGTAATGATCCCAAGTTTTAAGTATAGATTTAAAATTTATGATAAGATATTTTTAAATATATTTTTATTAATTTTGAACAAATATAACAAGAAAAACGTGGTGGCTTAGTAGAAATTCTTTCGGTGTCTATACCTCTGGAGTTGGATTTGAATCCTCAAGAAAAAATGGATGTAATAACCCAAGAAATAATGACAATTTAAAATTTATGTTAAGGTATGTTAATTATACTTTTATATAATTAGAGGTTAATTTGCTAAAGTAAACTGATGTTTTGGTGGTACACATTACCATGCTCCAGCTTCTGATCTCCTCGCTGTTCGTGCTTGCCATTATCATCGAAGTGGAGCTGTGCCATTCCAGTCCCACCAGACTTACAATTTCTTCTTTCCTTTCTGCTTGAAACTGCAGAGATTTTCCCCCTTCCTCTGTCCATGTGATCTTGCAAGAATTCAAACTTTCCTCCCCCTTCACCTTCGTCTCTCTCTGTCCATCGTTGGTAACCCGAGGAAAACGCCGAAATCCTCCTCCTTCGAAGGTGCTGTGGCATGCGTGCATCGGGTTTATCCCTCCCCTGTTCTTCACCGCGAACTTCTCCTCATCTGCTCCCTCTGTTTGAGCTGCTGTGACTTAGAGCATCAGGTCCTTCTTTCCCTCTCCCTCCATTTTCGGCATCATCAGGTTCTTCTTCATGTGGTTTGTTGTGGCTGATTTGCTATAAGGAATTCTGAATTTTTCCTCTTCCTTGTCTGATTCGTGTGTGTGAGTGTGTGTTTTTTTTTTTTTAATAATGGAGATTGTGATTTTTCCTTTTTGTGCTGCTGCTGCTGCTATCCGTGACTGTGTGCATGCGTATATGAAAGGGAAGCTTGATTTGAGTTGAAATTGGAGTTTAAGAGCATGATTTTCATTAGATAAATTCACTTTTATGTTGCTGCTGTAGAGGATGAATTGATTTGAATGTTCTTTGAGGTCAATCGATTTCCGTTGAAGGAATAATAAGATTAGGTTGCTTGGAAATTGAAGTTTGAAAAATTGATAATGAAAATTTTTAAAAAAGGAAATTGAAGACAGCGAAGCTTGGTACTATAATTGGATATTGATGCCTATAAAGTGTTTAATAAAATGCTTATTAGAAGAGTTTTGATTGATTTTTTTTTTTATAGATGTGTAATCTTGTTAATTTAATAAGAAGCATGCTTGGGCTTGAGCAATGTTAATTGGTTACTCTAAATTGAGTTTTGTGAAGGAATCTATTTTAGGAGTTAATAAGATATTGTTTGAGTTCTGGATTGTGGGGAGTTATATGGCTCACAAGTCATAAGACATATTATCAATTTAAAAGTTATATTTGGATATTTAAAATTTGTTAGGGTAAGATAATTAAAGGGTATAATATTTTTTTTATGATTTGGAATGTTGTATAGTAGGTGTTTTAACAAAAAATCTAAAGAGAGAGTATATTTTAACTGACTAGCTAACTATGGCTAGAAATCTTTATGGGTGAATTGTGCTCATAAAATTTCAAAGTTATTATTATTAATTTTGGCTGAGTGGATTCTCTTGGAAAGGAATCTTGTTGATTCAAAAATAAAGTTCATCAAGATACTATTATGTTTTATACGATATTTGGAAGAGGAGAAATTTGCTTGAGGTGGCAAGAGGTGATTTTTGAATTTTGGGAATACTTCAGGTAAGTGAATAGCGTCCCAACTAATTTATCAATAAAAAATTATTCACCCGAGTTTGATTTCGAGAATATAAATTTATGTTTTCATAGTGGTAATTTTCTCGTATATTTGAAAATGATTTAGGAGGGGATTTTATACAGAACATTAGTTGCTAATGGCAGTTCCATTAGCCCTTAACGTGCCATGGTCAATGACTAGCTAGTTTAATTTTTGTGAGCTCTGTTCTTGCATTTGTTTTTGTGGCTTCAAATTGTATTTAGTTAGCATTACCCTCATGGACTGTATGTCCACGTTTGTTTCATAGCTTAGGTTGCATTTGGTTACTTATCCTCATGAATTTTGTATCCACATTTATCTTTATGACATAAGCCATATTTGATTATTTACCCTCATAAATTATGTGTCTACATTTGTGAATTGTCCTAATAAATCCCAGAAATATGAATTTTTAATTAATTGATGATTTCACACACTAATGATTTTTAACTATCAATGTTATTATTTTCATTTATGTACTCATTTAATTATTTTGACATGTCAAGACCAAATATTAGAGCTATTTGGTCATTATGAATTTAAAGTTTCTTGATATTGAAGTTATATAGAAATTTTATTCTGAGCTTACAAATTTATTTCCATTGAATTACTTTCTCTTTAGTTTATGTAACTAGTATATTTTATTCACTTTAATGTTAAAAAATGTCATGGTTGGAACATTATTTACTGAAAAATATTTTTGGTGTCAGATAACCTATGCCTTTGTTAGATCATTCAAGGGATTTTGTTACTAAATTGAAGTTGAGGCGCCATTTTGGTTAATTTCTATTTTTGATGTAAAAATTTTTAAACCTATATATTGTACTTTTATAAATAATGTTATAATTGCTTCACATAGGTTATGGTTAGAATCCTTATTTTATTAAATATTTTGGTTTGCTAGTTGAAAGGAGATGAGGTTCTAGTTGTTATAATATTTGTTTGAAAATTTGTATTATAAAATTTTGTGAGATTTAATTCTCAAAGAAAATTCTGTTGAAATTTTTACAAAAATATTAAAGCTTGATTTAAATAAAAAGTATTTTTAAATGAAACATTTCTTGAATTAAGCTTAAGGAATATGTGTTTAGGTGCATATTACTTATTAATCACTCCTATATTTTGGGTGTGACAGATCATTAGCCAAGACTTTAGCCAACTAATTGGCTTTAATAATGTCAATGCAAGAGATTAAAAGCTTGACGCTAAATTGTTGCTCAAACAGTTCTGGGTTGAATAACAAGAATCCAACATCTGTTGGGCCTCTAATTAATTTCATACCTCCCTCCCCCTCTCATCAGATGAGACAGAAGAGCTAGAAGATTTATCCAAAATTAGTGAGACAATGATGACTTCAAAAGGTCGTCGTCACCTATTTGTTAATGAGTTCATTATATATTAATGAGCCTAATCTTAATGTGGGCTTGGACGAGTAAGGCAAGTCATGTTAATAGGCTGGATGCTCATTACGGAATTTTTTTTTTTTTTGAATAATATTACAGAATGCTCATTGCAGAAAATTGGGTTAGGGGATGTAGTTGGACACAAAGTGTTGGTGTGGCCGTGCGGAGAAAACCGTGACCTCTTTTCCTTTGATATTCATGCTTTGGCCTCCTCCTTTTTCTTGTAGTTCTTTCTCTTCCTCTCTCAGATATTTTCTTCTCTCTGTAGCTGCTGCTTCTCCATCCTTTTCTGCGCCTCTTATTTTTCAGTGACATTGTTCTTGAGTGTTGCTACTGTGCATGTATTTACCTAATTTTCCTAATTAATATTTGGAACTTGAGTTATTTGATGGCAAAATATTCAGAGACATTTCTTGAACTGCTATTTGGCTTGAGCTTTTTCGAGATAACCATCACATTTGATTTCAGAGTTCTGAATGATACTCGCTCTTATTTGATAATATTGCCATATATGTCTCCCCTCACAAATTCAAAGCAATAACAAAGGCATCAGTAACACACACAATAGTAGTATTTTCCTAGGCAGCGAAGATAGAATTTCACATTACATCCACAATTCATACCCATTATTCTTCCCATACACGCAACTTCATAAGCAGCTTCACATTTTAACAGCAAGTACCATCACAGACCAAACAGAAACCATAAACATGAAGCGAAATCATGAAGACGGATTAACCAGATTGTGAGTGGACAGAGTATGGTATAAGTTCAAGAAAAAGAGGGACCTTCTTCTTCACTGTGAGCCCATACATCTCGGTCATATCAATCTCACCATCCCAGATTCCAGTCAAACCAGTGAAGAAGATTAGCCAGTTCATACTCAACTGAAGCAAGTCCAAAGGCCATGCCAGGACATATCCTTTTTCCAGATCCAAATGGGATGAACTCAAAGTCTTTCCCTTTGAAATCTATCTGACTGTTCTCAAATCTCTCCGGGATAAACTCTTCAGGCTTTTCCCATATTTCAGGGTCCCTTTGGATTGTCCATGCGTTCACAAACATCAATGTTTTGGAAGGAATGTTGTATCCTCCTAATTTTGCATTGTTGCCGATTGTTTCTCGAGGGACCATGCAAGGAGCTGGTGGGTGTAATCTAAGCGTTTCTTTGATGACATGTTTCAAGTATTTCATGCCGTTTATGTCAGCTTCGTCCACTTTTGATTTGGACCCCACCACTTTCCTGACCTCTTGTTGGGCTTTCCTCATGATTCTGGGATGTCTCCGAAGCTCCGTTAAAATCCACTCTAATGTCGTTGAAGTAGTGTCATTCCCTGCTAAAAACATGTCCTGAACTCATTGAAATGCAACAAGAATCAACTTCTGCTTTTTATTTTTCCCTTTTATCAAATCTCACAATTATCTCCCAGATCAGCTGGCTCTATTTGGTTCCGATTAATTCCTTGGAATAGAATCAGCTGATCATCCTATTGAGGGGAACAAAATTTTCTGTTTTTATTAAGACTCAAGTTTGATATCTACAATATAATGAAAAAGAAAAACTAGCACCGAACTAGAAACATGAATTTTGCTGTTTCTCAATAACTTCAGTTCATGTCTTTTTTTTTTTTTAAAGCCAACTTCGGAGTTCCGATCTAATATGCAAATATAAATCTAACATATGCATGATATATAATAATAAGATATAGATCAAAGGTATAATAAGAGACACAGCTTAAGCTTTCATCAGTTATTTATTATTTTCATTACGTTAAAACATGATAGAAAATAGCTAAAAGCAGTACTTTAAACGAAAGCTCATTAACAACAAACAGCAACGCTAAGTGAAATGAAAGGGATTCAGAAGAGACCGTTATGATTGCTTTAGGTCATCTTTGGTGGGTTCGAATTCAAGCATATCACTGTCTTTCAGTTGAAGAAGAATATCCACAAAGTCTTTCTTCTCGTCGTCCTCCTTCATCGCCAGCTTATGATCTTCTGTTACCTGATCAAAGAACCCATCTATTGCTTTAAAAGTGTCTCTCAGTTCTTGGATTTTCCCACTCAGAACATCGATCCAACCCAAGGAAGGAAAGAAATCTCCCACTATTAATTCCGCCCGATGGATCATCTCCTTCCTCGCAAGCGTCCCCAATCTTCCACTGCTCTCTTCTGGATCATACTTCTGTCCAATTATACATCTGAATATTATGTTGGTGGTGGTCGCAGTTATGAGGTCACTTATGTTCACAGAGCAATTTGTGTCACTCACACAGGCTCTTCGTATCTCGTTAATCATTTCTGCAACTTCTTCATCTCTTATAACCTGAAAGGATCGAACCCTTTTGAGGCTGAGAAGTTCAAGCACACATATTTTCCTTTTCTGTCTCCAACTTTCACCGTAGGTTGCATAGGAAATATCCTTGCATCCATATAGTAAGGTTCTCGCTGATATGCTTTGGAACCTGCCGGCAAAAACTGCGTCTTGATTCTTTAGGACTTCTCTGGCCAAATCTGCAGAAGAGACTAGTAAAGCTGGGATTCGACCGAGCTGTAGCCACAAGAGAGGACCGTATTTCAGAGACAGGTCTCTGAAAGAATGATGAGGAAGAGTTCCTAACTGGTGAATATTGCCAATAATCGGCAACTTTGGCGGAGATGGAGGCAGTTATAAGGTTGGGTTTTTCTTGGTCTTGAAAGTTTGAACAGAAACAAGAAGGTGACCAAGCCCAGGAGATACAAGTAAATGGTGGCATTCAGAAACGACATATTCGATGGTGATTCCTGGTATTGAAAGGTTTTCTTTTCTTTTCTTTTCTTTTTAACTTGGCTTAATTTTTATAAAAAAGAATTGGCGGAAGAAGGCTTATATAAGTAGTGAGGATTGCAGAATGCTAGTTTATGTATGAAAGACTCACAAATAGATAACACACATGCGTGCATATATATATGCATGTGGATATATATATATATATATAGACATATATGTCTTTGTTTGTCCTTACATTCATAAGACAACCATACTACTGTTTGGAATTTTCCCTAAATCTGTATCTATATATTCATAAAACTTAATATAAATCTAGTTATGTGTTAGATGAAATTTGAGAAATGAACCATTATGAATAATACACAGCTTTCTTCATATAAATCATGTGCACACACATGTATATGAACAATTAATGCAACTTTTAAGAGATGTTTTATATGATTTCATATACAAGTTTCACTGTTCATGTAAGTTAATTTTTCCCCCCTATGATTTATATTCTAGAAGCCACCAAAACATTGTGGCTTGTATTAGGTTTTATGTCTCTCTATATCCTATCATTATTATTCTTATTATTCTCTTTTCGTTCTACTTTCTTGACATTTTAAATTTATTGCCTAAAATTTTGTTTAAAAAACTATCTTTCAATTTCTGTAAGGTTATTATTCAACTAGAGAAAAATCTAGGGTGACAGAATAACACATATAACTATCATACAAATTTTTTATTTAAAAGAATAAAAGATACAAATTAGTCCTTAACTATAAATTCAAAAGAGTCTGAAATTTTAAACTTATTTTTTACAATATTCTTCTTCACCTTTAAAATTGATACAATTTGATCTCTACTATCAATAAAAGTTAAATTTAACCTGTTGCTCAAACAATAACAAAGAAAAACTTTAAAAATTTCAGACAAGAACCGCTAGATATTGAATCTGATACCTTGAAATTAAAAAAAAGAAAAAAGGAGTCCTACGCAACACACACCAGATGGCTAAACATGTGCATGGAAAAAGATAATTCGAATGTTGGTGAATGACAGAGAGTTATGCTTCGTAGCTTGCAAGTGTACGTTAATGATGTTCCATCAGATTTTTGCAACAGCCTAGAATCAGCGACATGAAAACGATGATGCCATCCCATATACATACATACATACTATAAATTAAAAAGGAAACGCCAAAAAGAAGAGAAAGAAGTAGAAGTAATTAATTGAAAATAATTGGTCAGCGCATGTGGGATACCTAACGTACTGTTTGCTTCAAATTCTTGTGATCATTTATAATTAACAATAATAGTCTCCTGCTCCCGTAATAATCATCATTTTAATATAAACATATTTTTGTGATTTTGTTATAAAAAATCATGTGTGGCCAGTCATAATCACGTAAGTCTTTCTCATCATCATTTTAATATTAACTAGAGATGAGAAAAGGGTTGCGGTTGGAAGTGTCAGCTGAAAAGCCCGCTTGCAGGATATGATTTTTCTAATCCAACCCGCCAACTGCTCCCTCCCTCCCTCAATATCTCTCTCATTCTTTTATTCTTAAAAATTATACTTTTTGCATATCCTTTTCTTCCAATATTTTGAAACTTAAACCGGACAATGAATTAGAAAGAGTAACAGGTCATGATTCTCATGGTTCAACCAGCAGTCCAATTGATGACATAAAAATTAAATAAAAATAATATTTATATATACAAATGTATAAATAAAACATTAATTTGTCGATGGTGTCTAGGATCTCAACACCAAAGACTATGTGCCTAGACTACTAGAGTTGAGGCAAAGGCATGTCAGCACAAGTTCATGATCTTAAAGAAAAATGCTGGAGTTGAAGGCATGTCATCATGTCACAATTCACAAGCTTCCAATCTCGATGTTAAAGGCTGAATCACTAGAGCTGAAGGCAAAGACTAGAAGAGAGATCAGAGGTTGAGCTTGAGCCGTGGAGGAAAAATCATAAATTAGAGAAGAGAAGATAGAAGAGAATTGAATATTAGAGAAGAGAAATCGTGAATCTGATCGACTGAGCCTAAGTTCTCTCTTTTTTTTAGGCTTGGACCTAGTTGACCAACTTCTGTTCCTAAGTTAACTTGATTCTCTTAAAACTGCCTAGGTCAATCTGATCCAAATTCTAGGTAGTCCAAATAGCTGAACCAAACTATTTTATTGAGCAGTCAACAGTTGGATCGATCAGATTATCTAGTTAGGTCTGGGTTTGAAAACACTGCTTTCTTCTGTGCATGAAATCCTTTTTATATTGAAATCCTAATAATTAAATACATTTATAAAGTGTTAGACTTAGTTACCTTTAACTCGATCCATATGAGATCCTTGAGCTCATATGTATGATTTTTCATAATCATGTTTTATATTCGAGATCACAAAGTTAGTTATTAATATATTCACAAAATATTAAATTGAATAGTTTTGCACTAGTATAAAATGGTGGATTTTTCCAAGAAAACCCCACTCCAGTTAGCGATTCCAATAACAACACATTTGTCATTGCATATATCCATCAGCATCAAAACATTTATATAATTGATTTGAAAATAATTAATTATATATTCAAGTCTTGAAAATCAAAGAAAAACAAAAATAAGACCAATGAGCATATATTAGTGTTTGCATGTGCGTGAGGGTACCTTACCATTGCTCCGGGCGTATTTGCTAACGAATAGAGTTTATCCAACTTCCTCAAAGGCTCCAAAGCCCAATAAAAAACAAGCTGGACCCGTGAATTGCAAGCACAAAGCCAAGTGCTACAGTATTATATCACATAAAATATGTGAAATGTTTGAAAGCTATTGAAAAAGCATTTTTTTTAGAGCACAAAGGATATTTGAAAGGTATTCAAGTTCGAATCAGAGCCAAAATTAAGAATTTATTAGTACAACTATTCTTATAAAGAGGCATGAATTTTTGGTGTTATGTTCATGATCCCCATCGCTAAGGATCATCAAGCTACTCTCATGCATGCAATAATAAGAAGAACATCCCTCGCATGACTTTTCACGTTCAGTCAACTACATATATGTACACATGCCGTTATTACCTTTTATTGCTGTGAAAATGAAAATTAATCAACGAAGTAATTTTCCATTCAAACTTATAACCTGCTGGTGAGTGGGGTGAGCATACCCTTGCGAACTACCAAAGTCAAGAGTTTGAATATCTGGTGCTGTTGAACCAAAATAATAATATAATAATAAACAAGTAGTTTTTTCAATATATATATATATATATATCAAAATATATAGATAAACAGAAAAATAATCTTTAAAGGAATATAATTCTTATCTCCATTGAGCCACAACACTAGTGGTTTAGTAGAAGGCTAAATGGGGACTCCACAAAAGTAATAGAAAAGGCTCTTCCAACCTATGGATCAACAGTAACATAACTAATATATTAGTAACAACTAAATTTGAAACAATTTAGGGAAAAGAATAAAATTAAAAAAAATGGAAGAGTCTCCTCTAAAAATTGAAGCTCCAAAAAATTTTACAATTAAAAATACACAATTTTACACCTAATTAGCAGCAGCAACAGCAACAACAATAACAACAACAATTTGATTACATATAACAACCTAAGGCTTTAGACAGCCACTAACAGCACTTGCCTAAAAACAATTACACATTAACTAATTAAAAGTAAATAATCCAAATTCTCCTCATTTTTTTTAAAACCTTTCAAAATTAAGGAAACTAAAGCTATCTATAACCTGTTCTAACGTGAATAATTAAATTAAAATTTAACAAAAATTATAATTGAAGTAAAATACAAACTGAAATTGTATATCTCTCACACACACATATAAATTATAAATTAAATTAAAATAAAAGATTAATGTAAAAAAAATACATCTAGCATATGAGGAAACCACGATAAAGTTATTAAAGACCCATAACAACTAGTTAAGGAAACCACCATGAGTACAGTTAAAAATGGAGAAGATGAATAAGGGGGAGGAAGATTTTTGGAGAAATGGAAGGTATGGTTTCAAGAAGAGGATGAGAATAAGTTGGGAAGATCAACACCACTAAAAATATGTGATTTCAAGTAAAGAGAATGGTGAGGATTGAGGAGAAAATCACGTCTATGTGTGAGAGAAATTGCAAAAAATGGTGTCTGTGCAAGAGAAGGAAGAAGATACGAAATTTAAAAAACTGTCTACATCGGTTCCTTACTGATGTAGAAAGTATTTTTCACATCGATTATAACTAAAACCGATGTAGAAAGTAATTAATTTTTAATTTTTAAAAATCTTAATCACTTTCTAATCAGTTGAAAAATCAAACAATCATGTTGATAATATAAAATTGCTACCGCCTTGTGTTACTATATTGTTAGCCTAACAGTTGATGTATTATCACTACTACAGAATATATCTTTAGGAGCGGGTATTTAGGAGCGCTTCTTTAAAAAGCGCTCTAAAATGTAAATGCGGAATTTACCGGAGTGCTTTTTTAGAAAAGCGCTCCTGTATGTCAGGGCTTTTTAATAAGATAATGCTCCTAATTAATATAAATAAAATATTATAAAAAATTTAAAAAGACCTTCGGGAGCGCTCATAGTTAAGCGCTCCGGAAGATCACTCTTTCGGAGCGCTCTTGGAACGAGCGCTCCGGAAGAACAACTCTTTCGGAGCGTTCTTTTAATAAGCGCTCCGAAAGAGTTGTTCTTCCGGAGCGCTTGTCAAAGAGCGCTCCGAAAGAGAGATCTTCCGGAGCGCTCTTTGAAGAGCGCTCCGGAAAGCGCTCCGAAAGAGGTGGTCTTTTATATCTCTGCCTCCCGTCAGTTTTCTTTTCCCTATTTATGAGTTTCTTTCAAACCTCTCTCTCATTTGCTGAGGTTGTGCGTTCCCAACGAGTTCTAGATCATCGCTGTATCAGTCTATCTTCCGTCGCTGTTCACTGTTCCAGATCGTCGTCCGCCGCTGTTCGCTGTTCCAGATCGTCGTTCGCCACTGTTCGCTGTTCCAAATCATCGTCTGCTGCTGTTCGTTGTTCCAGATTAGTGTTCATCGCTGTTTGTTCATTTCTGTGTCATGTCGCGCCATCTGTCTCTGTTTTTGCGCTGCCGTCGCCGTCACCGCCATCTCCTGCATCACTATTCTAGATCTACATTGCTGTTCCAGATTTGTGCGGCTGCTGTACACCGGAGGAAGCGACACCGTGAAGACCTCCGTTGTAGCCGTGTGTCATTGCTGTACAGCCGAGGAAGCAACGCTGCAAAGACCTCCGCTACTGCCGTGAAGACTTCCGTTTTCTGCCGTGAAGACTACACTGTGAAGGTATTTTTTTAATAATTAATTTATAATGTAATATATTGATATATTTATATATATTTGAGAATAAATTTCACATATTTTTTTTAATAATCAATATTATAGATAATATATGAATTGGAGTTATTTATATTAGAATTATGGAGTATTTGTAGTTGATAATTAGATTAAAGTTGAGAAAACTACTTGAACATTTTTATTTTATTTATGAAATATACTTTTAAGGGAGATTATTGTTATTAATTAAATTACAATTGATTGACAGAATTTAGATGCATTATGCTACTAAATTTTTATTTGGATGAATTAATTTTTTGAGTTTAAATGTATTGTGTTGTGGAATTTGATTGTTTGATCATTTGGGAGGTTCTTCTTTTAAGGAAGATGTTGTTGAATTTTTTTTATAGAAATCTAAGTCTTTTGTTTATTGAATTTTGATAATCATATTAGTGATATGGATCATAAGTGGATGTCGGCTAATCAACTATCTAGAGAATATTGGGATGGTGTGGATGAATTCATTGAATTTGCATTTTGTTGTGATCAAGACCCCTTGGAGTCATATGTCCTTGTTTGAAATGTTGCTATGGAAAAAGAGTAAAGCCAATAAAATTGAAAGATCATTTAATCTGTAATGGGATTGATCCAACTTATACTTGTTGAACCATGCATGGGGAGACAAGGAATGATGCAAATGATTGGAGGGATAGTGCGAGCTACTCAACATTTGATCGTGATAGTGGGACATATGATGTTGACCGTCTTGATGAAATGAGTCATATATATAACTTCATCGCTGAAGTATTTTAAATTAAGTTAGAATTTATTTTCACCATATTTTGATAATGACATCTTTTATTGTTTTATAGGTACCTACACAATTACAAGGTTGGGAGTGTGGATACTATGTTATGAAGTTTATGAGAAAAGTAATCACACAACAAGAGTTGATCATTCCTGAAAATGTAAGTCAAAAACTTTAAAATTAAGTTGATATAATGTTAATTCCTTATATATTGCTTTCATATCTTGTGTAGTATTTTGTTGGAGTAAGATGTTCGTATTTTACTATGGAGCAAATAGAAGATTTAGTTGAAGAGTTGTCAGAATATATTATTGGCTGTTTGTGATAGGAAGTTAGATTTCAATGTTAGAAAAATAACAATAATTTCATTTGTTAGGCTTGTTAGAAATTAAACTAGGTTAGTTAGGAAATTAAAATTTTTGTATCAGTTTCAAATTCTTTTCTTGTATATAAATTTTTATGTTAATATTATTTTTAAATTAGTTTTTGATATTATGATTTGTCATTATTAAAGAGACGTAAAAGGAGAAATTTCAAAAAATCTGATTTAAAAAAAATTAAAGTAATATACGGGAGCGCTCATTTGAAAAGCGCTCCTGTAAAGTAACATACAGGAGCGCTCTTCCAGAGAGCGCTCCTATATGGTTCATACGGGAGCGCTCTTTATAAAAGCGCTCCGGTATGGTTGCATACGGGAGCGCTCTTGTAGAGAGCGCTCCCGTATGTAGCTCCCTTACAGGAGCGCTTTCCGAAAAGCGCGCTACAGGAGCGCCGCTCCTATATTTCGGAGCGTGTATACAGGAGCGCTTTTTTTAAGCGCTCCTATACATTTCGGAGCGCTCGATACGAGAGCGCTTCAAAAGCGCCCCTAAAGTAAAAAAAAAGCGCTCCTGTAAACTTATTTTGTAGTAGTGTATGAATGAACTTTTGACAACTGACAATTAGCCAATAGAAAACCAAACACGTGCTCAGTCAAGCTTGAGGATGTGATGAATTGTAGGTACATGAAAAATTCAATTTCTTGCATGAAAATTAATGGATCACCACACCTATCTATCTTCCAGCACGCATCCACAATCATTCACAATCGGAATATTTGTTTGTGGCCACGCATGTGCTTAGCTTTGTGATAAACTTTGAGTCTTCTAAAATCAGAATGTGTCCGAAATCGGAACACGAGCATTCACATTGGGGAATTGCTTGTGTGTGAGAGCACCCATGTGCCTTGGCGATGGAGTTTGAATCTCCCAAGATCAAAATCTGTTCGAAATACGTACAATTTTCATTGCTTTATATAAATAATCTTTTAGAATAATTTTATAGTTTAAAATGTGAAACACTTTGCAAGAACTTGTGTATTTTCGATTCTTTAACTTTAACACATTAATTTATTATAACAAAATTTTATATTAAATTTTTATAACAAAACATTCTCAACTGTTGATTCATTAAGTTTATTATTTTTTAAATAACAATAATTGACACAAAAAATAATCATTTGAAACTAACCATATTAGAATTAAAAGACTAAAAATATCCTTTATAAAATTAAGAGAGCAAATTGAAATTTTTTATAAAGTTAGAGGATCAAAAGATTCAGAACAGAGATGCAAATCTGGAACAGCGACGCAGGAGATGGTGGTGATGGGGACGGTGGCGCAGAAATAGAGACAGATGGCGCGACACAAAAACAAACAAACAGTGAACAGTGAAGACGATTTGGAACAGCGAACAGCGAAGGAAGACGATTTGGAACAGCGAACAACGAAGGACGATAGATTGATATAGCAACGATCTGGAACTTGTTGGGAACGCATGGCCTCAGCAAATGAGAGAGAGGTTTGAAAGAAACTGAATGGGAAAAAAAACTGATAGGAGAAAAAAAAATAAACTCGCTAACACTCTTCCGGAGTGTTCATCATGGAGAGCTCCTCAAGAGTTTCTTCCGAAGCACTTAACTATGAGTGCTCCCGAAGGTCTTTTTAAATTTTTTACAATATTTTATTTATATTAATTAGGAGCATTATCTAATTGAGAAGCCTTGACATACAGGAGCGCATATTTAGAAAAGTGTTTCGGTAAATTCTGCATTCACATTTTAAAGTGTTTTTTAAAGAAGCGCTCTTAAATACCCACTCCTAAAGACATATTTTGTAGTAGTGTAAAACAATTTTTTAACAACCTGTCATTTAATCCATAGGACCAAGGGTATTGAAGCCCAACTATTTTCCATAGGGAAGCTCGACAGACTAATTCTTTCTAAATAAATTCACAAAACATATGAGAAGGTAGAATCATTTGTTAAACTATAAATTATCAATATACTCAAAATGCATAGTTTTCAAATTCATCCTAAGTCATGGCAAAATAATAAAATAGATGATATGTGCCAAATTGAAGAATAATAGAGGCCACAAGCTCAATTCTCCAATGCCTTCCCTTGTGACTAACCAAAAACCCTTACCTGATAAAAATTGTAAGAGGTAACTTGTGAGATCTAGCATCTTAGTGTAACAAATGAATATTTAGAATATACTACCAACCTAGTGCAAATTCCATTTTACAAAATATATTTACATACATAATATCTTTTGCGATCACTAGCTATTTCACAAATGAGGGAATATTGTTTTTGCAGCATAATAAATTTAGTTCGAAGCATCAAATAATACAAATGCTAGTGATGCAAACGCTAAACCATTCTTATAGCCAGCCCTATCTAACTTATATAGCTAGCTGGAGCTTAGATTAAAAATATACCTGGCCAAAAGTTCATTGCCTATAAAATTGGACTCCCCTCCTTAAAAGGAGGTGCCTTGTGTCCCATAATCATAAACCAATGAAAGAGGCCCTAATAGAAAACAATCTACAGCCTTGAGAAATCAAATAATTCATGAAATTTTGGAGAAAGAAAAGTAAACAAAATATCAAAAGGAAAACAATAGAACATGCATGATTGGAATGAAGGATAATGCTAATAGCAAGAATTGAGATCACAATAGCGACCATAAGCTCTATAGTCAATTCCCCTCCCCTCTTCCATTTTTTCTGAACCAAAACCAAACAAGGGTAGGATAGCGAAATCCCTCCCTTCCCATCTAAATCTCTCCATTAGAGAATTCAAAATGTCCCATTATTTGTTATTTTAGAAAACCAAGGGAGAATCGATATATTATTTTCTCTCAATTATATCCTTTAAGCATATTAATTTCTTACTCGTAATGAATCTAATAGAGTAATAATTAAGGCCAACTGAGTAAAATTACATCATTCAGTATTATTCATTGTCTATCCTCTTGAGAAACTACCATGTCATCCATATTCTATAAAATGAAGTCGTACTTATACCAGTTTAATCAAATAAAATTTTATTTGTTATTATTTTTAATGACAAAATCAATTTATATTTTCAACCATATGACATGGCATGTTTTTTATTGGACATAGTATAGATGAAGTGATGCACTGAGTCTATGCAAGAATTTCTCCTATTTTTAATCCCTGTCAGGACATTAAACAATAGATAAATTGGGAGGGAGGGAATAGTTAAAAGTTACTAACTATATTAAGGACCGGAGTAAGAACATGTATAAGCATTCGCAATTTGAATTTTTCGGCCATCACCATGCATGTGCTAGGGTGATTATTACCCAACAAACAGTAATTGATATTTACATGTTAAATAATGCCTCCGGTCCATAATATTAATATATAGAATATTTTTACTAGTTATCCACTTATCCTTACACTAGTGCAAAATATTAAATATTTACATGTCATACATGTGACTATTAAAAATGCATCTCCACTGCTGAACATGAAGTGTAGTAGAAATAAGTGTAACGGTAATATTTAATTTTTCACGATTGGTGAAATTACAACAGCAACGGTAATTGGGATGCATTATGGCATCTAGTCTCTTAAAAAATACATTTCTATTTTTACTCTCAAGTTGGTTTATGCGTGCTGGATAACCATGTATGAGAAATATAGGTATCCTCTTCGTTAAAAAATATAAAACATTTTTAACTAAATTATATTCCAATATAATTGCTTATCTTTAGACTAATATCATATTTCGATGTCTGCCCTTATATGGCAGGGTGGCTCAATTAAATATACAGGCTTAAATGGTTTATTAATTTATTAACAGTATTTTTGGAGAAAAATCATTAATTACACATCAAAAAAAAAAAATGCTTCATATTTTTAATATCCAACCTCAGAAAAAAATTTATATTTTTTAAGAAGTGAAGTATTAGTTATGAATAAGGTTAAAATTGAAAAAAAGAAATAAGTAAATTTTTCTTTAGATTTAGAAAAAAATATTAATAATAATGTTCCTTAATATGCGTGATCATCTTGGAAGTGTCTTGTAGTGTTATGGAAAGGAGGGAGTATGCCTTTCAAAAAGAGATCGATGTGATGACATTGAAAAGATCAACCCCGTCATTGTTGAAACAGTTAAATTTGAATTTGAATTTAAGGTCTCACTCGGAAAATTTTTTCCTGCTGGTTTATTTGTCAAACCCATCTTCCAAAGTTTAGGTTTTAATTTTGAAGAAAGCACACATCTCTAGAATAATCGAATCTTCCTGTCTGTTAACAAAGGAGCAAGCGGCATTAATTGTTTTGCATCGGACCTTGCATGTCTTATTTTTCTCCAAGGTCATGAGAGATGTCTGTTTTTTTTTCCCCTTCCCCCAATAATATTAATTCCCTATTTAGTTACTCAGTAAAGCTCACTCTTCAGCATGTAGTCTTTAATTAAGTATAAATAGCAAGCAAAGTTTATATCATAATCTACTCCCTCCTCCTGTGCTAATTATATGGTAAAGTTTTAAAATCTTATTTGGTTGTAATCATAAAACAAAGATGTAGTAATTAATTTTTATTCTACTATTACCCCTCCATAATTATACTAGTAATTTTTGGACAAATTTATTATGGTCATCAATTTTAGTAAAAGGAAAAAGTAGAAAATCAAATATTTGTTATAAATTTAAAGATATTAACCATCATTACTTAAAAACTTTGAAATTAGACCGGGGAGAGCATACTTTTGCCTTCTCATGCATTGTTTTGATAGCGATTCAAAGTATAAAATCAATCTATAATGAAATTTACTCCCTACCTTCAAAAGTATAAGACATGTTTTTGAGAGATACCATGTTTAAAAAGATAAGGTATTTTTGCATTCTTTTAAAAGAGTAATTAATGAAGTTTAATTTTTTTAGAAATGCCCTTAATGAATATTTGAAATTAATGTTCTCATATTTATTTGTGATTAAGTTACTATATTAAACAAAGTTAATGATGAAAGTATCTTAGTAAGTGCTCTTGAAGTCTGAAGTCATGCCATGGCCTTAGTGAATCTCTAGGACCCAACTCTTCTAAACTTTTGTTTACTAAAAAAGAAAAAAACATGATAAGAGTCCATATCTATTTTTAAATATGTTAACTGCTTTCTTGAAATACAGAACTAAGTTAAAAATGTTTTATAATTTTAAAGCAATGGAGTATAAGATATCTAATACAATGCTATGTTTGAATATATATGAATTTAGATTTGAGCCAAATCTCTTGTTTGGACATCCAAAAATTTTTGGATTTGAATTTTCTTGTATGTGTATGATTTTGAAATGTATGGATGAGATTTTAAATCTAAATATCAAATCCAAATTTACTAATCCAAACACTAATAATATTATTTTTAATCTATGGACAATGCAACTAACTTTAGATTTCATGAAGCATAAGGGACTAATGCAATTAGATTATCACTAGCCAATTACCAAAATATTAGTGAACCCTTCATTTTGAAATAATTCATAATATTATTATAAATCTACACATTAAACTAATATTCTTATTCTTAAAAAAACTTGGTACAACGAGCTAACTAATATATACTGCCAATACAAATTCAAACGTAACATTGGTATATCCAAATAGAGTGTCCATCCTAATCTGACTTTTATCTATATGTCCAAACTGACAACCATGCCCAAGAGGCATATATAATCAAGCTATCCCCCTTCAGTCAACCTAATCTATAACCTTGTAAGTTTTAAATACACATATATATACGCACACAATAAATATTAATTAATAATTCAATAATTAAAATTTGAATTATATATAAATAATATAAAATGCTTATATGTCTATTCTTTAATCATATTTTGAATTTACTTCATAGTAAAGATTAGTGTATGGTACTATATGGTGTATAAATGGGTTTTCCTTTTTCTACTTGATAGGGTTTAGGCGTTTAAAACTGTGGAAGTCGAAAAATACACACACACGCGTTTATCTTTATAATAATGAAAAGACAACTGTCATATGTACAGGTCGTGTTAATAATTATTGTGTATTTATCTTTATCCTTTTACCCCAATTAAATGTTAGGAATGAAGGATATTAAATGTTAGAGTCTTTTATTGTTAAAATATAAACTGAAGTATATTTTTAGTTATTTAATTTTATAAAGGTTTTGTTTTAATCCTTTTATTTTATAAATTATTTTTTTAGCTTTTAACATTAACATCATTAGTTTTAAATGATTGTTTTTTCTACTAGTCATTGTTATTTTAAAAATTAAACTTAATATGTCAATATTTAATAATATTTTATTAATATTTAAAAGTTCAATATAAGAAATTTTTGTTCATGAAACTAACGATGTTAAGGTTAAAAGATGAAAAAATACTTTATAAAATTAAGGGATCAAACTAAAATTTTATATGAAGTTAGAAGACTAAAAGTATATTTGAGCCTAGAATATATACATATATATATATATATATATATATTTAATAGGGGTAAAGTTAAAAATTTCTTGAATTATTGGACAAAGTTAATGAAGCTTAAGGTTTTTCTAGGTTTATGTGAAAATGTTAAAAGTGGCTTATAAATAGCATAAGAGAAAGTATACAAGAGGAATTTTTTTCATCTCATTTATAAGTCACATCATTTTTTTATTATAAATTTTCACTTTTAAAATATGTTTTTAAAGTATGCTCTCTCCGTTTAAAAATGTAAGGCATTTTTTGAGAGGTTAAATGTTAAAAAATATAAGATATTTTGAGTTTTTTAAGGTTTAATCATTACCTTTTTTCTTAAAAGTATATTAAATAGATTACTTTATATTTTTTTAGAGGGAAACACTTTACTAAATAGGGGTAAATATGAAAAGATAAAGTTAATTTAAAGATAAATAGTTAATTTATTGAGGTAAGGTTTGGTTAAAAGTGCATTACATTTTTTTAACAGAGGAAGTATATATTTAATAGGGACAAAATTAAAAATTATTTAATTTTAAATAAAATTAACAAGGTTTAAATTTTTTAATATAAATAAAATATATTAACATAAATAATAAAGAAGATGATACTACTTTAATAATACTAATATAGAAGCGTCCAAAAGTGAAAACACAGACTTGGTTCATAAGACATTGTCATTTGCGAGGAGAAATAAAATATTAATACATGAAATGTAATCAGGGAAATTGAGCTTTTCTCCTCGGAACAGAAGATTGGAACGTTGGAATCATGTGGGAGCATTAAATGCAAAGGTTTGGAATAGTATTAGGTGTTAGGGTTTCGACAGCTGGGGTTACATCAATTATATATAATTTCAATTTTTATTTCGATTTCAATCCCTCTCGAAATGGGTTTCTTTTTATATAATAATCTATACTCTAGACCTTACCCTTGTGTCGGATCGATTTCATAGTTAATTAAATAATCTCACATTATAAGAATAATAATTATATAGCCCTTATATATATATATATATATATTCATCACTCATCATCTTAAGCTGTAATATTCGGTTAAGGTCAGCAACATGGTCATGGTCATGAATGGCTGCAAAACATGCAACAATTAAGTGTGCGCTACTGCTATTGGGATTTTTCTTTTGTATCAATATATTAATAAATTAATGATTAATAGAATACCTCTTTTACTCAGAAAGAATACATTAATAAATTAATATAGAATATAAAATTTATAGTAAACTGTATATTCAGAAACCATGCCAATGCAGCTTATTTTTCAGTCTCATTCCATGTTGCGAAAGGACCTAGATCATTGAAATATTTTTATAAAGTGAATATAGTCCCATGAACTGATGGCAGCAAGTTCTCCTATCTTGTAAGAGATTCTACGTTTGATCTACTTGTTTTTAAAGGTTTGATCAACTTATTTTTAAGTTACTTCAGCTTGCCTTTTTTTTTATTAAAAAAGAAAATAAATAATAAAAATTGCTGATACATCCACTCAACTACTGGGAAATGAACTTTTGGAGGATTTTTAAAGGAAAATTATTCTGCAAGTCCTTCTAATTTATTTTATTTTAATCAAGTCCTTTTAGTTTGATTGAATAAATATGTTAATCCTAAAGGTTAGCATTATTAATAAATGATTAATTGTTTTTAAAAATCCCTTATGAAATTTATAAAAAAATTAATTCAATTCTTTAAGTTGAAAAAGAAAAGAAAAAAATTGGGTTAATAATTTTTTTCATTTTTATTAATTTTTTTATAAAAATTTTATATGTATAAAAATTATTTAAAGACATAATCTAATTATATAAAATTTGAATTATAAAATTTTGTAACTAATTCTAAAGTAATATAATTTTTTAATAAAATTATAAAAGTTGTTAATTTCTTTTCTAAAATTAAAGATTTTAATTCAAGGATTAACATATTTAATCAATCAAATTATAAGGACTTGACTAAAATAAAATAAAATAAACTACAAGGATCTAAATAAAGATTGAAAGAAAAACTATAAGAACCTACAGATTCGTCTTTCCAATTTTTAATTCAAGATGAGGCACTGATGAATTTGGGATATTTCAAACATAATAGAATCAAATCCATCAAAGGTTTATAACGGTCAAATTTCACAAGAAACAAGAGGTCAAAAGCCAGCCTCATCCTCTGAAGAAGATTGATCTATCGATCTATCAATATAATTGTATGTTATCGCTACCATCCATGCATGTGCAACTTCTGTGTTCTGTAAGTTACTTACACTTTGTCATCGTTAAAAACGCGTAAGGAAACGGTGTTATGAGTAGCTTAACCTTTCGTATTTGAGAAGATCAAACAAGGGGCTGTTTTTTGAAGTCGCCTTGTAGTATTTGATATTGATGGATGTCTTATATATATATATATATATATATATATTATACACATATTATACGTGTGATGATCAATGGGGGCTGTGAGAGAGAGAGAGAGAGAGAGAGAGAGGATTGCTTTCGCTGATGTGTTATTTCGTTGTTAATGTTGTTGGAATTTTTAGATCTTACAAATTGTGGGGCCAAAAAAAAAAATGTAATGTGCCATGCACACACACACATAACGATATCTCTAGGAGAGAGTTACACATAACTTTGTCTTCTAAATTTGTAATTTTATTTTGTTAAATTTGTAACTTGTTTTTATAATTTTAAAGGAAAAACATATCTTAATGATTAAATTAATTTTGAAAAGTACCATGTCATTGTTTGAACACTTTCAGCAATTTACAGCTTTGTCTCCCAAATTTGTAATTTCATTATCTTAAATTTGAAATTCGCTTTCTTGATTTTAATTGGGAACACAAATTTTAATGATTAAATTGAAAAAATCACATGTCATTATTTAAATAATTCCAAGGATTTATAACTTTGTCTTCTTAGTTGAATTTGCAACTTGTTTTCTCAATTTTAAAATATGGAATATATTACATTACATAAAAATCACATCAATTAATGGACTAACTTTACATTTTAAAATTTGTTGTCTTTGGATGATAACATATATGCATTGTCTTTGGATTCCAATTTCGTTAGAGGGTGAATCAAATTAATTTTGAGCTAATTATCAATACCATATGCTTAAGATTGTGGGTCTTGTAGTTTTAATGTTTATATATATATATATATATCCGATCAATTTTGAGCTTTGACCTAGCTAGAGTACACAAAACATATTTCATACCGATTTGTATAGTGTTGAAAAACTCATACGCCTTCATATCAAATTTATGACACCATAGTAACAACTTCAAGCGCATTGGAAACATTAGTTTTATCCATTAAATTTGTGCCTAATTACGTACAATCATTTTTCCACATTTGCCCATATTAAATGGTTTATATCTTTCTCATATTTATGGATGTCGTCAAATTTGAAATATTATACTATCCCTGTCCTAGATCATAAAATATTTTTGGGAAAGATTCGGCAATCAAAAATAAAAAATACTTTGACAAAAATAAGATTTTATTAATAATGTTTTTTCAGCTTTGTCATGTTGCTAAAGGATCGGACCTAGATCCTTGAAATATTTTGATCAAGTAAATATAGTCCTATGACTTGATCTTTTATCTTGTGGGAGGTGTTGGGTTACTTGTTTTTAAGTTATTTCAGCTTGCCTCTCTTTATTAACAAGAAAATAAATAATAAAAATTGGTGATATACCCACTCAACTACTGAAAAATGAACTTTTGGAGAATTTTTAAGGGAAAATTAATCTGCAAGTCTTTCTATTTTTTTTTATTTTGAATTCAGTCCTTGTATTTTTTTTTTGCTTTAATCATGTCTTTATATTTTGAATAAATAAACATGTTAATCTTGAAGCTTAAAATTATTAAAAAAAGATCAATTTTTTAACAACCAAACCCCTTTTGAAATTTATAATAAAATTAATTCAATTCTTTTGTTTGAAAGGAATTTTTTTGTTAAATTTACTATAAAAATTTATATATAAAAAGATATTTAAAGACATAATTTAATTATATAAATTTTGTAATTAATTCTAAAGTAATATAATTTTCTTAAATTTTAATCTTCAAGGATTAACATTTTTAACCAACAAACTCTAAGGGCTTGATTAAAATAAATAAAATAAATTACAGGGATCTAAATCAAAAATGAAAAAAAAAAAACGATAAGAACCCATAGATTAGTTTCTCCAATTTTTAATTCAAGATGAGCCACTTGATGAATTTGGGATATTTCAAACATAACAGAATCAAATCCATCAGAGGTTTATAACGGTCAAATTTCACGAGAAAGAAGAGGTCAAAAGCCAGCCTCATCCTCTTAAGAAGATTGATCTATCTATCTATGTATGCGTTATCGCGACCATCCATGCATGTGAAACTTTTCTGCCTGTAAGTTACTTATACTTTGTCATCATAAAAAACGCGCAAGGAAACACCTTTCATATTTGAGAAAATTACTAAACAAGGGGCTGTTTTTGAAATCGTCTTGTAATATTTGACATTAATGGATGTCTTATAATAATATATATATATATATATTATACATGTGATGATCAATGGGGGCTCTGAGAGAGAGAGAGAGAGAGAGAGAGAGAGAGAGAGAGAGAGAGAGAGGATTGCTTCAATGATGTGTTATTTCGTTGTTAATGTTGTTGTAATTTTTAGATCTTATAAAATGTCGGGCTAAAAAAGAAAAATATGTAATGTGCAATGCCCACACACACATGACGACATCCCTAGAAGAGTTCTGAACATGTTTCAATTAAAACATACTAATTTTTTATTCGCATTTACTATTTAAGTTCTTATATTTATATACAAAAGTGCTTTTGTTATACAAAACTTTTGTCTTCTAAATTTACAATTTTGTTTTGATAAATTTGTAACACGTTTTTATAATTTTAATAGAAAACACAAATTTTAATGATTAAATTAATTTTGAAAAAAATCATGTCATTATTTAAACACTTTCAAAAATTTATAACTTTGTCTCCCACAATTTGTAATTTTTGTTATTTTGAATTTGAAACTTGCTTTCCTAATTTTAATAAGGAATACAATTTTAATGATTAAATTGGAAAAGTAACATGTCATTATTTGAACAATTCTAAGAATTTTTAACTTTGTCTCCCAAATTTATAATCATATATGGTTGAATTTGCAACTCATTTTTTTATTTTAAAATTGAGAATAGATTACATTATATGAAAATAATATCAGTTAAGGATATAAGGGACTTACTTTACATTTTAAAAGTTGTTGTCTTTGGATGATAACATATATGCATTGTCTTTGGATTCCAATTTAGTTAGAGGATGAAGAAATTAATTTTGAGCTAATTATCAATGCCATATGCTTGAGATTAGGGGTCTAGTACTCTTAATGTTTATATATATATATATATATATCTCCGATCACTTTTGAGCCTTGACCTAGCTAGAGTACACAAAACATATTTCATACCGATTTGTATAGTGTTGAAAAACTCATAGTCCTTCATATCAAATATATGACACCATAGTAACAACTTCACGCGCACTAGAAATGTTAGCTTTACCCATTATATTTGTACCTAATTACAATCATTTTTCTACATTTTCCCATATTAAATGGTTAACATCTTTCTCATATTTATGGACGTCATTAAATTTGAAATATTATACTACCTCTATTCTAAATTATAAGACAATTTTTGAAAAGATGCGACAATCTAAAATGTAAAACACTTTAACAAAAATAAAATTTTTCATTAATGAAGTTTTTTCAAGATTACCATTCTTGTATATTTTCTCTCATTAATATTCGTATCAAGTGAAGTGCATTTTTGAAAGTTTTTATTTTTATTTTAAAAAGGTAAAGTTGTAAAGTGTTGTCAGGAAATAAGATTAGTGGTTAATTATGTAATTATTAAGCTATGGATAGGCACGAATATGCCTCAATACTATTTAGATATTTGTATATTCTTTGTGTATGTATCTGTATTGTATTGGTTTACTTGTAACCGGCTGTACTATAAATATCAACAGAGGGAGCTTTCTCCTCACCTTTGCATTCTGAGCATTTTCTATTTCTGTACCTGGTTTTTCCTTCTCGTGTAGTTAATGAGTTAGCATTAGCATGTGTAATTTTATCTAAAAGTATCTCATAATTTAGAATAAAAGGTGTCATTTATTACAAAATTTAAAGAAAAACTAATTTTAACAATTTTTTTTACTTAATTGATTTGGTTAAAAGTGTCTTTTGAAGTGTCATAGACAGTGGCTAAACCATATTATATTATGATGAGAGGGGTGCAAATGCACCCCTCACATAGGAATAAATTACAAGTAGGATATATAAATTTTATAACTTTGTACCTCATATTCCTAATATTTTGCACCTTATGGACTCCTAAACATAAAATATTTGGGTTTAAAAGCTTATTAGATATAATATATATATATATATAAATGATCTAGATAAGATATGAGTAGCATGTTTTAAAATAAAAGACTATATTAACATATTCAATATAATTTTTTTAAAAAAATTATGATGAATTTATTTATGTTATTACAATTTTAGTCTTAATATAATAATAATTATTAGTTTTAAAAAATATTAATTTTTTATTAAATTATCCTACACCGTTGGTGCTGACCCTTGGCTTCACCATTGGTCATGGCTAGTTCTAATTATACCCACTTATCAATTGTTTTGGCAATCACATGAGACAATTCATTAAAAAAAATGAATATGCTACTCCTCCATTTCTTTTTATAAGAAAAAATAATCTTAGCTTTTATATATCAATAAAATGGTTTTAAATAATTTAAATTTTAAAATATTTACCATCTTTTCATTTCTACCCTCGATTAATACTCATCATTATTTTTTAACTTTACTTTAAGGTGAGCTAAGTCTTTTTATTCATTGATTATTGGGAGCATTATATAAAAACTATTAATTACTTCTAAAGGTTTGTAAATTGTCTTATACTTACTAAACACCTGACCAGACATTACAATCAAAAGGTCAAGTCTTAGTTTTTATGATCTAATCGGTTAAACCACTTATCGTACTTATGACATAATAATTAAATAAAATTAAATAAAAATATATCAATACATGTGGATGTGTGTATAAGAAATACATACATAGTATGTTTAGTTGTTAGTAAAATAACAAAACATGACTATAAACCAATAATATTATAAATTATAATGGGAAAAATACAACTATGGGTTCTCATAGTTTCAACATATTTTAGCATTAGTCCCTATATTTTTATTTCATTGTCCTAAGTTTGTTAAGATTCATGTATATGCAAAAGTCCTTATTATAATTGGCAGTGTTAAATCTACTACTGTGTACATAACTCTTTTTAATTTGTTGATCAATTAATAAAATTATGATGAGTTGAATATTGTATGAGCAAAATGGCTATTAATCTCTCTACCTATCTACTCTAGTTGTGTGCTTTTTTCCTTCTGAAACTTCATCCATTACACATTTAACTATTCTAATTTAATGTTCTGTTTTTTTTTTTTGGCCTTCTACTCATTTTTATATAACTTACCATAATTTTAATTATAACAAGTCAGTACAAGAAATAATAAATTTTTATGCACATGTTAATTACTATTAAGTCCTTATGGTCATATTTGAAAATATAGAGACTAACATTGTAAATAAATGAAACTTAAAAGGCTTGAAACAATGAAAGAAGAGTATAAGGACTAATTAATTTCAAAACATGCTAAAAATATAGGAACTAAAAGTTATATTTTCTCATTATAATTTCATAACATGTGAGCTACACTACTACAGAATATATCTTTAGGAGCGGGTATTTAGGAGCGCTTCTTTAAAAAGCGCTCTAAAATGTAAATGCGGAATTTACCAGAGCGCTTTTTTAGAAAAGCGCTCCTGTATGTCAGGGCTTTTCAATAAGATAATGCTTCTAATTAATATAAATAGAATATTATAAAAAATTTAAAAAGACCTTCGGGAGCGCTCGTAGTTAAGAGCTCCGGAAGACTATCTTCCGGAGTGCTCTTTGAAGAGCGCTCCGGAAGATCAACTCTTTCGGAGCGCTCTTGAAATGAGCGCTCCGAAAGAGCTCATCTTTCGGAGCGCTCATTTCAAGAGCGCTCCGAAAGAGTTGTTCTTCCGGAGCGCTCGTCAAAGAGCGCTCCGAAAGAGAGATCTTCCGGAGTGCTCTTTGAAGAGCGCTCCGGAAGACCACCTCTTCTGGAGCGCTCACTAATGAGCGCTCCGGAAGAGGTGGTCTTTTATATCTCTGCCTCCCGTCAGTTTTCTTTTCCCTATTTATGAGTTTCTTTCAAACCTCTCTCTCATTTGCTGAGGTTGTGCGTTCCCAACGAGTTCCAGATCATCGCTGTATCAGTCTATCTTCCGTCGCTGTTCACTGTTCCAGATCGTTGTCCGCCGCTGTTCGCTGTTCCAGATCGTCGTTCGCCACTGTTTGCTGTTCCAAATCATCGTCTGCTGTTGTTCATTGTTCCAGATTAGTGTTCATCGCTGTTTGTTCATTTCTGTGTCATGTCGCGCCATCTGTCTCTGTTTTTGCGCTGCCGTCGCCGTCGCCGCCATCTCCTGCATCACTATTCTAGATCTACATTGCTGTTTCAGATTTGTGCGGCTGCTGTACATCGGAGGAAGCGACACCGTGAAGACCTCCGTTGTAGCCGTGTGTCATTGCTGTACAGCCGAGGAAGCAACGCTATAAAGACCTCCGCTACTGCCGTGAAGACTTTCGTTTTCTGCCGTGAAGACTACACTGTGAAGGTATTTTTTTAATAATTAATTTATAATGTAATATATTGATATATTTATATATATTTGAGAATAAATTTCATATATATTTTTTAATAATCAATATTATAGATAATATATGAATTGGAGTTATTTATATTAGAATTATGGAGTATTTGTAGTTGATAATTAGATTAAAGTTGAGGAAACTACTTGAACATTTTTATTTTATTTATGAAATATACTTTTAAGGGAGATTATTGTTATTAATTAAATTACAATTGATTGACAGAATTTAGATGCATTATGCTACTAAATTTTTATTTGGATGAATTAATTTTTTGAGTTTAAATGTATTGTGTTGTGGAATTTGATTGTTTGATCATTTGGGAGGTTCTTCTTTTAAGGAAGATGTTGAATTTTTTTTATAGAAATCTAAGTCTTTTGTTTATTGAATTTTGATAATCATATTAGTGATATGGATCATAAGTGGATGTCGGCTAATCAACTATCTAGAGAATATTGGGATGGTGTGGATGAATTCATTGAATTTGCATTTTGTTGTGATCAAGACCCCCTTAGAGTCATATGTCCTTGTTTGAAATGTTGCTATGGAAAAAGAGTAAAGCCAATAGAATTGAAAGATCATTTAATCTGTAATGGGATTGATCCAACTTATACTTGTTGGACCATGCATAGGGAGACAAGGAATGATGCAAATGATTGGAGGGATAGTGCGAGCTACTCAACATTTGATCGTGATAGTGGGACATATGATGTTGACCGTCTTGATGAAATGATTCATATATATAACTTCATCGCTGAAGTATTTTAAATTAAGTTAGAATTTATTTCCACCATATTTTGATAATGACATCTTTTATTGTTTTATAGGTACCTACACAATTACAAGGTTGGGAGTGTGGATACTATGTTATGAAGTTTATGAGAGAAGTAATCACACAACAAGAGTTGATCATTCCTGAAAATGTAAGTCAAAAACTTTAAAATTAAGTTGATATAATGTTAATTCCTTATATATTGCTTTCATATCTTGTGTAGTATTTGTTGGAGTAAGATGTTTGTATTTTACTATGGAGCAAATAGAAGATTTAGTTGAAGAGTTGTCAGAATATATTATTGGCTGTTTGTGATAGGAAGTTAGATTTCAATGTTAGAAAAATAACAATAGTTTCATTTGTTAGGCTTGTTAGAAATTAAACTAGGTTAGTTAGGAAATTAAAATTTTTGTATCAGTTTCAAATTCTTTTCTTGTATATAAATTTTTATGTTAATATTATTTTTAAATTAGTTTTTGATATTATGATTTGTCATTATTAAAGAGACGTAAAAGGAGAAATTTCAAAAAATCTGATTTAAAAAAAATTAAAGTAATATACGGGAGCGCTCATTTGAAAAGCGCTCCTGTAAAGTAACATACAGGAGCGCTCTTTCAGAGAGCGCTCCTATATGGTTCATACGGGAGCGCTCTTTATAAAAGCGCTCCGGTATGGTTGCATACGGGAGCGCTCTCGTATGTAGCTCCTTTACAGGAGCGCTTTTCGAAAAGCGCTCCCGTATAGCGTATATACAGGAGCGCTTTTTTTAAGCGCTCCTATACATTTCGGAGCGCTCGATACGAGAGCGCTTCAAAAGCGCTCCCTAAAGTAAAAAAAAAGCGCTCCTGTAAACTTATTTTGTAGTAGTGCTATAGGTGGTTCGAAATCATGTAGAATTGAAAGGTCCAAAAATAAAAGTGGCCTTTAATATCATCTAATTTTGAGTTTCTTTTGTATTTTATAATTTAGCAGTTTGTTATGTTTACTACTACAAAAATATGGATATAAGATGCAAAAAAGAAATGATGGCTAAAAAGAACATGTCATATACAAGAGAGGCAAGTGATGGTTACGAAATAAATGATGGATGTTTTAAACACTCGTCATATGAAGTTTCAAATCCTTGTTTTTAATTAAACTATAAATGATGGGTGTTTCCTACACCTATCATTTATTGTGAAGATTTTAAATGATGGATATTTGAAACACCCGTTATATAGCCTTTCAGATTCTAATTAATAGAAAAATTAAAAATTTAAACGTTAAATGATTAATATTTCAAACACCCGTCATTTAAAGTCTTCACAATAAATGAAAGGTGTTCAAACAGCCATCATTTATTAGGGAATAAATGATGGTCATTCAAACACCCATCATTTATTCCATTTTTAAAATAGTGATTTGGTTCATTTTTTGTTCATGCCCAATCGTCTTTCTCGCTTCTTGTCTTCTCTCCTTGCAAACAAAATTGAAAAAACTCTCACAAACTTCCTCCACTGTTGTCGTCGGCCATCATGAGTTCCTCCATCATGGAGTTGCCGTCACCTACGCCATCATTCACCATCTTGTTTTCATTCTCTTTGGATTTCAATATTTCTTCTTAGTTCAAGTGTGTTTTCTTTGCGTTTTCTTCCTTCTCTTTTCAATATAGATTGATTTCTTGGTTGTGGAAATGATTTATTCAATGTTATGGGTTGTTTTATTGGTTTATTTTACTTGTTTAAGTTTCTAGTCATTTGTTTGTTTAAGTTTCTACTCATTTGTTGCTTATTTTGGAATTGTTGGGTGTTAAAAATTGATAATGTTTGATGATTTATTGACTTGAGAATGCTAATGGATAATATAAGTAGCCTTAAGATGATTATTAGAATGAAAATGAGTGACCAAAAATGAATATTCATAGACGATTGCATTTTTCTGTGAATTTTAAATAAATTTTTTTGAATAATTTTTAATTTAAATTATATGCCTCATTTGATCAAATTAGTTTTTATCATTAGAAACTACATATTGAAATGTACTTGAGTGCCAAATTGTATTACAATAGGAGTTGATTTGGGTGACTGAAATTGACATGCAATTTCTCTAAAAATCATAGTTATTTTGTTGAGATTTTGGCATTTGCTAATGAATGATATTTTAGTGGCTTAGGATTGCTAGTTTAGGATATATGTAACCTTAAAATAATTAATGAGACAAAAAACAACGGTTGAAAATGATGTTTTTGATGTTTTTCTTTTTTCTATGATTTTTTAAAAATTTTTTGATATAATTTTATAATTTAAATTTCATGTCTTATTTGACTTGGGTAATTGTATAATTGAAAAATATATATTGAAATGTACTAGTGAATCAAATTACATAATAATTAGAGTTGATTTAAGTGATTGTAATTTACTCATGATTGCTTTGAAAATGCTATTTTGTTAGGATTTCATTGCTGTTAATATTGTATATGATTGAAATTGATTTGTTAAGATGAGATGCCATGTTTAAAAAGAGAGTTTGAGCCTTACAAAAACTTTTTCTATGTCATTATGTTGCTGAATTTTTTTTGACGATTGAAGGAATATGTGAATGCTCATGCGCGTGACTCATAATTAATTGATTACTATATATTATATGTAGTGTAGTCAATTTCTTTTTTGATCATTGCATCATTCCTTTTCTCTCCATATTCATGAATCACCAATCACATTTTCTTGAATGAAATTGTTTTTAGATTAAAGTTATGGATAAGGAAGAGATGTCTGCCAATTGATTAAGTAAAAAGTATTTGAATGGTATGAAATAATTTATAAGGTTTTCTCTTGAGCATGTAAAAGATCTTAGAAGAATAGTGTGTCTTTGTGTAAGATGTGGTCTTTTAAAATAGATTAGTGCATTTGAGTTTGAAGACTATTTAGTATGCCATGGAATTGATGAAAATTACAAATGTTAGCATAAACATAGAGAGACTTAAGATGACAAGTATACTAGTAGTTGGAAGTATAAAGGAAGCTTTGAATTAAATAATTGTGACACAAATACTTATGAGACTGATTGTCTTAAAGAGATGGAAAATGCAATTGAAATGGAACTTGAGGATTGTCTTAAAAATGTTAGAGATGTTGAAAAGTGATGTAGAGAAGCCCTTATATGCTGGTTGCAACAAATTCACAAAGTTGTTGGCGGTATTGAAATTCTACAATTTGAAAGTGAGCAATGGATGGATTGATAAGAGTTTTACAGAAAATCTTACACTTATAAAACAACTTTTACCTATGAACAACTAGCTTCCAAGGACTACGTATGAGGTAAAATAAATGCTACATGTAATTGGCATGAATTACGAGAAGATACATGCTTGTCCTAATGATTGCATATTATTTGAAAATGAATATGCATCATTAATGGAGTGTCCTAAATGTAATGTCTCATGCTACAAAGAGAACGGGAAGAGTCTAGAGAAGATATTATGGTACTTTCTCATTGTACCTAGATTTAGATGCCTGTATAGTAGTGCAGAAGGTGTCAGATGAACGGATTAAAGATGGAAAACTTTGACATCTAGCTAACTCTCCTCAATAAAAAAAATGATCTCAAATACTGTGACTTTAGAGTAAAAGGTAGAAACCTTTGTCTCATATTTTTTGTTGATGAAATGAATTCACATGAGCTTCAAAGTAGCACTCATTGTACATGGCCAGTTATTTTGGTAATTTACAACTCACCTCTATGGTTATATATGAAGAAAAAATACATGATGTTATCCATCCTAATTTTAAGGCCAAAATAATTAAGAATGACATAAACATATATTTGGCTCATTTAATTGAGGATTTGAAATTATTGTGGGAGAATGGTGTTGAGGTATATGATGAATACAGAGAAAAAAGGTTCAATTTGAGAGAATTGTTGTTTGATACAATCAATGATTTTTCAGTATATGGTAATTTTTCAGGCTACAATATTAAAGAAAAACTCACATGTCCTATTTGTGAAGAGGGAACACATTTAATGAGATTAGAACATGGAATAAAGAATGCCTACCGCAAACATATCAGATGATTACATCCTGATCAATATTATCAGTGCCTAAAAAAGCTTTTAATGGGAATTCAAAAGAAAATAAGGCACCTTTGCTACTGACAGATGAGCAACATTTTGATAAGGTGAGGAATTTAGATATCAAGTTTGGCAAACCTTTTGCAAAGCATCTTAGGACATGTGGGTGGAAGAAAATGTCTTCTTTTTTTTTTGACTTACCATATTGGCAATTTTTATATGTGAGACATTTTCTTAATGTCATGCACATTAAGAAAAATGTGTGTGAAATTGGTATATTACTCCATATTTCTAGAAAGACTAAAGATGGAATTAATGTAAGGTTTGACATGATTTCCATAAGGATAAGGGAAGAGTTGTCACCACAAGAGAAGGAAACTCATATATTTCTTCATCCAACAACTCATACACTATCTAGAAAAGAAAAGAAGACTTTTTATGAGTCGCTTGCTATTATTAAACTTTTAGAGGGGTACTCTTCAAACATTAGGAACCTTGTGTCAGTGAAGAATTTGAAATTGAAGGGTTTAAAATCATATGATTTCCATGTGTTGATTGAAAATTTTATTCTAGTGGCTATACGTTCTATTTTACCCAATATAATTTGAGCCATGATTACAAAATTGTGTTTCTTCTTCAAATCAATATGTACTAAAGTGATTTACCTAGCAAAATTGCTAAGATTGCAAAGCCGAATTGTATTAATATTATATGAACTTGAGATATATTTTCCTCTTGCATTATTTGACATAAAGGTGCACCTAACTATTCATCTAGTTAGAGAGATACAAATGTGTGGCCCAGTTTTCTTGAGATGGATGTATCTATTTGAGCATTATATGAAGATACTAAAAGAGTATGTAAAAAATTAGAGTCAACGTAAAGGTTGCATTATTGAGCAAAACACTTGTGAGGAGGCAGTTGAATTATATACTGAGTATTTATCAAATGTCAACCATATTAGGATTTTGACTTCTCGACATGATGGTAGAACTAATGAGGAAGGAATTATGGGCAATAAAGTGGTTACAATCTCTAACTTACAATAGAAACAAGCACATGTATATGTACTACACAATTCTATAGAGGTTGAGGTGTATGTAGAGATATACATGGCCAAGTTTAAGAGGGATAATCCTAATAGATCAGATATTCGGTATGTAAATAAGCACAATAAGAGTTTTACAATTTGACTAAAACAACACATTCTTGAGAAGTTGACTGCCAATCCTGATTCAATTTTTGAAAAATTAAAAAGGTTAGCAAGAGGTCCAAATGAATAAGTTCTTTCCTTCACTGGCTTTCTAGTTAATAGGTACACATTCTACACTAAAGAGCAAGATGATTAGAGTATAATAAAAAATAGTGGCGTAACTCTTATAGCCCAAGGAATGCATATATCTAGTACTAAAGATAATAATCATTTGTATGCAAAAATGTCATAATTGACCTAAAAAATTAATAATGTTATTCTAGTAATGAAGAATTATATTTGGGAGCAAGTAGAGGTAAAATAATTTTTTCACAATCATTATAATTAATTGAAATTACTTGGCCAAAAATCTAATTAATTGTGTTGGCTTATAGGCATCATTAGCAATTGAAGCTAATCAGATGAAATTTGTCATCCAACAAGTTGGAAAGGCAATGCAGACATTTTGTTTTTTCATGAGAGCAAAATACATTAAAAAAGTAGGTAGAAACATTAGTGTTAATGTCCCTGAATTAATAAAGGCATTAGTTTCATAAGAACAATGGGATGAATTTGTTGCCTGACATCTCAAGGGAAAATTTCAAGAACAATGAGATGGATTCATTTTCTATTATCAATATGTTTATGTTTATTGATATGATTTTATGCATTTTGCATAGGAATTGAGCAATAAGAAAAAAGAGTTGCATGAGAAAGATCTATACCCTTACAAGAAGGGATGCATAGGATAAGTAGGAATTGAACAACAAATGGTATGTTAATATTTATGCTATGTAATTTTAGCTTATTTCATGGATATGCACAATACTAATATTCAATTTTATTTAAATTTGTAGATTAGGCAAGAGGTTTTAGGAGCAAGTTCTGTTTCATGCCACAAATGTGTAAAATGCGTAGCGTTGACATTATTGATATTGTCATTTTTTCTTATCATCAATCAATTAACTTAACTTTCTCACTATATATTGCACAAGATGAGATCGAGAAAATAGCATACCTAATGATGATGTCTTGGGTAAGGCATTAGATAATCCCAAACACCTCAGTTGAGTTAGGGGTGATGGCTTTGGTATTACAAAGGAAAAAACAAATATTTGAGACATAGAAAAAGATGAAGTTAACAGAGGATGTGGGTGCAAGGGTTAGATTGCCACACTAAAAGAGGAGCTATCTAGGCAACAAGACATGATTGAAGCCTTGCTAAAAGATAAAGAGAGGCATGAGGGGGAGTCTCAAATTAGCACCAACGGGAAAGGTAGTTATAGTGTAATTCATCCTATTAAAAATCTCTTCAAAGTAAAATATCATAAATTAATTTCACTTATTTTTTACTATTTTTATTTTCCATGGAATTAATATAGTACATTACTTATTAATATAAGGTAAGAACATATGTGAGTTATTGGTAAATAGCTCAAATCACCATGTGGTTGCTATTAGTCGGGTGTTCAATTTATCGGGAGACATGCTATATAATATGCAACTCCTTGCATCCTATGTATGGGTTGTTATTGACGTTTCAAAAGATGTCAATTATCTGCTACCTATTCCCATTGAGGATGTGAGAATTGTAGGAGAGGCTATGGGTAATTTTGTTAGTTAGCAAGTTAGTCAAGTTAGGATGCCAAGTCCAAAATTACACAGTCTAAGAAAAAGATGATACCCTGATTGAGGTTCTCCTCTAAAAAGCTAGTTTCCCGTGCAATTGGGCTTGAACAAGAGCCTCAATTGCTAAGCCAACACAAAAATTTGCTTCAAGCATATGCAACAATTTATAGGTCTAATCCTCTAATCCTATAAATCCCATTCAAGGCTGGTATATATGGTAAAGATCATTATGATATGCTTTTGCTTGATATTATCGATGAAGTACTTCAACTTGATATGACTAGCCTCACTATTCTTACTTTTACATATGGTAATTTTTTTCATATATGAATAGTTAATATTTTAAATATAAACTAATCCATTTAAAATATTTATGGTAGGTGTTAACATGAAAAATTTGTTGTCCCTTTCAATCTAAAAATAAAGTTCATCTTCATTAGTCCCCATGAGGTTAGTGTATATGCCTTAATTGAAAAGGACAATATTTTACATCAAGCAAAGGTATTAAGTGAAAATTTCAAAGCAAAGGTTCAAAAGGGACATTATTCATCATACCTTACTGCTATGGGTAACGTACTTCTTGCTTATCTTAATGAATTTTTTATTTTTAATTTAATCAATTAATTATAATTTTGTAATTTTTTTTAATACTATTAAGGACCATTAGATGTTGATCGCTATTGAACACTTTGGTCACACTCTAAAGATATATTATCTTGATTCTATTAGAGGGTAACCAGGGAATTGATAAATTTTATTAAGGTTGATTAATATGTGTAACATCCAGAAAATTTTAACCTCAATTTGTTATCTTAATTAGGGTAGTTAGTGAGTTAGTGAGATGTGTGGCCAGAGGAGCTTAAATTGGCATAAATTGTTATGATCTAAAGCCTTAGAAGTAGGTTCGGATGGATGGCGAGCTACACAGGCAAGGAAAGAGGATGAAAAAGTGAAGAGTTGTGTTTTGTGCCGCACACCGCGATGCATGGTTGGTCTACTGTGATGCATAAAGGCAATTTAAAAGTAACAGGCTCCTCTGTGTCATGTGCCGTGGTGGAGGGCCAAAAATTAGATAAAGCAACTTATGAGCTGTGTGAAAATAGAAGAAAGAAAGAGGAGAAAAAAGAAGAGCTTGATTTTGGCTCTGCTAGGGCATGACATTTGGTCCCATTGTTGATAGATTGAAGCTCTCAAACACCCAAGTTAAGATTATGGGGCTTTCTTCTTCCTTTCTCCTCCTCATTTATGATTGTTTATGGTAGGGTTTAAGTTGGGAGATGGATTTTTGATCCATAAGAGTATGGGTCTGATTCCATTAGTTTAAATAAGTTAAATGGGAGTTGTTTAATGTAGTGGAACACCACATTAATAATCTTGGAAGTAGTTGGTCCATGGGAGCATTAAATGTCCGAAAATTGGTATTTATGAGGTAGTTAGGAGAGGTTAATGTGCATTAATGATAGTTTGAGGTGTTATTAATAATAATGTGCATTAATAGAATCTAATGATCCCATTGGGTATGAATGGGTAGTGATTATAAGTTGGTAAAATAGTGTATGAGGAGTTTTATATTGATAAAGCTTAAAGAGCTAGATGATGATGATATCCTTGTGATTTGGTTGTAGAGAGGTTCGTCTTGGCACCTTTCAAGCTTGTTGAAGTTTTGGGAAGTTGATATAGTGAGGGGTAAACCTTTGACCTCTCAAATGTTTGAGGTAACTGGAGGAAACTTAATTTTTATAGTTGTATGTTAATTGTGTTGTGAAATGTGATTTATGGTTAATTTGATGATGCATGTTGGCAACTGTGTGATTATGAAATGTTTTCTTTTGAAAGAAAACTTTGATTTCTACCACCCTTGATGTTTTATGAAATTAATTGTGATTTATGAATAGGGGTGGAGAATTGTGATGAAATATGTGTTTAAAGTGTAAAGCATTTGTGTTATGTGAGTTCATGTGTTGAGAAAAGATTGTTAAATGCATATTATATGTCAACTGTGCATAGCATGATTATTGGCAGGAGTTCGCCTAGGGAGAGGAGTAGATTGGTTGAAATCCACGTGGTATTGGTAGTAACTGTTGGAATCGGGAACTAGCCTTGGCAGCGACCGTTGGAATTAGGAGGTAGCCCTTGTCCCATGGTTGATTTGGGACTATCCCACTTGTTCTATGAGAGACTCAAACCTAACTAGACTTTATCGGTTCATAAGGAGGCTAGATTAAGGATACGACACCCCATAGTTGTTAGTATTGGGGGAAACTGGATTACATAAGTGAGTGAGTTAATCCTGGCTTAGTAGCTCTTCATAAGTAGAAGGCTAGGTTAGTCTATGAAGGGCGTAGCCACGTGATAGCCACCGGTTTCATGTCGAAGGTAATAGGAGGATATAAGGTTGGCATACAATCATGCATATAAGTTCGGCCACATGGTTGTTAGTTTTGTGGTCCGGCACGTGTTAAGGGCGCATGGTTGTTATTTTGTGACCCTAAATTATGTTTATAAAAATAATATGATATGGTGTTTTGTGGCAAGTCTGGTCACATGGTTGTTAGTTTTGTGAACTGTGGCCTAATGTTATGTGATATATGAGTTTATGTGCATAATTACATCTATTTACAATTAATATGTAACTGTAAGGGTTAAGTGAAACTTGGTTACTAAGTGGTTATACTCAACCCTCAATTCTCAATATTTTTAAGACCTACCTCATCAGATCCGAGTTGGGAAAAACATACTGAGGCTTAGGGTTGGTGGAGTAAAACCTTTATATGCCTCTCTTTTTCTATTTACATGTGTATTTGTCAATGTAATTGCCAACTAGAATTAATTATCATGATTGGTGCACTACTTGCATGATTTTGTGTTTACTAGTGTATTTTATGCCCTGGGTTAGTGAGTTTTTGTTGTGAACCTGTGGATAGGGCCAAAATACTTGTGCAGTAGGAACATAAGTATTTTTGAGAAATACGAATGAAATTGGTGATTTTGTGCAACTTTCCTTCCCCTCTATGTTTTGTGAAAATTGAGATTGAGTGGTAATTTTGTAAAATAAGTGTGTTTGATTGCATGTGGTGTGTTGCACGAGTACGCAAGAGTCCATTGAGTGTAGTCGGAGGGTTGATGTAGGCTATTGGCACATATGGTTGGGTTGGGACACCCTATTTGGGAAATTTTATGAAAATGTGTCAAAATGGATTTTGTTATCTAACTTTTGATAGAAAATGAATTTGAGTGTGAAACCGGTGCTATTAGCTAGAGCTAGGAGAAAACTCGGTGTAGACACCGAAACCACCTTAATCGGACGTCGGACAAAGATTTGGGACATATCAAAAGTTTGGTCCCTGTGTTGTCAAATGATAGCACTGATCTATCAAATTTGATGCAATACACCGTGACACATGGTGCCTCACGCCGCAGCGCATGAGCTATAAGCCGCAACGCACGTCATTTTTTGCACAGTAATGGTTTTTGAGTTTTAAAACTCATTATGGGTCTCAATTGATTTTCAAGCTTCCGCTTTATTTTTAAAACTTTGATTTAGAGTCCTTAAATTATGATTGAAATTTAAAATGGCAAATTGGGATTCCTTTGAAATAATTTTTGTGAAATCCTCTTTAACACATTGGATAACTATGTTTTGGAGTTAATTTGTAGTTTAACCTCAAGGAGGTTACAAATATGTACATGCATATAAAGTATTTCACATATTTATTTATTATTTAAATTCCATACAGACATATTTTTTATTGTTTTATTGGCGCAATTGTGTTATACCACACAAACACAACAATCAATTTCAAGTTCATTTACAAATTTTGGTGTGACCTACACTTGGAATATAATAAAGGTAATTAGAATCATTATTGAATTAAAATATAATATTCATAACTTTTTAATGCACTAATACATATTCATCAGTTCTTCAATTTGTAATGGCCGAGACAAATAAAAAATAGCTTAGATTGTGGCTTCTGTGTGACAAGTTTCATGAAGGACATCAGTATCCTAATGAGAGTATAATTCTTGAGATGGTATGTCAACAATATTTACTTTTTAATTGCAAATAAGTTTAATGTATTAAAATTAATTTATGGTGGACCGTTTATATATTGCAGTACTATGACGACTTTGACATTGAAGAATTTGGGAATGTGGACATAAATGAGTAATTAAAGAATGACGTTAATATATGTTTCAAAGTGTGGACCTTACATAAAGAAGATCAATAGAGCTAGCTAGAGGAAGTAGCTAGGATGTTTATAGTTTTAATATCTAGTTTTCTTTATAAATTAGTTTACTTTAGAAAAGTATATTTGTTTACTTGAAAGATTAGTATAAGAGATGTTTAATTAATTTTGCAATTGAATACAATAAAATTATATTGATATTCAAATTTATAAATGTTGGAATGACTGTCTACTGGTATTTTGAGTTCTTATTGCAAGGGGCTAGTATAAATAACAGCCTCCATATTTTAAAAAGCGATATAATAAATTATAGTTATTTAAACAATCATAATTTATTTGATAATAAATGATGGGTAAATGATTTACCCTTCATTTATTTTCACTATAAATGATGAGTAAATGATTTACCCATCATTGATAGTAACAATAAATAATGGATAAATTATTTACATGTCATTTATGGTGACAATAAATTATGAATAAATGATTTTGCCCATCATTTATTCTTCCCTTGATAGTATCAATACTTACAAATTATATTTTAAATGATGCTGGGGGACTTTAAATGTTAGACCCATAAATGACAGTTACTAACCATCATTTATGGGCTAAAATAACTGTCATTCATTCTTTATTTTGTAGTAGTGATTGGGTTTAGACCATCTGGTTTTTGAAAAATCATTATAGTTTCCAACTCAACTAACTAGTTTTTGTAGGCTCATTAGCTGCTCAACATCAATCTAATCTGGTTCACCTATGAAAATAGTTTTTTTTTCTTTTAAACCAAACTATTAACAACTCCAATCAATGGTCCAACTTAGTTGACCATCCAATCCACTTCTTAAAACATTGCTCTCTCTGTGTCAAAATATAACCAAATTTTAGTTAACTCTCATGATTTAAGAAAATTGGTTAAGCATAATAAGTATGTCTGAGATTAAAAATTTAGACTAAATTACCCTTGTAATTAACAAAACAAGTTTTTCTCATGAAATAAACTTTGATTTTATGAGGGGTAATTTAAGAAAAATATAGTCAATGTTTCTTGAATTTTGAGATTTCCATATAAAAATATAATAATGAAACATAAGACAGTTTTTTCTATAGTAATTAAAACAAAGGGAGTACACCGCACTCTACAAAAAAAATTTGTCTTAAATTAAAATCTAAGAAATTTTATACTACCTCTTATCCTATTTGAAAGTCATTTTCAACATTTGTATTGAAATTAAAAAAAAACTTAAGTCTCATTAACTATGTTTAAAAATTCAACAAGTTTCTAATTTTACCACTATTAGTTGACTAGAAAATGGACCAAATTTTTTTTAATCTTTTTCTGAAATTTTTTGGGTCTTTTTCTGTAATTTTAATTTTGGGTTCTTGATCGTAATTTTATGGTTCTTTTTTATAATTTTTGAATTTTTTTTATCATTTTCTAGTTAACTAACAGTAAAGTTAATGGTTGTTAATGGCAGGGGTTAGATTCGATCATTTTTAAAAATCGAAAGAACAATTTACAAAATAAATAAATTCAAAGTCTATAATGTTACTGGATTTAAAGTTTAGATGGTAATTTATTCATTTATTCAACATAAAATGCTCTAGCATTATAATAACCTCAACATTTAATAAGAATAAAAGGAAAAAGATGGACATGATAATCATGAATATGTCCTATAAATAAAATCAAATTAAATTTTCTCTTTTTGTCCTATAAATAGAATTAGAATAGCAGTTGATTTTTCTTTAAGAGTATCTTCACTTAACAATAAATGCATGAACTTCCCTTTGAAATAACTGGCTTTGATTTTGTCTTATTTATCACTTCATGGATTACTTTTATTTTTTTAGTCTCTCTAAAGCATCGATTTCGGTGTGGTTCATGTTTCTTGTGACAGTGGGCTTTGAATAATTTGCTTCATAAAAATCGATGCTGTGAGATCAAAGTTAGTTTGTAGCTTAGCGTTGAATTTGTGGAGAGACGCACAAACATTGGTAAATAGCTTTCCTTCATTCCATGTGAATATTCGTACCAACAAACATTCACGTTGAATATATCTCTAAAAATGGGTCTTGGTCCAAGTTAGGCTTTTCCACAAATTAAAGCTTTTAATTTCACTTATATTAAATACCCAATAATTAAAAATACTTGTTCGCAATAAATCTAATAAAATATTTAACTGCTAGCTGTTGCAGAATTCTCCACTCGAATTATACACACACACACACACACAATCACACACCAATATAAAACGTGAAAACGAAGGAAGTGAGAGGAAGCAGATGAGTTCCGACTGTATTATTTTTTAATTTTCTTTTATAATAATTAGCCAGATCTTTCGCCCATGCATTATATTGAGTTTAGAAATGTAGCTTGGTATATACTCTCTCCGTTCCCAAAGAATTATATTGTCACTTTAAAGATTTTTCTTTATTTTAAAATAATTGTCACTTCAAAATTTATCTTTATATACATAAGTCACTTTTAATTAAATACTGGAACAAAAAAATCGATTTCCTCAGTAAAATGGTCATAACTTGAAAAAAAAAAACATGTGACTTCTAATTAATTTCAAAATGTATCCGTTTAAAAAACACAAACAAAGGCATACCTTATAAATATACAAGAATGCCATGTTGTGGGGAAAAAAACAAAGGCATTAAATATACTAAAAAATCATGCACAATGATGCAAGAGTATTTACTATCATAAATTCATTCTAAAACGTAATTAAGAATAAAAGAGAGAAGGTTATTCATCAACTTTCTTAATCTATGTGTACAATTTCCAAAATAAAAATTACCCATCTCGTCCTACTTATAAGAGAGAGAGAGAAAAAAAATTATACTTCACTATTTTTTTTATATTCATCTTTATCTTTATATCTTTATTAAATGCTAGAAAAATTATTAGTTCTTTTATCCTTATTAGGAGATAAAGAGGTGTCACCTTACTAAATTTTAGTACAAGGTTAATAAGATTTAAAATTTTTCTGAATTCTAGCAAAATATGTTTGATTGAAGTGACTTATAAATAAAATCAAAAAATATATTTTGAAACAAAGAGAGCACCATACCTTATACTTCTAATAGGAAACTTTTGAGAGGTTTACACTGATTCTTGTTATAAGAAGTTAAGAACCTCTCCAAGTTGCACAGGTATTGCATTAATTTTGTTTTTAAAAAAATGCCTTTGATTACTTCACATTTTCCTGCACTAATACATTAACTTAAGTCACTACAAAATAAAAAACAGCTAAATACATTAACTTAAGTCACTACAAAATAAAAAACAGCTAATTGGCAAGAGAAAATTCTGTTGCTAATGAGTGAAAATTTCATTGCTATGCAAAACACCATCACTAATTAGTGACAGAGTTATTCTATTGCAAACATTCTGTCACTAATTTAAGGGATAACTTATTCACTGGTGGATATAGATTATTTAATTACTTGAACAGATACTAAGAGATGGTATCCCAATAGTTTAATTTTAAGGGTAATTATGAAAAAATCATTCCAATTATTATCAAATTTAATGTTAATAATTAAATTAACTTAATTTATTAATTCTTGTAAAGTGGTTAATAATCCAGTCCTATACATAGGATGAGAGATAGCGCCAATTTGAATTTTAGTTTACATATGCAGAAAGTACAATTGGGAATTCAATTATTTGTTAGATTTGATAAAAGTACATTTTAAATATAATTTGAATGTATTTTTGAGGGTTACTCAAACAAGTGTTTTATAATTTATATTGATTTATTTTTTATTGCACGTACGAACGAGTATAGACTACGTTATGTAGAAAATAGAATTAAGAACCGAATTAGTGGGGTCGGTGGTCAACTCTTATCTAGTCTTTAAATTTATTTTTTTCAATGATGACAATACTTATTATTGAATCCTAAATGTACTAACTGTTATTTTAACGTTAATAACAATCATTATTTTGAATTCCTAATCCTAGTTATAGAATGTAGTTTTCCGATTTTGTCCCTGCAAGTTGCTACGACGTCGTTGCACCCAGGAGTGCATTTTCGCTCCTTACTTCCCTTTTGATGATCCTCAAAAGTTTGCCATCGTCCACAAAGTCTTCGGTGTCAGCAATATCAGCAAAATGTTGCAGGTCTCATCTCTCTCTCTCTCTCTCTCTCTCTCCCACCTTCTCTTTATCCTTAATTTCTCTGCAATTTTTTGCAGTGTATGTAATAATAATTTATATGTAAGTTCACACTATTTAAAATAAAAAAAAAATATACAAGAGTGCTTGTTTTTGGCCTAGCACTTCTGTATGTATAAAGCGCTTCGAAAGGCACCCTATACCTGATCGTTTGATTTAAGAATCGCTTTCTGACTTGATGTTTCAATGCGCTTTTGTTCTTAAGCGCTCTTGTATTGGCGTTTCCGTAAGCATTTTTTATCGTTGTAACAGTTATCCCAAAGACTGGATTTTGAATCCAAACAACACTTTCTTAGATGTTGCACCGAGTCAAATCATGATTTATGATTGTGCCACTTACAATAAATCTTATACTCCCTCGAGCATTTTTTTAGGAGTTTAACATTAAAAAATGTAAGATATTTTTAATCTTTTAAGATGTAATCATTGTTATTTTTTTGAAAATGCACCCATTAAATAAATCACTTTATATTTATTTTAAGATGAAACGTCCTATTAAATAGGGGTAAATATAAAAAAAATTAAGTTAGTTTGAAGACAATAAACTACTTTATTAGAGAATAATATTCAGTTAAAAATGTCTTATATTTTTTAATGAGAGAGTAAGCAACATTGATAGATTTTTTTATAGGTTTTAGTACTGAAGCATGAGAAAATGAATATTAAATTTAAAAATTATAATTGTAAGGATATCCTAACTACCATTAATGTTCTTGTAAAGTTTTATTTATTATTTTCCCAATACTTTAATTTTCCGGCATATACAGAGTAAAAGAAACAATAGTCGTATTGTTCATGACCAATGAATAGGAGCTTCCACTGCATCAAAGAGCGGATGCAGTTAGCAGTCTGGTGTACGAAGCGAACTTGAGAGTGAGAGATCCGATGTACGGATGCGTCGGAACTATATCCTATCTGCAAAATCAAGTTTCACAGTTAAAGACGCAGCTTGCAATGGCTCAGACAGAGATTATGTGCATCCAGATGCAGCAAGATTATTCTACAAACTTATCAACTCAGATTGATCATTACCAAGATGACAATAAGTCGCTTGTCTTATCTGATAACAACTATGAAAGCTGCAATATTAATCATAATCTTGCTGATCATCATCATCATCATCAGTATCTCAGTTTTGCTTCTTCTTCTTCCTCGTCTAGTAATGTAATCCAGGACCCTTTTATGAGGGAATCATTTTGGACTTAGAAGTTTTAGATTAATTATTATTATTAATTAATTAATATACATTTTCAGTGAATTATCGATTACATGTTTAATTTTTTTTTCTTGTTTAACTATTTTCATTAAAGTGTAAGATTGGCTAGCGCTAGCTAGCTGCTTTTGTGATCTATGATGTGCATGTTTTTTCTCTTGCTGTTGACAGATAAATAGCACTAAAAAAAAGTGGATTATAATTAAGAGGGAAGTTGCAGTAAACAAGAAGGGTATGTATGTAAGAGTCAAATCCTGCATGTGAGATTTTGAGTAGAGTTGAAGGCTTTACAACTAGTTTCTCTCTCTTGTATTAGTTTCTCTTCTTAATCCTTTTAAATATTAGGTTAATTATTGCCGATTAGGACCATTTTTTTTAATATTTAACTCAACTATTCTCTCTCTCTCTCTCTCTCACTCACACACACACACTGGGCTGTTCCTTATAAGCTGGCTGGCTGTTGAATATTCCTCTTCTATTTCTTGTTGATTGCACTTGAAATACCTTTACACACAATACACGTTATTCATAGGAAACAAGTGGGGGAAAAGAAAAGAAAAAGAAAAAAGAAAGGCCCTGGCTCAAGAACTTCTTAACCCCCCCCAAACAAAATTACACTAAATTACCCTCCACAAGTTTCATGAATTTTGACTTTTAATTTTATAAAATAAATTACCTTTTCCTCTTATAAATATGAAGATTCACTTATTCTCTTCCACATTTTAATAATTTTATTTTTTTCAATCCGTTTTATATACACACCCCCTAAATTACCCTCCACAAGTTTCATAAATTTTGACTTTTAATCTTATAAAATAAATTATGTTTCTCTCTTATGAATATGACGATTCATCTATTCTCTTCCACATTTTAATAATTTTATTTTTATTTTTATTTGTTCAATTCATTTTATTCTATTTCTTTCTAATAACTAAATAGGGCCCAAGAGCCACTGCTTAAATTGAGATAAACTAACCAATATAGAGTAGGGGACTCATGCGCCTCTCACAACATAAAATAGGAAACTGACAACTGATCTGATAACAAATAATAGGAAATAATTTTACAATATTAAACAATTAATAAATCCCTAGTTGTAGAAAATCCTAAGCTAATTTAGGTGGATAAAACCCCAGTCATCAATAATATATATACTCCCTCAAATTTCAAATATAGGAAAAAATAATCAATTCACACAGTTTAAGAAAGTTGGTTAAGTATAATAATTATATTTGAAGTTAAAAAAACTTGGACTAAATTATCCTTGTAATTACTTAAACAAATTTGTCTAGTAAAAATAACATTGACTTTATTAGGGACAATTTAGAAAAAAATATAATAAATGCTTCTTGAAATTTGTAATTTTATTTATAAATAAAAACAAAGAGACACTAACAGGAGTTAAGTCTAGCAGAAGAGGCTAATTTCTTACAATGTGGTAAATCCAAGTTCAATCTCTGTTGGAAGAGGTATCCACTTTTAGTGTCCAACTATGTCTTGAATAGGATTATCTTCAATAAGAGAACATATATGACCAATCATGGAAAACAAAGAAACACATGGCAGTTTCCCTTCCATTTAATGACGGAGTAGTATAATATTTGAATATTTGAATAGTAGCCTTGAATATTTGAATAGTTGGGTTAATTCTAAAAAAAAATCACTGATTAGTTTATCCCATATATATATATATATATGCATCATTTATTTCATTGATGTTCTTTGAATTTAAGTTTTAGTTCTTCTTTTTCTGATTAATTTTTTTTTCCAGATATCTGACGAAATTTGATCAGGTACCATTTCTCTCTTCAAAATCTGAAATCGTCTGGCTCAACAATTGTCTCAATATGCATGATTAAAATCATATGTAAGTATTTAGCAAATAAATAAAAACAATATAATTAAAAATAAAGAAAAGAAATATATAATGCACTTTCTCTGTTTTATATCACTCTCAGATTTTCTTTTTTTTTTTTTTTTTTAATTGAAGGGCAAGCACAAGGCTTGAAGAGCTCACAAAGGAGTCATTAGGCTGTGCTAAGCATATCTTCGTGTATAAAAGTAATACATTCATCCAGAACATCATTCATAAAAGTAATAATATAATCGGACCAGTGTCACGGCTCTCGCTTGCAATGGAATCAACGTAACACAGCGAAATAATCTCTCTATAGGCATATGGTGCATTTCAGCTTCAATATTCCCATAGATAAGATCACGATCCAAGTGGCTTTCCAAGGTGCAATGAGTCCCACATCATGAACCTCATAAGTTGAGTAAGGTTTATAAGTGTAAAAGATTTCTCCTCTTAATAGGTGTTCGTGGTTGAACAATAAATAACAGGCATGCCAAAGATGCTGAATCTCAATAAATAACGAAAGGGTTTTGAGTTTCCTTACCATAGCTTGCTCAGATGTAAAAAGATAGAAAGTTTTGGTAGAACAAGTGTGTAATTTAATTGAAGTGTAAAAATTACAAACAAAAAATAAGAATTAAAAAAAGGCTAATGAATGTAAAATATGTGAGTCTTGATCAAGTGTTGACTGGTTTTTTCTGTTGTTCTTCTTTCTATTTATAATGTCGGATAGCAAAAGCCCTTTTCTTTGAGACTTAGCACATTCTATTGAAGAATCAAGACTCTCACAAAACTTATGGCACGATCTCTCTATTTTGATAACCAGCCCGTTTCATCGAACTACTCGGGCACTTAGGATCGTGTCCTCGTGCTAACGGTATGATATTTGAAGCTAACGGGATTTTGACATGTTTATTTGTTGTGGACTTGAGCTTCGGGCCGGCCTCTTTGGTTTATATTGGACCTGGTGCTTCGATTAATTAGCGTAACTAGCCTCGTGACCTATTTGAACGATGTTTTATATTTAGCCCAAACAATAAGCTAATTTTTTGGAATAACTTCTCTCTTTAAACTTGTGTTTATAACATTGATGTATTTAATAGCAGAGCTATGTATATTTGAGGGTGGCCAATACACCCCCTCACATGGAGAAAATTGCATAGATAGTATGTCAAAATTACAATTCTGCACCCATAGTTTTAGAATTTTGAACACTCTGGGCTTGATAAAAAATATTTAGGTTCAAAAACTTCTTAAATAAATGATATTTTAACTCATACCTCATAAATTTAAGCAAAAAAAATTATATTCATTTGACAAGTTATTACAAAAATGGATTAAGAGTTGTTTATTTTACAATAAAATCCAAACACAACAAATTAAAATCATTCTTTTCGCTAATATTTTTCTTTTTTTAAATCAAATTCTATATCAACTTTCTCAACATATTTTTTTGCCCAAATAAATCCTTCGTACATTTTTTCAAATAAAAATATGCATAACTTTACTTATGTTATTATATTTTTTGTCTAATGTGATTATTTTTTAGAATTATTATAATATTTTTTAATTATTAATTTTTAAATTGAGTTGTCTCGCACTCCTTGACTTTAGGTTCTAGCTCCATCACTAGTAGTATTATAATAAGTCTCACATTAAATAGCCTCACAAGCTAAGTGAGGTTTATAAATGTAAGAAACTCTTTCTTTTAATGGGTTAATCTTTTGGATTGATGAGCTCTCTTGTAGGCTTGTGCTATTGACACAAGAGTGGTTCATCATCTTCACACCAAGAAGCTTGTGCATCTCTGTTAAAGAGTCAGAAAATAGGTGTCCTTTAGAGAAACCGAGTCTCGATGATATCATGACATGCCTCCAAACCTACCTTCATTGCTATAGTGCTTCAGCTATCACTACAGGAATATCTTCTAGGGCACGTTTCAAACCCTTAATCCATTTCCCATTAGAATTTCTAATCATACCTCCACTAGCAGCATATATCTCTCTGAGGATTGATTGAGGCATCCACATCAACGCCGCAACGCGTACCGCATTCTCTGGAGGTGAGATCCAAACATATATAGTCTGTTGCCACCGATTGTGGGAGGATAATGTGCCTGAAATTTCCATCTGCAACATGCCCATGAAGATGCTAAAGACAACTATGAATCAATTCTGAGGGATCGAGCCTGTCATTCTCAAAGATGAATCTGCACTGCTTCTTTATATTGCGCATAATTGCATAACTCCATCCCATATCAACATATATATATATATATATGTATGTATAATAAAATCAATGATAAAGCCATACTATTTGTTATGAATGGCATATTACTTCTCAAATTTTGTGCGGTAACTGGCAAGACACAGAAATAGTTCTCAATATATAGTGATCATAGTAATTGTTTGGGAAAAACTTGCACACTTAGGCTTATATACTTAAAATGCTTGTATCCAATTAAATCAATACATGTGGATCTTTTATAAATTATCTTTTCTATAAAAAAGCATTATCATTAATTATATTAATATATTAGGATCCACATGTCATGATATGATTTAATATAAGCATATTAAGTATATAAGGTTAAGGACATTAGTCTTACTCTTAATGTTTTCTATCCCGATATGGCAATATCAATGTGTGTGTGTGTAAGTTCTTTCCCAAATATCTTCTGATGCAATAAAAACCTGTTTGATTATATCTAGGAAAATATAATTTAAGTTTCTTAACTTTTAAGTTATTAATCAGTTTACAAATTATGAATAAAAACAATGTAGTCCTTATATATAGTTTTTTTTACTTAAAATAAGTCAATCCTTGTGTTTAAACTGGTATTAGTGTAAGTTGTTCTGGAATTGTTGATTCATATGTCAACTCTGAGGAAATATAACATTTAATATTTCAATTATCTCGCAATTATGGATACAACAACAACAACAACAACAACAACAACAAGCCTTTATCCCACTAGGTGGGGTCGGCTACATGGATTGCAAGACGCCATTGTACTCTATCATTTATCAAGCTTTTAGGAATATTATTAATTAAGAGATCGCGTTCAACAACTTCCAAGAGTGTTCTCTTAGGCCTTCCTCTACCTCTCTTAATCGGACTCAAAGTTATATGTTCCACTCTTCTTACTGGTGCCTCCCTTGGTCTTCTTTGGACATGCCCAAACCATCTCAACCGATTTTCTACCATTTTTTCCTCAATAAGTGTCACCCTAACTTTTTCGCGTACGTGCTCATTTCAAATTTTATCTTTACATGTATGTCCGCACATCCATCGTAACATTCTCATCTCTGCTACTCCAACTTTATGCTCTTGCTGTCCCATTAGAGCCCAGCATTCACTACTATATAACATTGCCAGTCTGATAGCAGTGCGATAAAACTTTCCTTTAAGTTTATTAGGCACCTTACGATCACAAATAACTCCTTTAGCTTTTCTCCAATTAAACCACCCAGCTTGAATTCTATGTGAAATATCTCTACTGATTTCGCCATCATTTTGAATAATGGCTCTCAAATATCTAAACTTTTCCACTTGAGGTATAATTTAATCTCCTAATTTCACTTCCAAATTATTATCGAATAGTCCTTTACCAAATTTACAATATAAATATTCCGTCTTACTCCTACTCAGACGAAAACCTTTCGACTCCAATGTCCTCCTCCATAACTCAAGTTTGCAATTAACCTCTTCTCTTGTCTCTGCTATAAGAACTATATCATCCACGAAGAGCATACATTTCGAGATTTTCTCTTGAATATGTTCCATCAAAACATTTAAAATCAAGTTGAACAAATAAGGACTCAGAGATGATCCCTGATGTAGTCCAATCTTTATAGGAAAATCCTTTGTTTGACCACTAGGAGTTCTTATACTAGTTTTTACCCCCTCATACATATCTTGAATGGCTTTAATATAAGCAATTCGTACTCTCTTTTTTTCCAACGCTTTCCAAAGCACTTCTCTTGGTATGCGGTCATAAGCTTTTTCCAAATCAATAAAAACCATGTGTAGATCTTTATCTTTACAACGATACTTTTTCATTAATCCCCTTAGTATATAAATCGCCACTGTAGTTGATCTACCTGGCATAAAACCAAATTGATTCTCAGAAATACTTGTCTCCAATCTCAACCTTTGCTCAATTACTTTCTCCCACAATTTCACTGTGTGGCTCATGAGTTTAATCCCTCTATAGTTAGTACAATTCTGAATATCTCCTTTATTTTTATAAATAGGAATTAATGTACTTCTCCTCCACACATCAGGCATTTTCTTGGACCGTAAAATCACATTAAATAACTTAGTTAACCATCTCACCCCTTCTTCACCTAAACATTTCCATGCTTCAATAGATATACAATCAGGTCCGTTGGCTCTACCATTTGCCATTTTCTTAAGAGCTTCTTTTACCTCCTTATCACATATTATTTGATAGAATGACAAATTTTATTCTCCTTCACCAGTTACTAAATCTTCCAAGTTACTAGATGAATCCTCTCCATCATTGAAAAGTTTAGAAAAGTAAGTCTCCCATCTATTTTTAATTTCATCATCTATAACTAAAATTCTTTCCTCTTCATCCTTAATACACCTTACTTGTTCTAGATCTCTTAATTTTCTTTCCCTACTCTTGGCAATCTTATAAATATTTTGCTCTCCTTCCTTCGTCTCAAGATTCTTATAAAATTCTTCAAAAGCTTTAGAACGAGCTTCACCCACAGCTCTCTTAGTTTCCTTCTTAACCATACGGTACCTCTCCCAATTTTTCTCATTGTTACACAAATGTATGGCTTTAAAACAGTTCTTCTTATACTTGATTTTGTCCTGTACACTATTATTCAACCACCAAGACTCCTTATCTCTCGGACCAGAACCTTTCGATTCTCCCAAAACTACTTTTGCAACCTCCCGTATCTTTTTAGCCATATCCTCCCATATGATGTTAGCACCTCCCTGAGATTCCCAAATTCCTTTATCCAAAAGATTTCCCTTGAAAATATCTCGCAATTATGGATCTCATTCTAATTTCAAAATAGGGATCTAGTTTGATAGGCCCACTCATATTGGGCCTAAATTATAAGAAATAGATGGGGAATAGGCCAAAAGATGGCCTCAAATTTGTTGCACTGCACACAAAAATAAGAAAAGTCGTCCCCAACACAAAAAAAGAAAAAAAAAAGAAAAAACGATGTTTTCACACACACACACACACACACAAAACAAGGGCCAACACACACACACACACACACACACACACAAACAAGGGCCAGGCCAGAAAATTAACCGAAACTACAAAACTGTGATTGGTCAATGGCAAGCAATATCATTAACAAAATCACCTCCCTTACTTGAAAACATTTTCGGGTTCAAATTTAGCATTGACATGTTGACGTGTGTTTCCATTTTTTATGGAAAAGGGAAGGGTTATAGTAGAGGTATTTTTTTTTTTAAAAAAAAGATGAGGCTTGGAGTCACGAGCTCTTTGTGCACAAGGACCCTCAAGGATTGATAATTCGTTTCATATAGAGAACATTGGCCTCCTTTGCTAGAGAAATTTTGATTGCACACATCCATCCTTTTATTGGAGCAAGATAATCCTATTTAAAGCACAGTTTGATACAAAATGTAGGTACCTCTCATAACAATGTATTAATAAAAATTTAAATATTAATTCATCATTATTGTGATATGAAGGATAAATTCTTTTTTCTAAACTCAACTATTTGCTTTTGTCGTTGGAGAGATGCAATTGAACTGTATTTCCCATTTGAAAGCCAACATACTCATAATTTCAATAAAGATCAAAGCTAGAATTAATATTGTATGAATTTTATTTAACTTTTTTTGGCGCAGGAGAACCTTAGAGGAATAGTTGACCAGTTTACGAATCAACTACTCAATATGACTAAACTATTTTTTTTTTTGGTGAAAACACTATGGCTTTTTTTGAGGGGGGGCTGAAAACACTATGGCTAAACTTTTATTTGCTCTAATAATACCCCAAATGTTTGAGGATACCAAACGGCGGAATAAAAAGAAAATTATTGATGGAGACTATACGTGCTTGTGTAACCAGAAATTATGGCGAATTTACAGGGTTGAGATAGAGGAGGGAAATGGTTATGAATGAAATAAGGTGGCAGGGTTGTCACGTGTTGGTTGAGGCATATGATCGATCACTTGGCCCATGATACGGCAATAATTGTAGATGAGGAATGGCAAATGACTCCATTCCGGGCACTGACTTTCCCTAATTATATGCCAATGTTGTAACTACCCTCCTCCATTATATTTACTAATATCTAGGCTCAATCATTCATTTCTTTTTTCTTTTTCTTTTTTTAATTTTCTCCCCTATCATTTTCCTCATTTAATTCACAGTTTCTAGTATTAATAAAATTTCCAGTTAATAAAATCTTGATATTTCACTTTACAAAAATATGTTTACAACCTTTGAATAATGGGGAATAATACAAACAGACAATATGGAGTTGCTTGCTTAGGAGTATAATATGGAAATTCAGGTTAATCTATCCAATTAAACTAGTAAATCCAGTGACAAAGCCACATGTAGGGTGAGGCAGGCATATGGGAAAAATAAGATGCATGGAGTATAAGTTTTTATATTTTACAATTTGCACCCTCCCTTTCTTATATTTTGCACCTCCTTATTTTAATATTGTAAACTTTAAACCCATTTTAATATTTCTTTTTAGCCTAGATCTAAAATTCAATTTTTTTAACTTAAAGCCTAGTGAATATTAGCCCACAATTTCATTATATCTAAACAACAATATTATTTATTAATGTTTTTGAAAAATAGAAAAAGAAAACCTAATTTGACTAAATTAAACCCACATTTTCCTCTTCCTAAATACTAGGAAGGGACTAATAAGACAAAAAAATAATGAAGAATGAAGATTTAAGACTCGAGTAAATTCATTGGATACATTTCATTGACTTGTTGCACTTATAAGTTTGCAAGTAAAAGTTGAATTAATAAACAAAAAGAAAGAAAGAAGGAAGAGAAATAGTGAATTTGAAAAAAAAAAAATTTTTTTCTTATATTAAGGATCTTTGCTCTGCCACTAAGTAAATTGTTAAACCAATGTCTTAACTAGTTTAACAACATGTTTTTTTTATAATAGATCTGATTGCAGTTTAACTACAATTTGACCATTAACTTTTAAATTAATAATCCCTTGATTGGTTTTAATAATCAGTTTTGCTTTCAATAATTAGAGAAGATAGATTCAACTTTGGTAATGAAATTTTTTCTACTTGGTTCCCTCCAAGCCGTAACTTCCCAAACAGTAAAACCTCACATTTTTCTCAAAACTAACTAAAGAAGCAGTATAAAACAGAAAACATGGAAGTTCAACTTCTCTAATATTTATTATATATTTTTATAAACTTATCCTTAAAAAATATAAAATAAAATTTAATTAAAAGTATATTTTTTTATAGCATATAAAAAGTCTACTCCCTGTAGGGTGGAAGAGAGTTGGATTGGTTCAAATACAGGACATTATTATAAATGTTTGATGTATTAATATATTTTACAAATGCCCTCTACTATTCATAGAGTTAAGTTCTCATTAAGAACGAGAGGGAGAGAAAGAATACATTTGAGTAATTAATTAGGGTCATTGTGAAAATAAAATTTTAATTTGAGATAAATTGAATGAATTTAACAAATATTATAATCTTAGTAAGGTAGTTGTTGTTTACCATTACAACTATTGAAGATCACAAGGTGTATATTTATTTAAAAAGTAATTAGACTTCCCGAAAATACTTTGTTTGAGTTATATTATAAGACACTTTTAACTACTTCATCAAACTTAAGAAGAAGTGACTAAAACATCAAATTTATTTAATTATTTTCAATGTTATATGTATTTATTAGAAAAATTCAAAATTTATATTACATTATCTTTCTTTTTTAATAAATTTAAATAAGAATAATATTAAAAAAATATAAATAATATTATATTAAGTGACTTATTATAAAAATTATCCATCTCTTCATTTCTAAAAGATGTCTTTAATATGGAAATATGGGTCAATTTACCTAGATGATGAACTGCAAATCATTGTTTTGATCAATTTCATAAAAAGACGTGTTTGATGTAGTTTAATTATAATTTTAAACATTAACATTTGAATCAATATTTTAATCAATTTAATAACCAGCTCAATTTTCTGTACCTAATAAAAATTAGAGGGAGTAACTATTTAAACAAGAAATTATTTATCAATTTTTTGTCAAGAAAGATGTACTACTTCGAAGAAAATTTAGTTAATTACCAATCAATTTTTGAGATTTATTTATTGTTTTGTTCTAAAAGATTTATTTATTGTTTGAGTTTCTATTATTTTCTTAAAAGTGAAGGGCCCGCTATTGGTGACATGCTTCAATCAGAGTGTAGCGTGATGCAGCCATACAGAAGCATAATGAAGAAGTTCAGAGTATATTTGTTTGTTTTCTGGGTCCATGTCTGAACAATCGAGCAGCTAAATATATTTTTATTTTTAATTTTTTTAAAAAATAAAAAGTACAAAATATTTATTAATAAAATAAAAAGTAAGAAAATTATTTGTATGCATGATACGAAATCTTGAAAGTCTCATGAAAATTATTTCAGAATTAAATTTCATCGTTATAAATAAAATTTATTTCAAAATTATTTATATGCATAATATAATACAAGCGAAATCTAACAATTTCTACTTCACCTAATAAACAGTAAACAGTAGTAGTAATTTAATTTTAATAAATAATTTTTTTATATAATTGAAAAGATATATTTTTTTAGATGTACAGATAATATAGTAGTACTTTCCAGGCTGTGAAATTTAATTATTTTCGGATAACAGAGAGAGAACATTACATGACACGCATCTGAAATTCTGAATGTTGGTTTGGCGTTACCAGTTGCCACTATCCCTCTTGCCAATCAACTTGGAACTGCATGATTGCATTGGCGCAGTAGCTCGAACGTTATAAATACCCTTTCACGGCCTTCATTTCCCTCCAGAGTCGAGCTCGAGCCTTCAGTACAATCAAAGGCGGCAGACTGTCCCTTCCATTGAAAGCTAATTGTTCACCAAAACTTCGAACAACTATGGGCACCATCCAGGTGGATATCTCTCCCGTGTGCCACGTGGTGGCCATGCCTTACCCAGGCAGAGGCCACGTCAACCCCATGATGAACCTCTGCTCCATGCTGGCTTCTCGGAAGCCAGACATTATCGTCTCCTTCGTCGTCACCGAGGAATGGCTCGGCTTCATCAGGTCGGAGAGAAACCCGACAACGTCCGGTTCGCTACCATACCCAACGTTATTCCGTCCGAGTTGGATCGGGCCAAGGACTTTCCGGGTTTCATGATCGCCGTCTCCACCAAGATGGAGGCTCCGTTCCAGGAGCTTCTGGATCGGCTTGACCCGCCCGTCACCGCCATAATCGCCGACACGAAGCTTGTTTGGTCTATCGGTCTTGCCAACCGCAAGAGCATGCCCATTGCTTCTCTTTGGCCTATGTCTGCTACTATTTACTCGCTGCTCTACCACTTTGATATGCCCAAAGACAAGGGCCATTTTCCCATTGACATCTGAGGTTTGTTATTATTTAGGATTTAAATTCACTAGAATTGCGATTGCTAAATTTATGTAAGGTTCTATTTTTGAAAAATTATGTTATTATTTTACATAAAATATTTTTTTCTTTCTTAAAAAAAGTAAATTTTACAGAAATTTATTGGTCAGTAATCGCATTATTTACTATACTCAATATTTGAGCAGTTAATGGAATTTTAAGTTATATGTTTACACAGGGCACCTTCTGGGCTCATTTTTTTTATCTTTAATGTAAGGCATATCATGTGATATTAATTATATTTTTTTAATATTATTCTATTTGAAGTCATTAACTATAAGAGAGAATATAATGTAAATTCAAAAAAATTTCATTTAAACAAAGGTAAAATTAAAATTTTATTTTATTTTTAGACAAAGTTGCTCATTGATTTCGCTGAAGTAATTGAATGTGCCTTATAACAAATATTGGAGGAAATAATTAATAAATGAAGACATTTTATTTAATATTTTTGTTTAATTTTTATATTATAAGGTTTGAATTCCAAGCCTTTGCACGCACTACTTCACCTCAACTAATTATTATTATTATAAACCATATCTGAATATATATTTGGAAGCGAGAAAACTAAAATCTGTTAAGAGAAACATAGTAGCTTTGTGGTCGGACGTCCTCAAGGATTCAAGTCATATGCTACGAACTCATAATTTAACATTACTTGATTTGTTCTGTAACGTTTGTTTTCTTTTCTTCTTCTTCTTTCTTGTTTTTTTTTTTGGTGATAATAAGATTATGGTGTTAATTATGTATCAGAAATGGGAGATGAAATTGTAGACTATATTCCTGGAATGGCCCCAACACAAATCAGAGACCTCCCAACTGTGTTTCACGGTCAAGATCTAAAACTCCTCCAACGTGCCCTGGACACCGTCCGATTGGTCTCCACCTCACTGTGCCTCATGTTCACCACCGCCTACGAGCTCGAACCCGAAGCAGTCAACGCTTTACGATCCAAATACAACATCCCCGTCCTCCCCGTGGGCCCTAGCGTCCCTTTCTTCAAGTTCACCGACCCCGCCATCGCCGCCGCCACCGCCACTGCCGCTGCAAGCACCAACGACTACTTCAAGTGGCTTGATTGCCAACCTGACGCCTCCGTCCTCTACATCTCCCAGGGAAGCTTCCTCTCCGCCTCAAACACCCAAATGGACGAGATCGTGGCCGGGATTAAGAGCAGTGGAGTCACGTACCTCTGGGTGGCGCGTGGAGACACGAGCAGTCTCAAGGACAGGCTCGGGGAAAAAGGCATGGTGGTGCCGTGGGTTGATCAACTGAAGGTATTGTGCCACCCGGCGATCGGAGGGTTCTGGTCACACTGTGGATGGAACTCGTCGCTGGAGGCGGCGTTCTCCGGCGTTCCGGTCCTGACGTTTCCGATATTCTGGGACCAGGTGCCGAACAGTAAGAGGATAGTGGATGAGTGGAAGAGTGGGTGGAGGGTGAGGAAGAAGATTGGGTTGGAGAGACTTGTAAGCAGAGAGGAGATAAGTGAGCTTGTGAGGAAATTCATGGATAGTGAGGAAGATGAGATTAAGGAGATGAGGAAGAAGGCTAAAGGGCTTCGTGAGGCTTGTTTGAAGGCTGTGGCTCCTGGTGGTTCTACTCAAGTCAATCTCGATGCTTTCATTGAACACGTTTGTAAGCTCCAAGTCAACCGCAAGTAAATTATTAGCAGATCATCAGATTGACTGGACTTGATTTTCTTACTTGTTGAAGGAGAAAATGATGTTGAGAAATAAATGGATTTTTAACAAGGAGTAGCTTCTTGCTATCTGGATTCTCAGTCTCAGTAGTATTTGCACGATTTGATGGTTTCTATGTTAAATTGAGTCCCAGAATTAAATATCAAAAAATTAAATATTTATCATTTATTCCCTAAGACATTTTGGGTATTTCAAAATGCAATTAATAATAATTTTTTTCTTCTTCCCTATGTCATTGTTGCTGTTCTCGTTGAGGGAGCTTTGATTTTCCTTTAGTTCTTCCTCTTCTTCGCTACTACTGTTTGCGAGGTGAGTGAGGGTGGAATTGGAGTAGGAAGCTCATGGTAGGTAAAATTTATTATAATTGCTTCCGTGGCTGCAGAAAAAATGAATTTATATCTTATTCCTTAGAGCTAAATTGTTGGGGAGTTGGGTTAATTGTAAAGCATGATGAATTTAAATATTGGTGTTTGGAAAGTGGTGGGCTAGGGATTTGAAGGTAATTAAGAAGCTTGATGGAATTGTTTGGAAATTGATTTTTCAAGTGTGTTGGGCATCGTCAAGTCAATGGTAACCCAATATTACCTCTCATAAATTTACAAAGAATGACCAACAAAAATAACAAAAAAAAAAACCTCAAACAAAAATTAATACTAATTAAGTCCTTTAAACTAGAAACAAATCCTAGTAGACTAATAATATCTTATTCATATAAAATATAAAAGTATCATTTTAACCAACTACTTTGACCAACTAATGAGTGATTATCAAATCACCAATGTTGGAAACATCAGGAAGTAATTAAAACAATTATATTTGGTTTAACAAAATCTTGTTGAATTGTCATGTGCAAACGTGCTATAGAAGTATTGTATATAGATGATCATTGGGTCTATTAGACCTTAATTAGGTATTAGAATTGGACCCTAATGGTATTGGGCTACATTTAAGTCCAATTAGATTGACCACATTTGAACCCTTGATTTTGGGCCTTTGGCATATAGCCTAAGGTCCCTTTGGCCACAACCAACACTTAAAATTTAAGTTTTCTATATATGCATTTTTTTTTGGTCAAAAATAGATAGAGAGGGCAAGTGAGATTGAAAGAGCTGACTGAGCTCTACTAAGGTTTATAAGATTTAGCTATTTGAAGCTATTAGAAGCCTTTAAACTCTTGGATAATTCTTCTAACATCTTCATCCTTATGCATTTTTATTGTGAGTTTCTTGGTATTAGTGTATGGAGTTCCAAAATGGTGTTTTTTCATCTATTGATCTAACTCTAGAGCCCTGTTTGGTAGGAAGGATTGGGAGTGTGGGACTGGTATTAGGATTGAATAATCCCACCTTTTATGTTTGGCATAAGGGAGTGAGAAATTTAATCCCAATCCCAATCCTACCTAGGTGGGATTACCCAATACCACCACCCCCCATGGTATTGAAAAATTAATCTTGGGTTTGATTATTTTCAGACCAAATTACCCTCGCCTCTCACCCTCATCTCTCTCCCTCAGCTCTCACTCACTCAATGCAATTTCAGACCAAGCAATACTGACGCCGATACCCCTTTCATCCGCCAACGCTAATGCAGTCCTCCATCGACGCCAACACCATCCTCCACAAGTGCCACCGCTAGATCTGAAGGGAGACGGAGATCGACGAAGAAAGAAGAAGGAGAATGATCGATGACCCAAGCCTCTCCTCCACTGGTGGCGACCTTGGCGAGATTCAATCTGCCAGGTGAAGTCATTGCAGGACGCACACGAAGAACATTTGAAATTGCTTCAGAACCAATGGCTTCTTCAAAGGGCTTCTAATCATTTTTTAATTTCAAGAGGTATTATGGCCTTTCATAATTTATATGTAATTATAAAATAAAATAAAAGGAAGTATTCCTCATAAGTATTACTCCATACCAAACATGATTTTAAGACCTCATTCCCACTCCCAATCCCAATTCCAATCCCACTCCCCTCCCAATCCCAATCCCTCTAAATTGAGACCTACAATCCAAACAAGGCCTAGGGGAGTTGTTGGATGTTTTTTTAAATGTCTAACCAAAGGTTTATGATGCTAATGATGATTTAGGGTTTTAAAGTAGGCTTTTGGGTAAACCCTAGAGTTAATTAATTGAGTTTGTGAGGTTAAGGGTGATTAGTAGTGTTCATTAGACTAATAGGAGTCTAAGTGACCCTATGGAACCTAGAAATGGGTTTGGTTTTGGTAAATGACTGCAATGGGATTTTTGAGGTTAAACTTTAATTAGAGAAAATCTATATTAATTAGTCATTAATGATGATGATTATGTAATATGTAGATTGATCCACGACTGATGTGTAACATCCAAAATTTTAATCCTCATATTAAATGAATTAATCAAGGTTAATTAGATAAAATTTGTGTGCTATTTAATTTAGGGATGATCAAAAAGGACTAATGGGCTTATTAATTGTGGTAATAGTCTTTAGATTGAGCTTGAAGGTGTATTGTGTAATAACCCTAGTTACTACTCCCAACACACCATACAATATTATCAATTCAACAACTTACGCTAGCCTTTACAATTTACTATCCTTAAATAATACATGTCAATTACATACATGGTTGTCATCAAAATAACATTATGGCTCATAAAAGTTACTTCCTTGTTTCAACCTCGAAACTCACCCTGACCAATCCATCACCTAGCCTCAGCAAGCCAAACCCTACTTATGTTAGCCTAAATGTTACTCATATTGGGGAGAAGTCACTTGCTCGCCTAGGCTTGTGCCTATTTGCCTCGACAACAAGCACATATCACTCGTCCAGATTCATTCATGCATAGTAGTTTTAGACAACAAATTCATGTCTATAAACATCAAAATCATTTACATAACCATAATTTTCAAAAATATTTTCCCAAGCATGCTCTTAATTTAAATCAAAGTTCAATAGGTAATATAGAGCTAAAACTCAACTCAAATATCTTAAATAAAAAATATAAATAAGGACCTTTAACACCGGTTTAGGCCTAAGTAATTCAAATATCAAGATATAAACTTTAATGTGTATTAAACATGTAGCTAAGTTCCCCTATAGTTGGTAGAATCTCAAAATAATCATTCATTACAATAATCAATAGAGTGTAAAGATCTCTAGTATCGGGTTCCTAAGGCTTCAGCTTTCTCATTTCCTTTTTCTTCTTTTGAAAACAAGTAAATGTAATGAGGTGAGATTTCATATAAAATGTCAGTAACTAGGATATTTAAATCAATAGATGAAATAGTGATAACATACAATTCACACAATCCACATATTTAGCTTAAACCACATACAAAATATATTTCAAAGTTTAAATCAATCATTTAATTCCATGATGATTCACAAAAAAAAGTATCAAATGATGCATTCTCAAATCCCCTTTATAACCTTCTTATTACCTTTGACTGAACTCATAAGCAACTCAATTTAGGTCTAGTCTATATTACTGGGCTAGTTCTGCTCTCCAAATTAAGAGGGGTTGCCAGGCTAAAGACTTCCTTACTCCAGTTTAGACCATGGCTCCCTTTACTAAAACTTCAAGGTGTCATGATATGCCCAACCAACACTGCCAATCTAAGCAATGAACCTGAGCAAGTGCTAGACGAACATTACTAATCTGAGTAGTGAAATTAAGCACACATAAACATATTCATATAAATCAATATTGAAAGGCAACCTTAGTAGGGCAGGCCATGGATTTTCCATTATTTTTACAACTCCTTTACAGGTGAACTCCTTCCTTTATGCATGCATTTAGATAATTAAGGGCCCATATGCATATCTATCTCATATCAAATTTTGATACATAATTCATATATCATAGGGCAATTTCAATATCTGACAATTCTAGACTTCTTATACAAGCATATCATCAAATTAGGAATTTTTTGTAATAATTAATCTTGTTTCATATATCTAGAATACGATCACAATGTCACATGGTACATAAATCATTACTCAGATTTAGGTTTCATATCTCAAATGCAACATGTATATTAATAAGTAAGATAGCATAAAAAAAAATCTCCCAGGCAATGTTACAAACTATAATATATATTAATTTAAATCCCTAGTTACCTCAAACCTTTAAGAGATCAAAAGTTTAATCTCTTACTCCTATGTTCTATCATACTTGTATCCCAATAGTTTATAAGATAAGCTAACACTATACATTTTTTATATAAATAATTAACCTAGTTAAAACTATTTTTGAGACTCACATGGATGAACTCTAAGAATTCAAATCTAAGATCCTAGTCCAGGGTAAGATCTTAAACATTAGATCTATAGAACAGATATATAGAAGGTGTAGATTGGTTATAGAGGACTTACCTTAGTAAAATCCAACTTGACTAGGGCTCCTTAGGTCACTGGAGGCCAACCCTAGCAAATAAAACTCATAAACTGTACCTCTAAAATGTTTAAAAATGATTTTTGGCTTTACTTTTTGGCTGAGACATCTATTTGTAATTTTTTCAAAATGCATTGCTTATCTTAGTGAGGTGTCCCACTCACCTTAACAAGTATCATAGTTCAGCCCCACTTAAGTCAAGTTTTCCTGCTCTCATTCAACCCCAAACTTAAGGTTAACACCCTATCCTAAGGGATGTTAAGCCCCCAATCAATTCCCTAACTCTCAGATTCTCAAATTTCACTAAGGTCTCATTTCTCGAGATGTTACAACTCTCCCTTCTTATAGGAATGTTTCCCTCAAAATTTAGGCAAGTAGATCATATTCACACACAAACAAGCAAAATAACACACTAAGATGCTAGAATTTCATACGAAATTAGTTTTAAACATAACATAACATATCAATTTCAAGCACTTTTACCTAATCAAACAACTGAGGATATAACTGCCTCATTTTCTCCTTAGTTTCCCAAATGGCATCCTTGGGTGTTATACCCTTCTATGCTACTTTAACTAATCAGATAGATGTATTTCACAGCTGTTTGATCTTAAAATCATCAATCTACTCTAGCTCCGTTTGATAAGTGAGTTTTTCACGCAATCAACCCTCCTTTGGCTCAATAATATGTAATGGATTTAGGTTATATTTATTTATTTATGAGACATGAAATACATTATGAATCCTCTACAAATGCAGCGGTAAGACAACTCAGTAAGCAACATGCCTTACTTGTTCTAGAATGTCAAATAGACCTAGAAACATAGGCATCAATTTCTTCACTCTTATGGATCGACTAATCCCAATCATCAAGGTTACTTTAAAAAACAAATGTTGCCTTACCATAAACTAAGGAGTTTACTGCCTCTTATTGGGGTAACTCTTCTATTTACTCTGAGTAGCTAATAGCTTCTGCTTGATCATCTTGATCTTCTCCATAGTCTTATCTATGATATTTGGCCATAAAAGCCTCTTCTCACTTAACTCTATTTAACATAAAGGTGACTGAAACTTCTTACCAAACAATGCTCATACAAAGCCATCTGAATGCTCAAATGGTAGCTATTATAGTAGACAAATTCAATTAAGGGTAAATGTCACTCCTAATTGATCCCCAATTCTATGGCATCAGCCCATAACATATCCTCAAGAGTCTCAATGGTCCTCTCAAAATGTCCATCGATTTATGTGTGATAAGCAATATTAAACTTTAATTAGGTATCTAAGGCCTTGTGTAATGCTCCCCAAAGATTTAAAGTGAACCTAGGGTCCTTATTAGAGATAATACTCCTGGATATCCCATGTAATCTGACTATCTCCCTTAAATAGATCTCTGCAAACTGTTCTATAGTGAGTGTCATCCTTACAGCTAAGAAATGGGCTGACTTAGTGAGTCTATCGATAATTACCCACACTGAGTCATTTCCTAACAGTGTTCTTAGTAATCCAAAAAAAAATCTATCATGATATGATTCTACTTCTACTCTAGCAGTTCCATGCTCAAAAACAGCCTTACTGGCTTCAAGGGATAATTCCAACTTACTGCTTACTGGGTAAGTTTCGTACCACCTTAACCTTCATTTTACACCAATTTATCATAGTTTAAGTTATTTAGGAATTGAATCTAAAAGTTTTAAGGGGTTGTTTTCTTATCCTATTGTAAGAAAAGACTCTTTGGAGTTAAATTAAGGCTTTGCGACTGGTTTGAGAGTTAGTAATGAAGCTTTAAAGCTGTAGGCTTAGACTAGTTGAATTGAGAAAGGAAAATGGGTAAAGGTTGGAAAGGAGTGTATTAAGGCTGCAATAAGTGGAAAAAGGATTTAAAAAGATGAATTGAACCTAGGAAGGGTAATTGTTAATGTTTGGATGTTAAGTATTATTATTAGTACTTTTAGTCAATTTGATAATTTACACTAGGTGCTAATTTTGTGTAGATTGTTGTTGATAGTGTGTGAATTGAGCAAAAGAAGTACAAATTAGGAGAGTGTACCACATGTAACCTTTCTTAAGCACAAAAGGATTAATGTAACCATATAATATGTTATGTTTATTAATTAGTACAACTACTTGTTAGTAAATATGGAAAAATGTGATTTTTATGACTTCAAGGTTTCTAAATTTGGATATTTGACATGTGTATGATTTTATCATTAAAGATGTTTTGAAATATTTATTTTATTATTAATAAATTTTGATGAAATTGGTATATATATAAACATACTGATAGAGCATAGGTCCCGCATGTCCAACAAGTTCAGAAAGGCTAAGAGGCTCACAATGCAAAAGTAGTGAAACAAGGCTAAGAGGCCAACAATCAACCAGTGGCCTAAAAATATAAGAGGATCACATGAATGATTGTATAGATGTTGATATAGACAATTGCATGTGTGGAATGTGACATAGCACAAGACAAGCCACCCCCAAAGCCACCGTAGGTCAATTTCCAATTTGTTGAAGGCCCAGTGCTATTATATACACATAGAGGAGTCCAATGAAGATTTAATATGTTAAATTTAGGCCTAAATGCATTGCCTAATGGACCATGGGAATTTTAAAAAGTCAATAAACCTTATTCAAGCCCAAAATAGCCCATGCATGTATATGGACGTGAATAGTGAGATAAACATCCATTTAGAAGGTCTACTCCATGAAAAAGGTGTGTCACAAGCCTAAATCTATAAAGAGTAAAGTTCAAGAGGTGCAAACCCTAAGCCAATACAAGGAAGACTATAAGTTAAGCCTCTTGTAAGCAAGAAGGCATGAAACCCTAGTAAAAAGGTCAAGGGTGGTGTGATTTTAAGTCCCTTATGATCCCTTGATTATCTCTTTAATTGTTTTTTAATTTAGTAGTCCTTTAACTTGACTACCTTTCTTAAGGAACAAGACTAGTCATAGTTTTCTATTTTGAGTCTAGTCAAAGATTAGGATTAATTATTTTTTTAAATTTTGTAATCCCATAATTTTAGGATCACATCTTCTAAATTATGTGGCTGAATATTTTCTTCTTTATTTTATATTCTTTTCATTCTCATTTTAGTATTAAGAAATTAAGGTTTTAATTTTAAGAAATAGTCTTGTTCATGAGCCTATATATATTAGCCTTGCACCCTCTTGTAAACAGAAGAGAAGTTGAATGAAATTATTCATTTTAGAGTTTATAACTCTTGTGAGCCTTAATGCTTTATAGTGGCATCCCTTGTGAGAAATAGAAATAGATATGATCAAGAGTATAGAGTTTGACTCTACTAAGACGAACCTAAGAGAATTCTGATGATCCAGAGCATAAAGCTTGACTCCACTATGATAGATCTAGGATATAGCATGATCCGTGAGGTTACCCTAAACTAGGGTAGGGGGTCATAGTCTTACTCTGTATGAGGCTAGGAAGTCCTGATTATTCAAAGTGTAGAGTTTAACTCCACCATGATAAAAAGTAGGAGATCATCCATATGCGAAGAGGATTACTTAGTTTGAGTAGTGGTATAGTGGGCCCTGTTCCAAGTGATTGGAAGTCTTGATCTGAGTATAGAGATTACTCTGCTAGATAGAACCAGGAATGCATTAGCATGAGCATGATGAGATTAATGAGAATGAATTCTTGTATATTCATATGATATTGCCTTTACTAAAACACATGCTACTTTATCTCTTGTTTATAATTTTGCTTACTAATTAGTGATTAGGGTTACCTTCGAGTTACTGGAATGTATGTCTCACTTTGTTACTTTTGAACATAGGTGAAGAGAGTATGAGAGGGATAGGAAAGGAAGCGAGGAAAGAGTAGCTTTATTTGGCATTTGTATGACTACCATTGAGTGAAATGAATGTATAATATGTTGTTAAAGTTTGAGTTGCTATCTAGGATACATAAGTGAATGTGTATATGAATTTTAGTGTGAAAACTTTTTTATATATATATATATATGATGTTGCATACTTACTTTTATATATATATATATATATGATGTTGCATCTCGCCGAGGGTACCCCAGTAGTGAGTACGTGGGTGGGCCTAAAAGCTAATCAAGTAAGTATATGATATTGTGTAACTTGTTCCACTCATGTATATGTATTGAATGCGAAATTAACTGTGATTTATGTATACATGTGAGAACTTGACACAAATAGTGAGGCAAAGCCCTATTTGGAAGAGTCGAGTATATTGTGATTATGGTGAGGCAGAGCCCTATATATAAGAGTCAGAGGGTTGAAAGTAAAACAAGTCTATTTGTATATATGTGTTATATGTATTATGCCTCATATAAGTTTACAAGTGTGTAATGTGGCATTGAGAGGTCAATTTGAGTAAATGATGTGATATATGTGGTTAGTATTGTCAATTAGCTATATATGATCTTTTTAGACTTGGTTTAAGGCCCGAAGTAGTCTAATGGTATAAGAAATGAGAATTGAGCACTTAGGGTGTAAGTTTTGAAAAAAAAATTGACCTTTTACATCTTGGTGTCCAATTTTAGATCAGATTGTTAGATCGAGACCAACTTTTTCAAATAGCTAGTATATGTTGTAAGCTTCGTGTGGATACTTGAATTACTCCAATCGGACGTCAAATGTGTGGAATTTAGTCTTTCGAGCTATTATATGCGTTGTGGTGCATGGTGTTCCATGTTGCAGCCTATGGCACAAACAGAAACAGAGCACGTTGCTCTGTGCCATATATCACGGCTCATGTAGTACAAGTTGTAAAACATGGCCCTTTTTTAGGGTAGGAACATTATGTTTTGTTAAGTCATTTGATTGCATATGCACTTCTGCTAGCCCTTTTATTTAAATATTTGTTTTAAGAAGTTGAAATCCCATAATTTGAAAATAAATAAAGGGCTATTACTCTGATATTGATTTGTGATTGTATTGTTTTATGTATGATTGTAATGTTAAAGTCCATATTGAATTAGGACTTTATATTCTTAGTAGACTTTAGCTATCCAAACCCAAACAACATTAGTGGTCCCATTCTCATTCAACAACTGTAACCTCTTCCAATATCCACATGATATTAGAAGATACTAATATAATCACCACATCAAATATGAAGTTAAAAGACACTTTTATTTTCATAAAGACATGGAAACCCAAGATTCTTTTTTAAAACCAATCAAAATTGGTCTTGAACAGAGCACTACACAATAGAAGCTAAAGATAACTACATTCAAAATCCTTATCACATGATTCAAAAATAGAAAAACCACCCCAAAAAAAAGGGCCGTGCACTATCACATATGGCTCAGAGCCACGAGATTTTATTGTAATATGTTAGTTTATAAATGTGAATTTCCAGGTGCGTCATTTCCATATACAACTTTTGATCGAAGTGATTTGAGCACCCACATGAAGCTTATTTGATATGCTAACTATTGAAATAAGTTTGGACACGATCTAATGGTTTGATTTAAAAATAGACACTCTGGTACAAAAAGTTAGTTTTCTTTTAAAAATTCAAGCACCAAAGTGTTCAAATCTCACACTTTGTCTCATTAGACTACTTTAGGTCTAGAACCAAGGTCCAAAGGACTATTTGCACTTGATTGACTATCAATATCATGATATACACATATATACACATATTTAGCCATTAAATCCCCCTTTCATACAAAATATGACCTATTTTGGCATAATTAGACACATATAATTTCTTAGCTATATTCTCTACAAAAATTCACTACTTATAACTTATATATATTCACATATAAAGCAATCTTAGTCCACAATCATAGTTTATCACTTTTTATACAGGATATATATGACACAATCTTAGTCCACAATCACATTTCATCACTTTTTGTACAGGATATATATGACATATATAAAGAAAAAGAAAAAGCATTTGAAGAGAGTACACCTAAGTAATTTAAGCTAATAGATAGCAATGGTTCACAGAATTCTAGGGACTGATCTTGAATAAGCTTCTTGTAGTTTCATCCGCCTACCTTTGACAGGATCATGAAAGAGGGTGAAGCTGAGGAGTAGATTGAACAAATTAAGACTATCTTTGAAATGGCACCTTGATAAGAGGAATAGAAAGTAACTTTAACTTCTGTGTTACTTGTAAAAGAGGACAAGCATTAGTGGAAGTCAGTGAGACCGACGGGTGGAGTTAAGTGGACTTGGGACGAGTTCAAGTTATAATTTTTTAACTTTTATTTCTCGATGGTCTTCAGAGCTAAGAAGGAGGCTAAGTTTCACTAGTTCAAGTAAGGGAACTTAGATGAAGGGGCTTTCATAGAGGAGTTTAATCAACTATCTAAGTACTCTACTTATCTTGTGGCAAATGATGGTTCAAAGTGGAAAGCATAAAGGCTACTTGAAAAGACGAAGCCAGCATATAGGCAATGATTGGCACTGTTTGAGATCACTTCATATGATGAGATGTGCAATAAGCTGAGAATAGCGACAAGAAGGGGTAGAGAGGCAGAGATAGAAATGAGAAGAGATAGCTAGGGTAGGTTTTCTCAATCACTTGGCCCTACTGGTAGGGTGAGCAAGAGATCTAATTTTAGCTCTAGTAGTTCTGGGAGCTTTGGGAAGAAGAAAATGCTTTAGAAGGGATCTTAATATCGAGGATTATTTTAGAGGAGCGGTGGATTTAAGAATAGCATTGGATGTTCATAGCCATTTTAGCAAGCTTTTACTCTGCTTGTATTGACTCTTAGCAAAGTCAAGACCCTGCAGTGCATGAAATGTGGAAGATATCACATGGGCAAGTGCTGGACTTGCTTTAAGTGTAGTAAGATGAGGCATATAGCCAAATGTTATGAAGAGGGTAGAGTGGGTACCATATAGTAGAGATCTATCATTCCTAAGAGGGTGTTTGCATTATCCCAATAAAGGTTGGTACATCTTTATATTTTATTAGAGGTAACATCTCTTTGCGTGGCTATGATATTAATGCTTTGTTTGACTCATGTGCTGCCTATTCCTGCATATCTGATGATTGTGTGATGAGATTGAAATTATCTACTTATACCTTGCCTTATGTGATAAATATGTCTACATTGATGGATGTCTCTGTTAAGACCGACCGTGCTTGTTTGGGTATTGATTTAGAGTTTGAAAATAGGTCGACTACTATTAAGTTGATCTATTTGCTTATGGTTGGGAAAGAAAGTAATAGGTATAGACTAGTTGTTGGCAAACAAAGTGACAATAAACTGTGCAAGGAAGATATCTTTGCCTGTGTAAACTGCAACTATAATGAAACCTAGTTAGTTAAGATTCTTGTCAATTATGCTAGGAAAAAAGTGTATTCAATAGGGTTGTTAGGCTTATATGATGTTCTTTTCTGTTCATGCTACCTATGATGGAGGAATTGAGAGAATAGGGGTGGTAAATGAATTTCCTAATTTTTTCTTCAAAAAAGTGTCTAGATTACAGCCTGAGCAAGATGTAAAGTTTTCAGTTAACTTTATGCCTAGAACAGAACCCACATCAAAGGCTCCTTATCAGATATCTCCATCTTAATTGATTATAACTAAAGAAATAGCTTGAAGAATTGCTAGATAATGGTTACATAAGATTGAGTGTGTCTCTACGGGGATTACTAATATTGTTTGTGAAGAAGAAAGATAGTAATATGAGACTACGTATCAACTATAGACAGCTAAACAAGGTGATAGTCAAGAACAAGTATCCACTACCCAGGATTACTGATCTTTTAGATTAATTGATTGGAGCTACTATGTTCTCTAATATTGATTTGCAATCAGGCTATCATCAGTTATGAGTTACAGTTGAGGATATGCTGAAGACTGCTTTTCATACTTGATATGGCCACTATGAGTTCTTGGTGATGCCATTTGGTTTAACTAATGCTCCAGTAATGTTTATGGACTATATAAATAGAATATTTTGTCCTCACCTTGACAAGTTCATGGTAGTATTCATTAACGACATTCTAATCTACTTAAGAGATGAGGAGGAGCACACAAAGCATCTTTGTACAGTCCTGCAGCTTCTAAAAGACAATAGGTTGTACTCTAAGCTCAAAAATGTGACTTTTGGCTAAGGAAAGTAAGATTTCTTAGTCATATTGTGTCAGTAGATGGGATTACATTGGATCCGTACAAAGTAGATGCCATTCTAAAATGGTAACTACCTACCTCAATAACATATATCAAAATTTTTTTGGGTTTGGCTAGGTACTATCGGTACTTCATTCAGGTGTTTTTATAGATTGCATCCCCACTAACTAAGTTAACTCGAAAGGATTAGCCATGTGTGTAGATTGATAAATGTAAATTGACATTCCAAGAGTTAAAAAAGAAGCTAACGTCTGTGCTAGTATTGATCATTCTTGACCCTCGCCTACCATATGTGGTTTACACAGATGCTTCATTGAAGGGCTTAAGATGCATTCTAATGCAAGAAGAACAAATTGTTGCCTATGCCTCGAGATAGTTGAAACTACATGAGGAAAACTACCTGACACATAATTTAGTACTGGAAGCAGTGGTCTTTACCTTGAAGATTTAGTGATGCTACTTGTATGGTTAAGTGTTTGAAGTGTCTGATAGATCAGAAGGAACTAAATATGAGACAACATAGATAGGTAGAATTTCTCAAAGACTACAATTTTGAAATCAAGTACCACCTGGGTAAAGCTAATGTGGTGGTTGATACACTAAGTTAGAATACAATGCATATTACTCACATGATAATCCAGGAGCATCGATTACTTGAGACTTTATTGGATACTTAGAGGAAAGTACCACAGATGACGTTATGTAATATGTACTCTATGGTCATGACCAATGAGTTCTGGAGAGAATTATGAGCTACTCAATTTAAAGATGAGTTTCTCCTTAAAATCTGTGAGGACATTGAAGAGAGGAGAACCACAAAGTTTGGGTTTAATGATGACGATTATGTGACTTACTCAAATCGAATTTGTGTACTGAGCGATGAGGAGATAAGGAAAACAATTCTAGAGAAAGCATATCGAAGTGAGTAAACTATTCACCCTAGTATTACTAAGATGTATCCAAATATGAAGCAAATGTGGTGGTGGCTAAGAATGAAAAAGCATGTGATAGAGTTTGTGGCTCGATGCCTGACATGTCAAAAGGTCAAAATTGTGCACCAAAGATCGGGTAGCATACTACAACTACTTGAGATTCCTAAGTAGAAATTGTATAGTATATCTATAGATTTTATCACTAGCTTACCTATAACTCAGTCAAGTTATGACATAATATGGGTGATTGTAGACTGTTTGACCAAGTTAGCATATTTCCTTATAGTGAAGATAACTTATTCACTAAAGTAGTATGCCGAGATGTATGTGCATGAGATTGTAAGACTCCATGAAGTACCGAAGGACATTATCTCTGATTGTGATCTAAGGTTCATGTTTAAATTTTAAAGAGTGTTGTAGAGAGCAATGGGAACTAGGTTGAGGTTTAATACAGCCTATCACCATAAATGGATAGCTAGACTGAGAGGATGATTCAAACATCAGAGGATATGTTATGAGACTGTGTTTGAGAGTTGAGGAGTAGTTAGGATACACATATACCTTCGACAGAGTTTGCTTACAATAGCAGTTACCATTCTAGCATTGGGATGGCTCACTTTGTATGGGAGAAAATATCAATCGCTTTTATGCTGGAAGACATTGAGTGACAGGAGTTCATTGGGTTTGAATTTGGGTGACCAAACAACTTAGAAGATTCGAATGATTGAGCACAAGTTATTAACAGCCTAGAGTTAATAGAAGAGTTATGTGGATCAGCATAGGAGGCCGCTGGAAATCTTAGTAGGTGACCATGTGTTCTTAACAGTCACACCGATGACTGGTATTGGGAGATCGATAAAAGCTAAGAAATTAACTACTAGGTTCATTAGTCTTTTTGAGATTCTAGAGAATTGGGACTCAGTTTATCGGATTACTTTGGCACCTAGTTTGTTAGGTTTACATAATGTTTTTCACACGAGTTAGCTCAAGAAATATAAACTGGATCCTTCTCATGTTATTGAGCTGGAAGATGTGGAATTACAAGGAAATATAACCTATAGAGCTGAATCAGAGCAGATTGTGGATGTGAAAGATTGACAATTAAGGATAAGACTGTCTGTTTAGTTAAAGTCTTTTGGAAGGGCATGACCAAGGATAAAATAAAAAAATTGTATTTGCATCTATTCTCATAGGTATGTAATTGTATGAGATCTTGAATTTTGAGGGCAAAATTCCTAAAAAAAAAGGGAGAATTATAATATCCTAGATCTCAAATCTTGAAAATTTCAAGTATTTAGAAGGGTAGATCAGTAAATTTAAGTGAATTTTTAATTAATGATGTTTTTGAAAGACTATTGTAATTATGGGATCATTGAACAACTTTAAAAGAGGGCTAAGTTAGAGTTTGAGCTGACTGTGGCACGGAGAGAGGCACAAAACATGTCTGAACATCTCTGGCCATGTGCCATAGTGGACGCACTACGCACTATAGTCGATGGGCAAAAATCTATACTTATTAGATTCACAAACTGGACTAAAAATCAAAAGTGGGAAAGAGAAAATGTAAAAAGGTGACAGTAGGTGACTTATGGCTGTTAGGGCTTAATATTGGGAGTTATTTGGAAGCATTTGGAATAAGATTCATCACTTGGGTAAGCTTGCTATATCTCTCCCTCTCCCTTTATGTAATTTTTTGAAGGTTTGGGATATTATAGGGCTAGATTTTCATTTTTCTTCGATTGTGACTGAGCCCATTCCTTAGTTAAGGTCTTAGGGAATTAAATCAAGCCTCTGAGCCTAAGTTTATGGATTTTGTGGTGATTTAAAGTTTTTGAGTAGGGTTTAGGTGAACTCTAAATAGAAATTGGGAGATTAAGAACAATGTGGATAATAAAATGGTGTCATTTAAGTGTTTAGGTGCTAAATGGAATTAATGGAGTGTATTGAGAGAATTGATGGGGTTTAAATTAAGGTTTTAAGTATATTGGGTAGCTGAACTTATTTTAAAAGGGGTTAATTGGTATGTGGATTGATGATTAAATATTTAATCTTATAGATTAAATATTGATCGTGCATTGTTACGTTAGTGAACACGTGTAGAGTCATTGTTTGACAATAGTAGCCCTTTTAGTTACAAAAGGGTTAAGGTAATTAGATTGTCTAAACTCCCTGTTTGCATGCTTAAATGGTTGTGTGGTTATTGTTAAAGCTAATGCTCTTGTTTTGTATTAGTATATTATTAATATGAAATGATTATGATTCAGAAACTTTATGTGAAGTGGAACGAAAATTGTGTTTTGAACATTGTGGATTTGGAAGGCTAAAATTTGTAAATGCCCTAAAGGGGGAGAATTGGGCTAATTGAAAATTTAAATGAAATGCAATAATAATAAGTGAGATGAAGGAACAAAATCACCAATCATGAGAGTTAGATTAGCAAAGCTTGACACAAGAGATTTGTCTTGGTTCTACTCCTACCACTTGAGTCTACGTCCAGTCTCTAGGAACTTCTTGAGATTTCCATATATTACCAAGACTAATTCAAGTTCTTGGTTGCCTCAGTACATAAATAGATTTCTCAATAAATCTAAAACTCTCTCCTTTACAAAGGTAATGATAACCCTTAAGCTCGTTGAGCTTAAGTTCCTTTGTTTTAGAGATGTATAGCAAGGATAAACAGAGTAAGTTCAAGAATGAACTACTACTGCTTTTAAACTCTCTTTTAGAGTAGATATATAATCAATGAAGTTCTCTAATAATAAATGATATACATAAGGTAGATAAGCTTTGATGCTCAAATAAATGCAAAATGTTCTTGTTGTTCTCATTGTTCCTCTTCTTCTTTAGGTTTCATACATAAGTCTATTTATAGTTAAGGATCATAAATGATCTATTAGACTCAAATTTTTTTGTTAGAGGTTGCTTGTGATCTGTTTCTTTCTAGCTTTAAGTTTCCTCGAATATTCAAGCTTCTCTAAGGTTCTTCGATGGATTAGCCAGTGGAATAGTACTTTACGGTAGAGACTTCCTCTTTTATATAGTAACAGCTAAAACCATTAAATGCTTTTGATAAAATTTGTTAAAGCTTGTACGTTTTGGTATAACAAAAAGCAAGTTCGATGAATAAAAACAAACATGAGTAACCAAAAAAACTTCAAGAAAATAATTATGTTTAAATATCATTTAGTAAAGATATAGAGTGAGCACAATTGATTTTAGATGAAAAAAAGGATTAAAAGATGAGTTCTGATAACCTTCGAAAGAGATATGAAAAACAGAGCACAAAGATTCATATTAGTACTGGTCTTATCATGCTTTAGCATTAGTGTTATAGTAAAAAGTAGAATAGAAAGAAGGTCACATCATAGGTGTTGTCCTTATAGTACCAGTGTAATCTCAATACATAAAAGAGGAAAATTTTTAATATTTTTGGAAGAATTAGAATATTTTCAGAAAGATTATTTAGCATCGGTGTTAAAAAGAAATAACACCAAAGTAACATATCAATCAATTCTCTTTGTAAGATAGAAGAAAAGATAATACCAGTGTTAAGGTGTTAGCATAGGTGTTGTACAAACTTAAACAAAACTTAGTTTGTCAAGCTTTTTGTCGGTATGCAAGCAGAGAAGTGCATCCAACAGGGTTGTCAGGCTTACATGGTGTTCTTTTCCATTCATACTGCCTATGATGGAGAAATAAAGAGAATTAGGGTGGTGAATGAATTCCCCGAAGTCTTTTTAGAAAAAGTGTTTGGATTATCACTTGAGAGAGAGGTGGAATTCTTGATTGATCTTATGCCTAGAACAGAACCCATATTGAAGGCTCCTTATCGAATGTCTCCATCTGAGTTAGCAGAATTAGTTTAATATTTGGACCGTTGGGATGAATTATGGCTCATTGACTCAAGTTGGTGTGGTATTAGTTATAGTCTTCATATATGCTACTTGCCATGATAAGTGATGTGGAATACTTCTATGTTGTAGGAAATTATTGGTGGAACTAATTGAGAAGTTAAGGGACAAGCCAAGTCTTATTTTTGCACAAGAGGAAACCCTTTTACTATAAAAGGGTTGAGATAACAGGAAAATTTATATTTCTTATTGCTTTGTTTAGCTATTTTTGAGTAGATAATATTATCTAGCATGTATTACATGTTTTAAACAATTGAATACAAATAAAATGTGTTATAGAAGGCTTTATTGGGTATTACTTTAATAATAATACATTTATGTTTACTATCTATTTAATAATAATGTTATTTATAGAAATAAGATTATTAGCATGCACTGTGATCATAAAAACGAGGAGTTGCACTTAAGAAAGTGCAACTATGTTTGGTACTTTAAATAGGCTAAGGGACCGCTTAAGGGATGAATTTTGAGCGCTATCCTACCTTAGAGTATTGAAGTGGTCAATACTTCGGAAAGGTAAAAAAAGGTAGGTGGTATGATCTCAGTGGAAGTTCACCAATGGGAAGATGTGGTCTTATGATATCCTATAGCTCATTGTCAATACTCAGTGTTGCCTTTCATATTGTGGGCTCAGTACACTAAAGTAGTTAGTGGATGGAGTGTTTGACACCTCTCAATAGGGGAGGGAATCTAGCATATGAAATGTAAGGTTGAGTATCTAAGCTAAGGTAACCCTTATATGGGGAGTAAGTCGGGTTAGCTTTGGAGGGAAGTTAGCTTCGATTACTTAGAATTCACATTAAAAAGGGCACAAATGGTTTGGTAAATCAAATCACACATTAGTTTATATTTTACATCAGTGGAGGAATAATGGGTATAAAGTTTACCTACAAGCTAAAGAGTGCTAAGGGGTATTTTGTTGGTTAGGAAAGGCCATATTGGTCTATCTCATGCATTCAAGCATTTTAATTGGTTAATTATATGTTATTTTGAATTGATTATTTATTTACTTGACTATTGCTTTCTTTGTAATAAGAAACATCGATTTCTCTGTTATTGAGACTATACTTGTCTCACCACTTTCTTTACAATATTTACATGTTTAGATGAAGGAGATCAGTGGTGGATGGGAAAAAGAGCCAAGCTATGGGTTTTCTTGTAATTTGTAAAGAACTACAACTCCTTTCTTTTGAGCAAATATATTGTAATGTGTTTAAGTTAGGGTACCAGTAGGATGTGACTATATATATGCATGTGAACATGTATGGATTATATGCCTTTGTATGAATTTTTGTTGCTTGTAGACTTATTAATAGGAAAATTAGTTATGGTGTGTGGTTTTAATGGATTTATTTAGTAGACTAAGTTTTCACTGCAAGCACATGTTTATTTTGATATGTGATTTTACAAGAAAATGTAAGGTGGTTGCATTGTAAATTGTTTGCTATGAGCAAACATGCACCTTGCATAGAAGAGTGGGAAATTGGGCCCTACAGGGATCTCTAAATCAAGTAAAAATGATTAACATGTGTATTTGTGTGTGTTCATAGTGTTTGAAATGGTATTTGACCACTCTTGTGTGATTTGTGAAATTTTGGGGGCTTAAGGTCCATTTTGAGAAATGGCATCCGGGTAGTCAAATTTTGATAGAAGGGATTTTTCTATCATTTAAGTGTTCTATCAGGTACTCTAGTCCTATTTGACATATCCAAAGTGTTCCCACAAGTTTGTGACCATTACGATAAGATTTGGATAATTTTGAAAATGGACTTTTACCAAAAAGCTATACTTTTGCATTCAGGTATCTAAATTTCAATTCGATTGTTAAATTTTTCTAAAATTTAGGTCACAAGTAAATCTTTTTATAATCTTCATGTAGGATTTAAAATCACCTCGATCGAGCATCAAACAGAGAAATGACGTGCTCTGAAAGTTGGTTAGGAAACAACAATTGATAAGGTTGGGATGCACACGAATTTTGATCTGACTGTTAGATTTTTTTAAAATTTAGTACACTTGTAGTACTCTTTGAATGTGATGTGTGGGCTCTTGAATTTCTCTGATCAAAGGTCGGATAATGAAATGGTGTACTTTAGAAGTTGGTCTGAATGTACTGTCATGATAGCAAAGAATGCCAAACTTGTAATATGTCCAAATTTTAATCCATCCGTTGGATCTTTGTGAAATTTTAAAACACTACTAGCACTCATTAAAAGTGACATGTGAGCTTTAAAATCACTAATTGAAGGCCAGACGGTGAATTGGCACCTCCTAAAAGTTTTCCCTAGAGGTCTATCATGACAGCAAAATTAATGCTATTATAACAGCAACTAATTGCCCCTATTTGCCCAATTTGCTTCCATGCGCTATATAGTAATATTTCAAACTTTTCTAAGAGGTTTTAAATGTTTGTTTTGCTATTATATAGATTATTTAGTAATTTAAATGGTTTGTTTCTTAAGTTAATTTTAAGATTAACTCCTTAACCATACTTAGATTATTTGGGTGTGGTGTGGTGTTTTTGTTAACAATCGAGGAAAGTATTACACAGAGAACCTTTAGTCATGTGATTCTATCACTGAAGGTGTGCTTAGGTCAATAAGTGAGTTAGCCTAATAAAAGCCTATGGTTTTGATTGAGTTGATACGGAGGATCAGATGGCAGTTGATCATGCTAGTAGTGATGATTTGTTGTGAAATATGGTTTTATGAAGTGAAATTTATGTTATATGCTATATTTGATTATGTATATGCAATACTTGTTTACAGTTACTTGTGATAGTTACAGTAGTGAGTTATACTTTTATTGAGATTATTCTCTCACCTCATGGTTATATTTTTATAGGTTAGATTAGTGAGCCAAGCAAAGAAAAAGACAATGGATTGCTGTTGTTGCCGCCGCCGCCGCCATAGGGTTAAGAGCTTGTGTGTAATGAATCTATTTTGTTGTACATTTATAATTGAATAAGTTGCCTATAGAATTCATGTGCACGTGATTAGTTGTGAAAAATGAAAATTTTGTGAATCTTAGCCTTACATTTGTGAATGTATGTTACATGTGGTGAGAAATGTGAGAATGGGCTAAGATTTGATTGTAAATGCATAAGTAGCAATTATGTAGTGAACTTATGGTGAATTAGTGAATTCTAACCCAATAATGGTAAAAAATGATATAGGATTAGGATTTTACTATGTGAAAATGTTTACGAGTGTGAGTATGTTTGTAATGATAATTTTATTGTGGAACTGTGAATAGATTGGCTAAAAGGGTGTGAATTTATATAGTTGCGAAAAAGGCCTATATAGTGTTTGTGGATGAGTTGGTTGTCAATTATTGATATCTATGTTTAAATGTTGACATTATTGTTCAATCAAGTATGAATGGTACTTTTGGACTTGGTTCTATGCCTAAAATGCCTTAATGAGACAAAATACAAGACTTGAACACTTTAGTGCACAGAATTTTTAAGAAAAGTAACTTTTTGCACCGGAGCGTCCAAATTTAGATCGAACCATTAGATCGTGTCTAAATTTTCCTCATTTATCCAGGCACTTGAATCATTCTGATCGAACGTCATATGTGAAAATAGCATAGCTGGAAGTTCACTTTCATGAACTATCAAATGACAATAAAATCTGTCATTATACACCACAATACATAGCACAAATAAAGAGCTTGTGACTCTATGCACATGCTGTGCGCATTACCCTATTGTAGAACATTTTTATTTATTTTCAAAGCATAGTGAGGATTTGAATTCAGTTCTTCTGGCTTTCGCTATGTATTGATTTATATATGACTGATTTTAAAAGATTCTATTAAATAAATCTTAGGTTCCAAACATTTTAAATAATTTTCTTTGACTTTAGTTTGGTATGTGAATGTGGTGATTGTGTTAACCTCTCTTTATACCAATTTAGTAGTAGGATTACAATTTAGTATGGGGAGAGGTTACACAAGCTACAACACATGGCACAGAGCAGGACTGCATGGCTTTGTACCATATGTCACAGCGCATGGCACACTTTTGGGAAAAATTATTGTCTATTTTTCTTGTATGTGGGCATGGTGTTTTATTTTCATAAGCCCTTCTTATTAAACTTCAAATGCATGCTTGACTTGTTTTAAGGAAGTCAGGATCCCACATTTTAAAATAAAGTAAGGGCTTATAGTTGTGTATTATGTTATGATTGGTGTCAAGATGAGTAGTTAGTATAAGTAAATATTGAGATAATTTGTTGGACTTTACAAAGGCACCTTTTGTAACATCCTGATTTTCTAACCCTATAATTAGTTACTAATCAAGGGTTAATTAGTAATTAATAGATTATTAGTATTGTGGATGAAAATTTGGTATTTTGACCTATTGGGATGTTAAATGAGCAAATATGAGTAAAGTAATCCTATTTAAAAATGAAGTGTGTGTGCACAGTGAGGATTTCCTTCATTGTGCCACACACCATGGCTAATGTTGCCTGTGCTATGGCACATGGCACAGAAACATAAGCTAACAAGTCATGGTCAGCTTATGTGTTTTGAAGAGAAATAAAAGAAAGGCACAAGCACAGAGGGGAAGAAGAGAGAACTCTGCTAGGGCATCAATTCTTAGAGGCCTGGAAGACATTTTCAACTGGTAGCTTATCAAGTAAATCTCGTATAGCCCTTAGCTAAAATTCTACTATAATTCCTCTTAGTATAAGTTATAAAAAAATTGAATCAGGGAAATTTAAGAGGTCATTTTCTTACCCTATAGAAATTGACTAGTTTGGGATTGAATGATAAAATTTTAAAGTTATAAGTTTAAATTTTGCCCTAAATCAAAGGAAAAAGGGTAGTAGAAATTGAGAAGGCGTGAAATGAGATTGTTAGAAGTGATGAAGAATGGTAATTGAGGGAAAATAAACCTAGATTGGCTAAGTGGAAAAGAATGGATGGCTAAATATAGCATAAGCAATAATTAAGAATTTTTAGTAAATTGGATTAATTGATTAATAGTATCAATTGTGTGTAGATTGGTATATTCCTCGTGTAGAGTGAGAAAGGAGACATATAAAGATGTGTTAATAGTCATTGAAATCCATGGATAACCTTTCTTATGACAAAAGGATTGAGGTAATTGAATAACTTCTTTTATTTGATTATCTACTGTAACCGTTTGAAAGTATGAATATTTTGCATGAAAATGTTTTTAGAATAAGCATATTTGCCAAATGAATGTTTAGTGCATGAAAATGACTTCTAAAGAACCAAGTTTGTCGAATTGCATGTTTTGTGATTATATATGTGTGGTTTTATATATATGCATGTGTGGTGTATATAAAAGCATGATCATAGGGGTGGGAGTTCACCTATAAGGAGAAATAGTAAAAGTCTGTATGGCATATTCTCTTAGTGCCCGACAGGGTGCAATGTTAGAGAATCATATCTCCTTTATACCTTTTAAAGTGCGGTGTTAGAGATTATCTCTTTAGTGCCTATTGAAGTACGGTGTTAAAGACTTCAGCCCCTTAGTATTTGTGATGCAGTGTTGAAGCCAATAACACACCCTATGTGTTGGGTGTATGGGGAAAACTATAGTCTAGAAATAAGATAGAATGCCTTTAATCAGGTAATTCTACGATTGAGGTGTGCTTAGGGCTAATAAAGCATGTGCATTAGTCTAAGGAAAGCTTATGGTTTTAGTCGAGGTGACTCGGAGTTTTGGATGGTAGTGATCATAATCTAATAGTGGTGAATTGTTGAGATTTGTAGTGTTTTTTTAATAAATCTAGCCCTTGTGTGGGAGTATGTGATCAAATGAGCAACATGGGCTAAGATTTGGTTATGAACATGTTGTGAATGTGGGAAGATGTGAATTTGTTGATAAATTATGGTGATAATGGCCAAATGTGTGTTTTGGGATCAAGTTGTGAAAAGTTGCCAAATGGGTAACTGAGTTGTTGTTAAATGGCCAAATCTTGATTTGTATGTGTATGATATAATTGTGTTCAATCAGGTGTATAAGGTCTTTTTGGACTTGATTTAAGGCCTAGAATGGTCTAATGAGACTAAGGGATCAATTTTTTAAATACTTTAGTGCACCTAAATCTTTAAAAAAGTAACTTTTTCCACCCGGGAGTTCAAATTTTGATCAGACCATTAGATTATGTCCAAACTTATCTCATTAGTTAGCTTATGAAATAAGCTTCATGTGGGGTACTTGAATCACTCTGATCAGACATCATATGTGAAAACAGTACACATTGAAAGTTCACTCTACGAACTATCATAGGATAGCCAAAAATTATATCATGTGCACTATGGTGCATGGCACAGAGTAGGGTTGCTCGTGGCTTTATACCACATGTAGCAATACATATGGGTATGCTACGCCACATCCACTATTTCCAAACCTGTTTTTTTATTTTAAAGGCTGTATTGATTGTGATGAATGCAAGCATTATCTTTCACTGTGAAATGATTATTATATATTAGATTTCAAATGATTTACATGATTTACAAAACAAGTCTTGGTTCTCAAGCTTTTCAAAAAATTTTTGAATATAGTTTGGTTCACGAGTATGGTGATTAGGTTAACCGCTGTTAATGTCAGGTGAACACTAGGAGGTTACACCTTTGCCGAGACTACTACCTATGATTGGTGAGTTTAGGCCAATCCAATCATATAGGCTTGGTCTTATTGTGTTGTTAGGCCACAGATTCAATAAGAAGAAAATAAGGAGGATATAAGATGAAGAATGTAGATCATGCATTGTATGAGTTGATATGTGATAATTAGATTATTATTAAGTATCCAATACATGTTTTTACTTGCCACCTCACACACTTATATGCTATTATGATGCTTGTAAATAGATTAGATTATTTGATTATGGAGTCCTTGACTCACCCCTGTGGTCATATTTTACAAGTCAAGGCTCCGATAAGAGTTAAAAGGAATGAAGACATTACCAAGAACTGAGGAGCTTCTCATTCCCTTTTGTATATGTTGTAATTATGGAAATTGTGCCCTAGGGCCAATCATTATACTATGTATATTATTATTTAATGAATTTTTCTTTTGTTATCATATTAATTACATATTCATTATGATAATTGTTTCCTTGGATAAAATCTATTGATTATCTTAATGTCCCTGGTCGGTCATTTATGAGGGATCATAGATAAAATAAGACTAGTATGACTTTAATTAATTATAGAGACATAAATCAAAGTCATACGCACTTGAAAGGTTCGAAGTACTGGATTGACCCGCTATAAGAAGCTGCATGGTATAAGTCATAAGCTTATCTCATATGTACCCATATACTAAGCCTTTGACTTGAAATCATCATGGATTCCTACATGATAACCACTAAACTTAACTAGTGACTGAGTGATCATAAAAGCTATGATTGAGTTTAAGTGATCAAAATACAATTTGTCCCTCATTTTAATTAAGAGATATTACTAAGCCCCTCGATAAGTAAGATTAAAAAAAATGTATGGCTATACTACAATTGAAAGGTTTTTCTATTGTATATCAATCCACTTAGAGATCGCGAAAAGTAATGGTTAGGTAAAGGAGAATGATCATTTCGTGTCTCACACTTGATCAAAATATCACGTGGACAAAGGGATGTGATATGGTTATATGATAGCTTGTATCAGATCATTGATCCCCATATGATTAGGTAGTTACAATGTCTTATTAGAGGCCACTTGTGACTTGTGAGCTAAAAACATAATTAATGCTACTTGTTGCATGGCTTTTGAATTTGGGTATAGAGCATCGTGCCCCTTAATGATTGTCAAGCATGCCAGAGGAGTAAATCCTCAATATAAGTATTGTGTCAAATGATTGTGAGTTTCTATCATGGCCCTTAATGATTGTCAAGCATGCCAGAGGAGTAAATCCTTAATATAAGTATTGTATCAAACGATTGTGAGTTTCTATCATGCTCCTTAATGATTGTCAAGCATGCCATAACTTCCTTGGAGTGCTAAAGCTTAACAAAAGAGAATAAGACATGCTAGAGTATGTATGACATGGATTGCATTATTGAAGAGTAATTACAATGGTGCTCCAATGAATGGAGGGAGAAGCACAACAAATAACCTTAGGAGGTCTAAGTTTGAACTATCTAAGATTGTGCTAGGTGAGGTTGGGTTGATGCAGGGTTAATTTGATATTGCACTAGACAAGTTAATTCAAGGTTGTGTGTTGAAGTATTTAGGCCTCTCCAATAATTGCTCATTACTTTTTATAGAGACAGGCAACGCCTGCTCATTCCAAATTAAATTTCAATGACGAAGGAGAAAATAATCATTCATTCCTTTTTAAGGGCCTTTGGTATGCCTTGATGTGGGAGTGGTAAGGCAAGTGCATTGAATTTCTAAGAGACGTGGGGAAGTGGTGTGAGGTTAGGTCATTGCTCTAATGAAATGCAGCATTCCGCTAAACTTGTCCTCAAGTTCTAGTCTTTATTAGGTTGTCATCATTTCTTCCCTTGGGCCTTGGTATATTTGCCCTTTAGCCCAGTGTGCCAAATTTAGTCTAAACACTATCTAAACTAGAGGTAGCATTTTTATAACAAGAGAAGTGTTACAAGATAGTTGGTCAAGCGATAGCACCTCTTTCTTCTTTCTTTTTTTTTTTAAAGAATTCAAGGGAGGCTACCTCTCACTTTTTTTTTTTTACATAAAAAATGGGAGGTTTTTTTTTCATAGTATCAGGGAGTGGTAGCATTCTTTGAAGAAACACTAGCACTCCCTCCCTTTCTTTTTTAAAAAAAAAACATATTTCTAATATTAATATTAGCAGGAACATTGTACTCCTTGAATTTTGAAGATCTTTCTAACATTAATATTTTTTGTTTGACTTTTCATAATTGATGGCTTTTTATAATGATCTCACAAAAACAATATATGTATTAATGATTTAAATATATGAAGAGCTTGATATATCATAAATGCATAAAAGTAATGAATCAATTACTAAGAAGTTAGAAAAGCTAAGGACAGGATAAAAGAACTTTACATGCTCACAACATGTCAATTAATGCCATTTTCAGAAAACCCTTGACAACCAATACTACTCTGAGATTCATTGGTTGATACTTGTTTCAAACCACCATTTCATTTGAACAAGAGTTTACCATCAAATTTCTAGTACGTGAAACCATTGTACTAATAATTTCCTAGACAACATCAAAAGATAACATTTGAGGTGCTATAAGTATGACATAAAGTTGTATGGCTCAAAAAATTAAAACAAAATTATAGGTACTAACTTCTCTAACAAACAAATAGAGTGCCGGCTTCTAGCATAATAGTAGTAATAGCAAGCCATCGCTTTCTATTTGTTTTCCCTCTTTATATTTTCTATAATTTCTCTTTTATCATAAATATCATGGGCTTACTTTGACCATGCAAGTCTCCCATTTTTCTCCATCTTTATTTCTCCATTTCCTTTATTTCCAAGCACTTTCATTTGGGAAAATTGTGATAAAGGACCTGGGAACTTACCATTTGATTTAGAAGTTAGGTTATTGCACCGTTTGAGGACACACTTTTTACTTCTCGAATTAATTTAAGGACTTATATTAATTATCAAGTGATTTAATTAATTAGGTTAATTAGGAGTTAGTAATCAGGTTAAGATGGCCATTTAGGCTTATTAGACCCTCTAAAGGGTTTAAAATAAGACTTAAGGGGCTATTGGGCCAAATTGGGCTAGAAATTAAGCTCAAGTGAAGCTGCACATTTGGGTTGTTTGCCGCGGCAAGTGCATTTAGAAATTTAAATCACAAACTTGCAATTAGTTTTCATTTTTGGAGAGGTTTTAAGGGTTATGGCCAAGAGAAAATGTAGGGCTCTCTACTAGGGTTATGTATTGGTGAGTCTTACATTTTATACACGTTCAGGGGGCAATGGAAATGAGATTCAAATTTAGGATTGAGTGCCAGCAATTCCTAGGACTTAATGAAATCTATGGATATTATTTAATGTTTCTATCATTAGTTTATGGCATTTAGTAGCTTTAAATGCCATTTAAGAGGGTTATAGTTAACCCTAATCTTTAGATTTAAGTTTTGATGTTAAGTGCATGCTGGCTATTGTGATATGTATGAGTAGATTTGTATAAGTTAAATTGCGATTGTCATGGGCATGAGAGTAAGAGTTCACCTAGTAAGAAGTGGAAGGCTAGAATGGTTAAAATTCATGTGGTGTAACCTCCATTAAGTTTGTATATAATGGTTGGCATATTTCATCACCAATGCGCTTAGTATTGCCAATAACCTATAGGTATGGCATAGGTCGGGTAGGATGCTCAATATCACTGACCCGAACTAGATGAGAAAAATTTTGGACACGATCTAACAGTCAATTTTAAATTGACACTTAGGTGAAAAAAGCTATTTTTCTTTCAAAATTAAGCACCCTAAGTGTTCAATTCTTACATCTTATCTTATAGACAACTTTGGACCTTGAATCAAGTCCAAAAGAACTAAATACACATAGTTTGAACACCCTATCACATATTTCACATCACAATCACAATTTGGCCTCTTAATGCCACATTACATACTTATGGTTTATATGAGGCACACACACAAACCACATATACAACACATACTTGTTCTACTTTGTACCTCTGACTTACACATATGGCACTATGCCTCACATATAGTTGAGATTCACATACACTAACTCATACAAAATATGGCTAAGCCTTGCCATTTGGTCAGTTCACACATTACACTATATCACACAATTCATATTCATTACAAGTAAAACGAGTCATATAACATAACATACACTTACTTGAAAATAGCATCTAAGTCTACCCATGTATTCACCATTGTGATACATTCGGTGAGATGTAATATCGAATATACAAGTAAGTCAACATATACCCATATGCATCCTAGTTGGCAACCAAAACTTTTTAAATACAAATATACATTCATTATGTATAAAGGTAGTTGTACCGTATCAAATGAAGCTAATTTTCCTCACTTCCTTTTCTGGCCTTTTGTACTCTCTTCACCTGAATACATAATGTAACAGAGTGAGACATACATCCCAGTAACTTGGATAAACCCTAATATCGATTAGTAAGCAAAATTAAAATACAAGAGATAACGTAGCATCCATTTCAATAAAGAGCAATATAAATAAATATACACACAATGACACCCTCATTCATTTACTATGCTCATACACTCCTAATTCCCACTAGTCGAGCAAGCTTAATGCTTAGACTAAGACTTTTAGCCTTACATGACACAAGGCCTACCGAAACACTACCTTAAGCCACATATCACAAAAATAAGTGCTCTCCTAAGTCCCCACTAGCAAAGTAAGCTTAATGCTTGGACTATAAAGACTTTCTAGCATTACACAAAAGTAGGACCACGACCCCTACCCTAGTTTAGGGTAAACTCATGAATGCATATACTCTTGGGTCCTCCTTAGTGGATCATCATCAATGAGTAAGGACCTTTCAAGACTTCCAAGCCTTACACATAGTAGGACCGAGACTACCTTCCTTAGTTAAGATACACTCGCGGATGCAAATGCATATGTCTCTTCACATACACATTACAAACTTTACTCACTTACATGCATGCAAAGTTTTTTCACAATACTGCTTACTTTATCAATCCATAAAACATAATGCATACAATTAGTATAAAACTTATAAATCATTTTATAAACCAATTGATAAAAGGGTTATTTCAGTTACTTTTTTATCCTTATTACCAAGGTTACCATTCACGTTAAACTTCTTAAATCTGTTCAACTTTCACAAATAATCCTCGAATGCTCTATCTACATAGTGAACATCCCTTAAGCAATTTTCAAACATTCCACACATGGTATTGAATTGGCTAAACCAAATTCCTTAACACATGAAACAAATCTATTAACACTTCTTGGGTTCACTCCACCCGTTCACTATAATCATTTGCCCTTAAGCATTCAAATGATATAAAACATCACTCTTTCTCATTTAATCAAACATTACACCCCTTTTCAATTAGTCATTTAGGCTATTTAGGGCTCCTATATCCTTAAGATCTAACTATTAAACCCCAAACTAGTAACAAAACTTTAGTTTCACACCTAAGAGCCCTTTTAAAACCTTTCCCTCATATTTTTAACCCTTTACAACTGCTTGATTCAATTTCTCTAATAACCAAACTAGAGAAATTAGGGTAGAAATGTTAGTATAGGGTGATACAAAACTTTCCCAGTAAGTCACTAGTCATAGCTAATCCCAAACTCTTGAAAATCCTTACCCTAACAGAGCTAAGCTCTTCTCCTCTCCTCCCACATGGTTTCTTCCTTTCCCCTTCTTATTTTCATAAGCTAGCACTTCAAATTTATCCAATTCTATATCATGCACCGCGATGTATGTAAACTCATTGCCACAACGTGTGGCACAGTGAGATAACTCTCACTAATGCTCGCGTGTCATGCTCCCTATCACTGCCTTACCTTTCAATCCCATTAACATTACTAACAACCAATACCACACATTAATCAAACTATCTAAAACCACAATCAATTCACTAATTACTAATTTATCCTTAATTAGCAATTAGTTTTTTAGATTAAAATTTAAGATGTTACAGTTTAGGTGTTAGGTTTCCTTTTTGGCACTTAGTGTGAATTTGGACACTCGAGTTGTTGTTTAAGGGTGAAATGTGTTATTTTCATTTGGTTGTCCATTTTTTGATTGGGTTAGAGTTTTAAAATGAAACTGCATCATTAGTAAAGTTTTAAGAGAGCTTTCTATGAACACTTATCACCTCAATTAGAACGTCGAATGAGATTTGGGACATGTTGGAAGTTTAATCAAAAAGTTTTGCTATGATAACATGTTGTTGTCATGGGTTATGCATTTGACACCATAGCTAAAATGTTATGCTAGGCATAATTCCAAAACTATTTAAAAGTGTACTTGATGTGCCTTATGTCACGACATATCTACATTATGCCACAGCATATTGTGCTAGAAATTTTGTTTTGGATCTTTTGCTACATTAATTTGTTACCTTTTGTGGTATAATTTTCACACTTTTTATATATGTTTTTACTTTGTTTTAAATTAATTTATATTTGATTTCAATGTTTAAGTTATTAAACTTGGAATCCTAACTTTGAAAAGTTTCAAATGAAGTTGTTGTTGGATTGTGAAGTAAGTATTCTAGTACTTGTTTTGAAACCATTAAAAATTATAGCAGACCATTTGATTTGTCTTTTCCTTCCTACTATGATTATTCTTTTAATAATTGGTTAAAGTCTACAACTATAGTTTGGTAATCATATGGTTTAATCTATACTTACCACGGAGGTTTTGTCTAACTGCTAAGGTAATAATAAAAATGTTATAAATCTCCCTGGTTAAAAAGAATCAAACTTGTCTAAAAAAACTATAATATAGTAGAAAAGGAATTGAATTAATCTAGTAAAAACATTTCAAAGCCAACTATTATGGTAGTAGAAAGAATTTCTATCATGGTAAAACAATAAATTTAATAAATAGACCTACCATGGTAAACAATAGTTTATTAAAATAAAAAAGGTCCACCTAATGGGATTCCCATTTCTAAAATAAAGTTGAAATCTAATATCATGAAAAAAATGTAGACAGCATAAAAAAAAGAAATCAGACTTCCCAGGTACAAATACCTAAACAAGTAATTCAAGTGTCCACCCTAAAATATATAACAAAATCCATCTATTGACTTTGACTTAATACTTAAACATCTTCATATCAAAAACTGTATCTACGAACCCATTTAGGGCCCAAATGACAGTTCCCAACAATGAACTTCATAACATAAAGCAAAACCAACATTAGTGTGAACAATTGACAGTAACCCACTTATCCACTTCATGATATACAATTCCTATCATCAACTAAACACAAATACAACTCACAATTGAGTTACAACCACCCAACACATTTTATATAAAACTGAACATAGTGAAATTCATGTTCAAAATATATGTAAATCCTTGAACATAACAAATTAAGACCATGACTGTTACACAATTTCATGGACCAACATATATAGAGTCTATCAAAAACTAGATTATACATGCTCAATTATATTCAAAATTGGCCTATGTTGGTAAATATACATTAAATCACAAAATGAGGCTTAACAACATAATCTATAACCCTCCCTTATATCCACTAGATTTAGAAAAAGATTACTTAATCACCACCACACAAAAGCAAATCATAATCAATTTATATGTTTAAAACAACTTAGACCCAAGACTTGCTTTACAAAATCATCAAAGTCATCAAACATCAAAGCATTATGTAGCGAAAACAAGTCATATCATTCATATCAATCATTGCATGCCCTTAAAATAAGAAAATAAGGTCAGATTAGGGGCCATGCGCTGCGACGAGCAACACATATGCCGCAGCATGTGGGCACATAACCACATGCCTTGACCTTCTCTATGACATGTGTTGCGGCATAATACACCATGCGTCATGGCGCACATGCCAATTTATGTAGCTGTCATTTAATGGCACAAATAAAAACTTTTGATGTGTGTAATTTCTACACATAATGCTCGATCGGAGTGATTCAAGTACCCATATGAAGCTTAACTCATAAGCTAATTAATGAGATTAGTTTTGGACATGATCTAATGGTCTGATCAACATTTGGACACCTGGGGTGTAAAAAGTCAATTTTTCAAAGAAATTAACGCATCCAAGCACTCAAATCGATTCCTTAATCTTATTAGACCATTCAAGGCCTTGAATTAAGTTCAAAAGAACTAACACACCTAATTGACCTAGATATAAAGCATATATACACATATACCACAATTTGGCCGTTGATAGACTTTACACCATTTAACCAAAATTAGCCCACTTGGCCTTTTTCACTACATTATCACTTCATATTCACCACCTAACACGTTTATAATGAATCAAAAACTATATCTTAGCCCCCAATTACCTATTTCACCACATATTCACACATAAGGGCTAATATTCACAAAATCACTATAATTCTCAACAAATCACAGCTTAAACATGCATGCTATTTTATGATAACTTATATATACAATATTCACATCTGATTAGTTCATTACACAAACTCAAGAGTTTCCGCGACCACGACACCATTATATGGTCCATACTCTTTTCCCTTACTTGGCTTACTACTATGACCTATAAAAATGTACCACAGGGTGAGATAATAATTTTAACAAAATAATTCTCTACTATTGACTATCACATGCAACTATAAGTAAGTTTAGCATAGTATACAATTGAAACATAACATGTAACATATTGTTTCACTTCAAATCACATCAATATAACATTTCACCACTTTTTAAAAGTATAATCACCACAATTCACCATTTATCACCTCTTTTCTAACATATAGCATGATCACTACTAATCAATATGCAAATCACCCTAACTTAAAACCATAGGCTCAACTTAGACTAATATACACGCTCATTGGCCTTAAGCTTACCTTAGTAGTAGAATCACCTGGCCAAAAGGTGTTCTATCTCACTTTCAAAACTATGGTCCCCCTAATATACACAAAGGGGTGTCATTGACTCTAACACTGCATCACATCAATAATAAGGAGTCTAAATCTCTCAACACCACACCTTAATAGGCATTAATGAGATAATCTTCAACATGCACCCTGTCGGGCACTAAGAAAAAATGCATGTGATCTTTCTCTATACTCCATATGGGTGAAACTCCCAGCCCGATAATCATGCTTTTCAAACTAATCATAGGTTCCTACCAACTACTATACACATATATACATACACTACACACACACACACACACATGTACAAAATTACATAATTTTACTTATTTATTTAATCAAAGTTATTTTCATATCATAACCATGCAATAACACAAAACATGCTCAATTTAAAATATTTTCATGTAATAGATAGCATACTTACACACAATAAAATATATAGTCAAATAGAGAAAGTTATTTGATTACTTCAGCCCTTCTGTCACAAAAAAGGTTACTGTGGTACTTTAATAACCACTTACGATTCATTACCAGCTCTTTTCTTCTGCTTCACACATGAAACACACAAATCTACACACAATTGGTATTATTAGTCAATGGATTCAATTGACCAAACTACTAAATTGGTCCTTAAAGCTACATTTAGCCATTCATTCACTTCTGCTTATTCATTTTAAATTAGCTACCACTCGATTACCACATTACATCACTTCAAATGACCCATTCTGATTTTACACCACTCCACCCTAAACTTTTATAAATTAGGGCCAAATTGAGCTTACAGGTTTAAAGCTTTATTGCTCAACTCCAACCAGTTACAAAGCTCTAATTTAACTTTTAAGAACCTTTTCCATAATTATAAGGTAAGAAATAAAGCCCTTAAATTTTCCAATTTAATTCCCTATAACTCATTCCAAGAGAAATTAGGGTAAATGGAAGGTAAGGATCGTACAAAGCTTACTCATAAGTTACTGATCAGAAATACCTTCCAAGCTCCTAAACTATCTTGCCCTATTAGACCTCTGCTCCTTCTCTTCTCCCCTTGCATTTTCTATACTTCTCCCTTTTGAAATCTAAGCCAAATCATGACTTATCAGGTCATTTTCTGGTACATGCATCGCAACGTATGACACAGTGAGGAGAATCATCATCGCGCACACATGCTTTGCTTCAAAACTCGATTCTTCCACCCGTATCTGCTCATTTAGCATCCAAAGACTCAAATTATCAAGTAATCATCCAGATCTCTAATCCTGACTATTACTAATTTACCTTTGATTAGCAGCTAATTATAGGATTAGAAAACCAGGATGTCACATGACTAATGTTTCATACACCAAGTCTAAGCCTCTAGTACGTCTTTGACTAGACTAGCTCCTGTAAAAAAATGAGACATAAAGGTTCCGGAACTAAAATTATTATACCATAATGCATGACATGTAACTATTATGTGACTACTAAGTGAGGTATACAAAATAATTTCCAAACAATTTAATCTGAACAAATTCTAAATAGAACCGAACAAAGTAACAAGACTACCATCTTATCTCCTGCTTTCTCAAGGACTGAAGTCCATTCCTCTGTGTGTGTGTGTGTGTACACGCACACGAGCGTGCATGCGTGTGGGTGTGGTGTGCCCTGCGTGCATGCGTGTGTGCGCGTGCGTGCGTGTGGCGGTGCGTGTTATAGGTAAGCTGTGCGTGTGTGTTATAGGTAAGCTAGTTTAAGCAACAAAGTGCCATTCATAGATTAGATAAGGGCATATCACATGATATATTTATTTCCAAATAATAAATTTCCCAAATAACCTCCCACAACAAAACAATTCATGCAAATATGATTTCTAACAAATATAAATATAGACAATGAGACATTCTTCCAAACATGAAAATTTCATACCAAACATAATTATATATATATATATATATCAATAATTTTCATCCTACTAGCAATTTATTTTCAACTATAATTATACATTTCTAAAGCATATATTTTTAAACAACAATTAATTTAAATAAAATACACATAAACTAATTACAACATAGTAGTAAATGTTACCTTTCCTCTTAGTAAGCAAGTTTTCTCGGACAAGTGAAGTATCGCCACCAGCAATGCTAACACCTGCTCTACATAATATTTCTACAATAATTATTGGTTAGTGTAACTAAAACACTAATCAAAACAAAATTTTAGAGTTAGATAATTACCCTTATTAACCCAACACCCATCTAATCTCCTAAACTTTTTAAACTTAATCACCCTACTATTTATCTACTTTCAACATAGTCATTAAATCTTTATTGCCATAATTACTCTCTTTTGGGAACATTTATTTCTATACCTTGCCTCAAGCCATAAGTCATCATTCCAATACCTTTAAAACTTTTTTTTTTTTTCAATAAACTTAGAATCATCACAAATACCTTAATTTTCTCTAAACTTATTTTTAAAAAAAATTTCAATTCATTTATCATAAATAAATTTCTCCATCTCAATTACATTCCTATAATTCAATATCCTCATTTTACTTCTTAGAGCTATTAAATAACAGTAATTTGCTCAAGTCATTATTAATTGCAGAGCTCCAACTTACAAAACCTACAAAATGCTAGTATTAACATTTAATAATAAACCTTAAAAACTAATCCATTTAATCATCAACATAACTTCCATTAATCCAAAATAAACCATTCCAAATATATCACTATCAAATCATAAATAACAAATTTCCAACTAAACCCTAACTTCAAATCATCAAATCCAACAAATTTAAACCGATTAAACACCAAATCTAACTCCATTCACATATTTAAAATCAAATTAATTGGTTAGGACTATCCCAGAAACCCCAATCCTCTCATTGTCAGATTCTGAAAATAAGGAGAAAAATATGGTTAAAAAATGTTTGGGAAATTTTCCTAGTTTTGAAGGGTTTCAAAGCATACCTAAGATATCTAATAATAGAACCTAGTTCTAAAATCACTCCCTGGGATAGACGCACGCATGGATGACTCACGCTGCTGCTTAACGGGGAGGAATATTATAAAATGTGACCATGGGGCCACATCCATTTCTCCTTTTCATGATTTTTTTTTATACATCTATATCCATTACAAGTCCAACAGCCGTTTCCACCCTTATATTTTCTTTTTATATCATTTTCCTTACTTATTCTATTCTTCTTATTTTTTTTTCATATTTCATTTATATTTTTAGGTATTTATTATTTTATAGTTTTTTCTCAAATGCAATTTTAATAATATTTATGCAATTAGAATCACTTAAGTGTAAAAGTAATTTACATAGTTTAATTTAATCCTTCTTAACTTTATCAACTCTTTTTTCCAAAAATTATGTACTGGAATTAAGACCTTAAAACTTACCTCAAATAATTACATGATAATTTCTAATTATCATAGAATAATTCGCTCATACTATTACTTAACTCCTAAAATAAAAATTGGAATGTTATACTTCACCTATGGAACAACATTTGCACTTGCTGGACTTGTTGAAGCTGGCATAGACTTATGACAATTGTGCTTCCATTCACAAAGCTATCAATTTTCTTCCCACAACAGAGAAACAGGATGGTGGGTCACTACTATAAAATAAGGAATAAATAATGGTTAATAACTATCATTTATATGCCTAACATTTAAAATCCTTTCAATAAATGATGATTATATAATCATCATTTAAAATATAATTTTCAATGTTGCCACTATCAAGGGAAAGAATAAATGATGGGTAAATAATTTGCCCATTATATATTGTCAAATAAATAATGGTTATTTAAATTACTATCATTTATACCAACCCCTAGCAACAAGAACTTAAAACACCAGCAAACAGCCGTTCCAACATCTATAGATATAAATATCAATAGAATTTTATTATATTCAATTGCAACATTAATCAAAGATCTCTTATACTAATCTATCAAGTAAACAAATATAATTTTCAAATTTAAACTAATTTATAAAGTTAACTAGCTAGTAAAACTATAAACATTCTAGCTACTTCCTCTAGCTACCTTTATTGATCTTCTTTACGTGAGGTCCACATTTGGAATATATATTAGCACCATTCTTTAATTACCTCATTTATTTTCACATTCTCAAATTTTTTAATGTAAGAATCGTCACAGTAGTGCAATAAAAAAATAATGATCCACCATAAATTAATTTTAATACATTAAATTTATTTGCAATTAACAAGTGAATATTGTTGACATATCATCTCAGGAATTATGCTCTCATTATGGATAATTATGTCCTTCATAAACCTTATCATACAAAAGCAACAATCCAAGCTATTTTTCATTTGTCTCAATCACTACAAATTAAAAAACAGATGAATATGTATTAATGCATTAAAAAGTTATGAATATTACATTTCAATTCAATAACTATTCCAATTACCTTTATTATATTCCAACCATAGGTCACATCAAAATTTGTAAAGGACCTTGAAATTGATTGTTTCATGTTTGTGTGATATAACACAATCACCTAATAGAATAGTCAAAAATATGTCATTATGGAATTTAAATAAACAAATAAATATATGAAATACTTTATGCACTTCGTATTCATCAACTCCAATAAAATTCATCGATTCCTTAGTTTCCTTCTAAGAGAGCTGAGATAATATATCTTTAAAGTGTTACTGAATGGTTTGGTGGTGACCAATATCCAATAGTCCTTAATAGTATTAACAAGTATTACAAAATTATATTTAATTAATTAAATTAAAATAAAAAAATTCATTAAAATAAGTAAGAAGTTATTACCTTTGACAATATGATATTAATAATAATGCCTCCTTTTGAGCCCTTGCTTTGAAATTTTCACTTAATGCCTTTGCTTAATCTAAAATCTTGTTTTTAATTAAGACATATGCACCAACCTTATGGGGACTAACGAAGACAATTTTCATTTGTAGATCGAAAGGAACAATAAAGTTTTCATATAAGGACCTACTATAAATATTTCAAATGGATTATTTTATATTTAAGATACTAACTATTCATATATGAAAAAAGAAAATTACTACATGTAAAAGTTTAGAATAGTGAGACTAGTGAGACTGGTCATATCATGTTGAAATACTTCATCAATATATTAAATGAAAACATATCATATCATTCTCGCCATGTATACCAGCCTCGGACAGGATTTGTAGGACCAAAGGATTAGACCTATTATTGTTTGCATATGCTTGAAGTAGATTTCAGTATTAGCTTGGCAATTGAGGTTGCTCTTGTTTAGGCATAGTTTCATAGGAGACTAGCTTTTTTAAAGAGAACCTAGATTAGGGCATCATCTTTTTCTTGGACAATGCATCTTTACTATTTTTTTTTTGGACTTGGAATCTTAACTTTACTAGCTTGTCATCCAACAAAACTACCAATCTTTCTTATAATCCCTATGTCCTCGGTGGGATAGGTAGTGGATAGTTGAGATCTTTTGGAATATCAATAGCAACCCATACCTAGGACGTAGGCATGTCTCCCAACAAATAAACACCTGACCAATAGCAACCATATGATGATTCAGCTTGCTATGAAGAGTATATGACATGAAATAGAACTTGCTCCTAAACCTTATAACTTGATCTACAAATTTTAATTAAATAAAGTTGGACATCAATATTATGCATATCCATGAAATAAGCTAAAGTTATATAGCATAAATATTAACATACCATAAATATCAATAAAGTTATATAGAATCATATCAATAAACATAAATATATTAACAATAAAAATTAATTCATCCCATTGTTCTTGCTTCAAATTGTCTCTCCAGACATTGGGCAACAAATTCATCCTATGGTTTCTTGTAAAACTAATTCTCTTATTAATTCAGGGACTTTAACACTAATGTTTCATCATGATATTTTAATGTATTTTGTTCCCATGATCAAAATGTTCGCATTGCCTTCCCAACTTGTTAGATGACAAATTTCATCATTCAACTAGCATTAACTACAGACACTAACTGTAAACCAAAGTAATTAATCAGATTTTCAATGAAGTGATCGCAATTAATTATAATGATTGTGAGTAAAGTACTTTACCTCTACTTACACCCCCAAATATATTTCTTTATTGCTAGACTTATATCATTCCAATGCCTAATTGTAATGGGCACATTTACTTTTACCATAACCCCTATATAGCTGATGAATTTGTTTCTATTAGTCATGATAGGTTAACCTTTGTATAATTCCATTTGACTTAATATTTTTGTCTGGTAGCCTTTCTTGTATTCAAAAAAGAAAAAAAAGTAATAGTATAGAAAAATAAGGCACATAATAAGTAACTGCAATGTAGAAAATTAAATCACACAAAACAAGGAACTTACAGATTTAAGTTGTTTTTTTTCTTTTTCTTCTACGTTCTCTATCTTGTCTCTCCTTCTTTGCTTGAATTCCTTTGCCTCTTTTCTTTGAAATTCAAATACCTTTATTGTGATAATTTCTTATATAAAAAGCTTCATCTTCAATGAAATCATTTTCAAATGATATTCCTATAAATGGATCATCTTCAATTGTATAATCATTCATATCTTCATTTATTTTACTACTTAATAAAAAATGGACAAAATTTACTTTAGCCAAATCAAGATCAAAGAACACTTGTCGATCTTGTGAAGACAAAAAAAAAGGCTCATCTTTATAATCTTCTCTCTATTAAAATCCATTATTAAGAACCCTAAGTTATCAACTTTAAGACCATTTTTATGATCAACCCTATAAGTCCCTTATCTCATCTGGACTTTACCATCCTGAACATATAATCACAACATAATATCAATATAATATTAGAGTAATAGCTCTTAATTTATTTTCAAAATGCGGGATCTCAATTTCGTCAGAAGTATGTTCAAATAAGAGGTTAATGGAAGCGTAAACATAATTCAATGATTCAAGAAGACACGACCACTTTTCTAAGAAACAAGCCATGCATTGTAGTTTATACCACTATGTACCGTGGCATATAATATAGACCAATGTGCTCCTCGTTTTTCTTTATGCCATGTACTACAGTGTGGCACACAAAGCGCCATAGTGCATATGATAATAATTTTGCCATCACATGATAGCTCAAAAGATGAATTTCACCGTGCACCAATTCTATATCCGACATCTGATTGGAGTGATTCAAGTTCTCACACGAAGCTTATAGCATATTCTATCTAATGAGATAAGTTTGGACACGATTCAATGGTCTGATCTAAAATTAGGCACCCAAGTGTAAAAAAGCTACTTTTTTCCTAAAACTTGCACCCTATGTATTCAATTCTCATTCCTTATCCCATTAGACCACTTTGAGCCTTGAATAAGTCCAAAAGGATTATATACACCTGATTAACACATCAATTCACATATATTACATCAATTACTCATTTTGACCTCTCAATGCCACATTACACACTTGTGGGCTTATATGAGCCACAAGACACATAACTATATACACATATATACTTGTTTTACTTCAATCATTGACTTCTCATATAGGTCTAAGCCTCACCATATGGTCAAAAATCATAAATATACCCAAATCTTGCAAATAGGGCTAAGCCTTACCATTTATGTCAAGTTCACACACATACACATAATTTCATATTACAAAATCACATTTAATATAAGTGGAACGAGTTATACAATAACATGCACTTGCTTGATTGACATCTAGGCCTACCCACGTACTCACTACTGTGGTACTCTTAGTGAGATGCATAATCATATATATAAGAAGTTTCCAACTACAAATCATATACATGTTTACATATTCATATTTATATACACTTATGCATCTTAGTTGGCAACTCAAATCTCTAATAACACATCTATACATTCATTACATAACTAGGTAGTTATACCATTACCACTAGAGGCTACTCTTTCCTTGCCTCCTTTCCTAGCCTTATCATGCTCCCTTCACTTCTGTACAAGGTAACAAAGTGAGACATAAGTCTCAATGACTTGGATAAACCCTAAATATTGATTAGTTAGTAAAATCATAAACAAGAGATAAAGTAGCATGTGTTTTAATAAAAATACTATAATATGAATACACGAATTCATACTCATCCATCCATCATGCTCATGCTCATGCACTCTCGGTGTTACCTAATGGAGCAAGCTTTATGCTAGAACTATAACTTTCATCCTTACACAAAATAGGGCCTACCAAACCTCTATCTCAAACTAAGTATCCTTATCGCGTATGGGTAGTATCATTAGCCCTAAAATAGGACCACAACCCCCTACCCTAGTCCATGATACACTCATAGATCATTCTTCTAAGTCCTTCCTAGTGGAATCAAGCTCTAGAAGATGACTTAATAAGTCATGGATCAACTGGTAAGGGCAGAGAGGAAAAAAAGAAAACATGATGAAGGGAGAAGAGAAAAGCAAGGGTGTGTTAGGGTAAGGGATTTTAGAGCATTGGAAGGCACTTCTGACCAGTAAACTATTAGGTAAGCTTCATACGATCCTTACCTTCAATTTTACTATAAATTCTCTAAGTATGAGTTATAGAGAAATTGAATCGGGAAAAATTAAGGGGTTTGTTTCTTACCCTACAGTAATAAAAAGGTTCTCAAAAGTTAAATTAGAACTTTGTGACTAGTTTAGAGATAAATAGTAGAGCTTTGAACCTATAATCTCAGTAAACTATTAGGTAAGCTTCATACGATCCTTACCTTCACTTTTACTATAAATTCTCTAAGTATGAGTTATAGAGAAATTGAACCGGGAAAAAATTAAGGGGTTTGTTTCTTACCCTACAGTAATAAAATGGTTCTCAAAACGTTAATTAGAACTTTGTGACTAGTTTAGAGTTAAATGGTAGAGCTTTAAACCTATAAGCTCAAATTTGGCCTTAAATAAGTGAGAAACAGAGTGAAAATTAGATAAAAGTGAAATAAGATTTGAAGTGATGTAAAGTAGTATTATGTAGTTATTAACTTAGATAGATTAAGTGAAAAGTAATGGACGGCTAATAAAATAGTTGTAAGTAGCAATTAAGTACTTTTTGTTAATTGGATCAATGGACTAATAGTGCTAATTGTGTGTAGATTGACAAATTCCACGCGTAGAGTGAGAAAGGAAGCTTGAAGCAAGCTTTAATGGTAATTAAAAGTCCATGGGTAACCTTTCTTGTGACAGAAGGGTTAAGGTAACTAAATAACTTTCTCTATTTGACTACTTATTGTAACTGTGTGTAAGTGTGTTATCTATTGCATGAAAATTTTAAACTGAGCACGTTTTGTGTATTGCATGGCACTGGTATGAAAATGAACTTTGATTAAATAAATAAGTGAAATTATGAAATTTTATATATGTATATTGGTGGTAGGGAACCTATGATTGGTTCAAAAAGCATGATCATAGAGGTGGAAGTTCACCCGTGTGGAGATATAGTAAAAGACTATATGGAAATTATTCTCCTTAGTACCTGATGATATGGAGTGTTGGAGAATTGTATCTCCTTAGTACCTATTAAGGTGTAGTATTGGAGATGATCTCTTTAGTGCCTATTCAAGTGCATTGTTAGAGATTTAGACTCCTTAGTATCGATATGATGTCGTGTTGGAGTCAACAACACCCCTTTCTGTCTATTGGGGGAAACCATAGTTTGAAAGTGAGATAGAACACATTTGGCCACGTGATTCTACTACTGAAAGTGAGCTCAAGGCTAATGAGAGTTTATATTAGTCTAAGGCGAGCCTCTAGTTTCAAATCGGGCTGATTTAGAGGTTTGGTCAATAGTGATCATGCTATATGTTAGAAAAGTAGTGAAAAGTGGTGAATTATGGTGAATATATTTTTAAAAGTAGTGAAATGATATATACTGATGAGATTTAAAGTGCACACCTATTATATGTTATGTTCAATTATATATTATACTATACTTGCTTATAGTTGCATATAACAGTCAATAATAGAGAGTTATTCCATTACTGAGATTATTATCTCATCCCTTGGTTACATTTTTATAGGTTAAAGTAATGATCAAGGTAAAGAGAAAGAGTCAGGACTGGTATAGTGGTGCTGTGGCTATGAAACCTTTGAGTTTGTGTAATGAACTAAGATTTAATGTGAATATTGTGTATATAATTGTCACAAGAAGTGATTTATGAGAGATTTATAGAGATTTTGTAAATCTAGCCCATATGTTGAAATGTGTGGTGAAATGATTAACAGGAGCTAAAATTTAGTATAAATATGTTGTAAATGTGTAAAGTTGTGCTTTGTGGTGAATTCATGGTGAAATGCCTCTATGGGTCAATATATGTTATGTTGTGAAATGTGGAACCGGGCTATTGAATGGCCAAAATGTGATATATGTGTGTACATGATATAAAATGTGGTCATTCAGGTGTATTAGATTCTTTTGGACTTGATTCAAGGCAGATAACAGTCTATAAGATAATGTGAGCAATTTGTATGCTTGGGTGCGCTAATTTTTATAAAAAGTGACTTTTTTGCATTTAGTATCTAAATTTTGACTGGATTATTAGATCATGTCTAAACCAATCTCATTAGTTAGCTTATGAGTTAAGCTTCGTGTAGATGTTTGAATCACTTCAATTGGATGTTGTTTGTGGAAATGGCATACGCCGGAGTTTCAATCATTTGTGCTATCAAATGATAGTAGCAAAAATAGGCTTGTGCATCATGGCACATTGTACATCATGTTGCGGCATATGGTACAAAGAAGGTCAGGGTGTGTGGCTCTGTACCACATACCACGGTATGTGTGTTGCACACTGCATCACATGTCCTATAATTTGACCTTAATTCTTTATTTTAAAGGCATGTAATGTTTGATATGAATGTGTATGACTTGTTTTTGCTACGTTTGGCTGTGATATGTTAAGATTTTGATGATTTTGAAAAACAAGTCTTGAGCCAAGCTTTTCAAACAAAATATTTGAATGTATAGTTTGGTACATTTGAATTGTGATTGTATTAATACTTTCCTATATCTGTTGGATATAGGGGAGAGTTGCACAATGCTAGTTAACATGGAAACTAGGAGAACACATGATCTTTGACTTCAAACTCTAATGGTCGATGTCGCTTATTTGTATAACTCCTAATGGCTCTAGGTAGTAAGAAGATTTTACCTAATAACTTTGATCTTTTTAATGGTTTGATTATCTAGACCAATTATGCTTCTTTTCACTCAGCTTGACCTAGCATAGGGGTGATCTACACTTTCTCCCACATAATGCCTCGTATGGTGCCATCTAAATACTCAAATAAAAGCTGTTATTGTAACCTCTCGCAATATCCACCTGACATTAGGAGAGGTTAACTTAATCACCACAATAACAAAACCAAACTATATTCAAATACTTTGTTTGAAAAGCTTGAGCCCAAATCTTTTTTGAAAATCAAAAATTCTCAACCAACTTAATACAAAAATAGAGCATAGCATAGTGGAAGATTAATACTTGCATCCATCACATTCAATACATGTATTAAAATAAAGAAATAGTGTCAAGAATTGAGTCATGCACCGCGGCATGCACCTCATGCACTAGGGCATGTGACATAAAGCTATAAGCTGACCCTCTTTGTACCATGTGCCACAACTCACATGACAGTTTTTGCTATTGTCATATGACAGTTCATAGGGTTAACTTTCGATATGCATCGTTTTGTATACAATGTCCAATTAGAGTGATTCAAATGCCCCACAAAACTTATTTCATAAGCTAGTTAATAAGACAAGTTTAGACGCGATCTAACAGTCCAATCAAAATTTGAACACCTGGGTGTAAAAAGTCACTTTTTCTAAAAAAAATTTGCACCAAGCGCTCAAATCACTCATATTGTCTCATTAGATCATTTTAGACCTTGAACCAAGTCCAAAAGGATCTATTACACCTAATTAACAATAATGTACATCATACATACTCATATGACAAATTGGCTGTTCACAGCCCTTTCCACATATCACAACATTACATATTCTTAACACAAAAATGCTCTTTCAGCCATTTTCACTACAAATCCAAAATTTTCACAAGCTTTTTGCATTCACAACAAGTTTACAACTAAATCTTAGCCTACATTGCCCATTTTACCACATATTACCACATATAGGATAAGATTTACAAAGAATCACTACAAATCTCTACAATCACAACAATTCACAACTTTAAATATACATGCATGTCCTATGGCAACTTATAGACATAATATACATAAAATTAGGTTCATTACACACAATTTCTAGTTCACACGGCTTTTACAATTCTAAACCAATCATAAACCTTTCCTTTTATCAAGCTCACTACTGTGACCTATGAAAATGTAACCACAGGGTGAGATAAAAATTTCAGTAATAGAATAACTCTTTATTATTGACTATCACATGCAACCATAAGCAAGTATTATATAATGTACATTTAAAATTAACATATAACAAGGATTTCATTTCAAATCACTATATCAATGTAATGTTTTACTACTAAGCACCACTTTCACAAGCCATAACAATTCGCCACTAATATAGCATAATAATATGATTACTACCATTCGAACCTCTAAATTACCCTGACTCAAAACCATTAGCTCATCTCAAACTAATGCACATGTTCATTAGCCTTGAGCTCACCTTCGGTGATAAAATTACTCAACCAAAGTGTTTTATCTCACTTTGGACTATGGGTTCCCCCATTACACACAACCGGGCCGTATTGACTCCAAAACACCGCATCACATTGAATGGGAGTCTAAATCTCTAACACTGCACCTCAATAGGCACTAAGGAGATAATCTCCAATACTACACCTTAATAGGTACTAAGGAAATACAATTCTCCAACACCCCACCCCGTTGGCTACTAAAGAGAATATACCATATGGACTTTTCACATATCTCTACACGGGTGGAACTCCCACCCCTATGATCATACTTTCATATAAATCACCTTTTCATTTATATAAAACCACATATATAATTATTAAACTCAAATCCTTAGAAATCATTTTCATGCATTAAACATTCATTTGACCATCATGCTCATTCTAAAACATTTTTATGCATGATATTCATACTTTCAAATATTTACAGTAGATAATTGAATAGAGAAAGTTATTCAATTATCTCAACCCTTCTATCATAAAAAAGGTTACCCATAAACTTTTACAACCACTAACGATTCGCTACAAGCTTTCTTTCTCAACTTACGTGCAATATGCCAATCTACACACAATTGGCACAATTAATCAATTGATTCAATTGACCAAGACTACTTAACTATTAATTAAGTCTATATTGAGCCGTATTCCTTCCTAGTTAACCAATCTAGGTCATTACCCCTCAGTTGCCATTTCCTATCACTTTAAACAATCCTATTTCCACCTCTACTCCATTTTTTCACACTTTTTCCTTTGATTTAGGGCAAATTAGAGCCTATAATTTCAAAGCTCTATCGTTATTATCAGCAAACTAGCTAAAGGCAAATGGTTTATCCCAGCTACCTCTCCATTCTGTTAGGATAGGTTTGGCACCCAAGAAGGGGGTGAATTGGATGACACTTAAAAATTTTTGAAACTGAAAAGAGTTAAGAGTTAAGAAGTAAAGAAAGAGATTACACACGTAAGATTTATACTAGTTCAGCCACAAACTTAGCCTACGTCTAGTCCTTAAGATTACATTTGAGATTTTTAACTAAAACACAAGCTTCAATGGGTAATTGTCACCACAGTACAACTCTCAAGACTAACCTTGTCTTGAAATCACTTAACACACCTTACTACAATCCAATTAGTTTTACAATACTTGAAAAATCCTCCAAGATTTCTGAGAGAGATGTGACAAGATTTTTACACTAAACTCTCTAAAGGAGTAGATGTGAATACAAATGAAAGCTTATAAACTTTGAGAGCCTTTTCACAATTCTTTTCAAGAATAATGAATGAATGTAATATGTGTAAAATCACAATTTGAAAGCTCTTTTAATGAAAAATGATATTATGTTCCCTCAAAGATCATTACTCTCTATTTTAGTTCAAAATGAATCACTTAGATAGTTTTGAAAGTTGACAAACTATTGAAATAGTGATTCTATCTGTTGGTGCATTTTCTTGTAAGTGACTGGCATAATCACATGTGCTTTTACACTAAGAAAGTTTCATAAAACTGAATATGACAAATCACACATGAACACCTTGTTCTCTCACACATGACTTTTCACTTCTGAAGGATAATTCAGTTCTGTGTGCTTAATCACACGTGGTACCATGTTGCTCTATTACGTGGTTTTGCACTCATGAATAATCATTCAATTTTATGTGCTTAATCACACGTGGTACTATGTTGCTCTCTTGCATGGTTTTGTACTTATGAATATACTGTCATAACAAGTGTTTAAAACTTACAAGTGCACCACTTACTCTCATATATGGTTTTGCACATCAAGAACTATCAACAGTTTTATGTGACAAATCACACGTGGAACCTTTACATTCTGTTGTGTGAAATAGCTAGCAGAATGCCAAGGCCATTTTAATGTGATCAAAAACTTACGTGGAACTAGATCCTTATCATGTGTGAAATTGCTAGTACTGATATATAAGCTTATCTAATAGATATTCATGCATGGAACTCAGCACGCCTCAAGTAAGATTTTGCATGATCAAGAGATATGAATATGTGAATTAATGATCATACATGTAAACAATTTTAGCTTGGCTTGAGAGGTTTTAAGACTCAGCAAAAATAATATGTGAATGTCTAGTATGTGATAAATCACGTGTGATACTATTAATGTCTCACATGTGGTTATGCACTTAGTTACATTTCAATAAAACTCAGGTACTAAAACTTGTGTGAACACTTAAGCCTTTCACATATGGTTTTGCATACAAAAACAAAACATCCTACACAAGTGCTTAATCACACGTGAAGCACTTCTTCTTACTTCGTGATCTAGCAATTAGTGTGATTAACATGCAAAAACTTTTGAATGACCTACAAAATCACATGTGATTCTGCCTCTTCACTATGCAAACTTTTTCTATGAAAAACCATATGCAAGAGGACCAAAGTTTGCAAGCTTTAACATACTTAGGTGAGTCTTACTACATATAAAAGAGGCATATGATGCATCCATTTAATGACTTAAGAAAGGTGAATAAGCTCTTTAAGTTTTCACAGTGAATCTAAGAAGTTTAAAAATACTTATCCTAAACTTCTTCATCTTCTCTTGGTTTATCATGCTCTTAAAATTTTATCTTCATCCATAATTTTTATATCTGTACACATAATAAATACCTCTTCTCTTGATTTTGTAATTATTAAAACACATAATCTAACACATTCAAGGGCATATGATCAAAGCATATCTTCCAAAGTCTGTATTGTATGTTTAGTTTATCCATCAATCTATGGATGATAAGAGGTACTAAACCTCAACTCAATACCCAACCTTATGTAGCAATCCTTAAAACCTTAAAGTAAACTAATGATCTCGATCTAAGACTATGTCCTTAGGTATATCATGCAATCTTACTACCTCTTTCACGTCCTTAGGTATATCATGCATCTTACTACCTCTTTCACGTACACCTTTGCATACTTGCCCATATCATAGGTGGTCTTAACTGGCAAGAAATGCGTTGACTTCACTAACTAATCCACAATAACCCACATAGAGTTATATCTAAAATGAGTCCTCAATAGACTAGACATGAAGTCCATTGATATGCTGTCCCATTTCTATTGGGGAATCTTTAAAGGTTGAAGCATCCCAACCGGTCTCTAATTGTTGAATCTTCACTTTCTGACATGTAAGACACCAGCTCACAAACTCAATAATATCTTGCTTCATGCCTTGTCACCATCAATGCCTCTTCATATCATGATACATCTTAGTCACACCTAGATGTATCGCATATCTACTCTAGTGAGCTTCTTCCAAAAGTCTTTTTCTAATTTCCTCATCTATGGGTATACAAATTTTATCCTTGTACAAGATGAACCCATCATCACTGAACCAGAAAAGAGTGGTATGCCCCTCTACTATATCTTCTTGAATACTTGACAAGAACTTGTCTCTCAACTGAGCTTCCCATATTTCTTTCCAAAATTCATTGGAAATTATTATTGAATGAACTATATTCAAAGTGTAATCTGATACCTAAAGCTGCACCTCTAGTAAAGACAGCAAAAATTGATGTTCTTGAACCATCAACCCAACTATATGTAACAATTTCTTACTTAAAGCATCAGCCACCACATTGGCTTTTCCTAGATGGTACTTAAACTCAAAGTTATAATTGTTCAAGAATTTCATCCATTGTCTTTACCATATGTTAAGCACTTTTTGATCTACAAGATATTTTAAACTCTTTTAATTAATGTGCACATTAAACTCTATACTATAGAGATAATATTGCTAAATCTTAAGAGCAAATACCACAATTGCTAACTCCAAGTCATGCGTCCGATAACTTTCCTCATGAGGTTGCAACTATCTGGATGTATATGCTACTACTCAGTCTTCTTGCATTACACATCCTAAGCCTTTCAAAGAAGCATTTATATATATCTCATAAGGCAATTACGGATCAGGAATAATCAACACCGATGCTGAGGTTAATTTCTGCTTAAGCTTCTAAAAAGCGGCTTCACACTTTTCATCCTAAATGAAAGACTAATCTTTCCTTTTTTAACTAAGTTAAACGAATTGCAATCTATGAAAATCCTTGAATAAACCTTCGATATACATAACCAAACCTAAAAAGTTTGCACTTCAATTACTAAACCTAGCCGTTCCCATTACAACACCACATTCACTTTATGAGGATCTACTAAGATACCCTTAGCTAACACCATGTGTTCAAGAAATCTTACCTCCCGTAGCCAAAATTCACATTTACTTAACTTGGCATACAAGTAGTTATCTCTCAAAATCCTTAGCACAGTCCTTAAATGCCTCGTGTACTCTTCCTCATCCTTAGAATATATCAACATGTTGTCTAAGAACATAATAACAAATTGATCCAAGAAAGGATGGAATATGCAGTTTATATAATCCATAAAAACTACAGGCACATTCGTCAATCCGAACAACATCACCAAGAACTAAAAGTGATCATATCGAGTACAAAATGCCATCTTAGGTATATCTTCTACATTTACCCTCAATTGATGGTACCTAGATCACAAATCAATCTTAAAAAACACTGATACTCCTTCCAATTGATCCAACAAATCATCAATTCTCAGAAGCGGGTACCTATTCTTTACGGTCACCTTATTCAGTTCCCTGTAGTCAATGCATAAACATAGGTTGCCATTCTTCTTCTTCACAAAAAGGACTGGAGAACTCTATGGCAACACATTAAGGTGTATAAAGCCCTTATATTTATTTGGACTTTTGTTATATGTAAGAAAACTTCTATTTATTCAAATAACCAAATGAGATATCTTAAAAAAAATTTAAGTTTGATGCATTATGGAAGACTACATGCAGTAATCTTCAATCATATGTAGCTGCTCTTCTACTATATGTATTTGGATTTTTGTTATATACAAGTAAATGGAGAATAACAGCTTATGATATTCTGATAATTTTTAACTTGGATGCATTCTGGAAGACTAGATATAAGGATCTTCATAATATGATGATATGAACATTAACCTAAGACGACGGCGATATTCATATTGATCCTCTATCCATTGAAACACTACTTTTATTGAGTGGAGATGATACGTTGAAATTAACTGAACTAGACGATGATGATGAGGATGTTACCATGAAGACGTATTCTAAGGAGGAATGTTGGGCTACATTGATGCGAGATGTTCCCCTTATTCTTGACTACAAGATAGTTCTATTAGAGCTGCCTTTCCAAAATAGAATCTTGCACTACACAGCTCTAATATTTTCTTTAACAATTCCAGTAATTTTGCCCATACATTAGAAGAGAAATGACAAGCAATGACCTTTATCCTACAAGATAAGGAGATTAACCTTGTAGATTTTATCTGTCATAGCATGTATAGTGTCATTAAGGGGCAGAAGAAGAAAGATCATCCTCCATGTGATAGTATTATTTCTTTGATCTTAAGGGATCAAAGGATTCATCATCTGGAACAAGCTAAGAGGGTTGAGCTTGATAGTTTAAATGGTAAAAAGTATGGCACAAGATGCATTTGACACTTGATGAAGAATAGAAGAAATGGGTAGAAGTCCAATTCAAGGGCAAGAGGAGAAGAAAGAAAGGCAGTGAAGATAGTCATATTAATATTCATACTAAGTACAATTTAATGCAAACACTACTACAAAATTAGTTAAATATGATGCTTCATACTTGACATTTATTTAAAAAAAAAGTGACAAATAAATAGATGTGAAGAATATTTGATGGTTATTTAAAATAAGTGTCAAATATATAAATAAATATTTAATGGTTATTATAAAAGAGCATCATATAACTCTAGGTTGAGATTGAGAAAGTATTTATTTGACAGTTATTTATAAAAGTGCCATCTTAAATAAATATATTTAATATTTAAATATAGTAATAGTCAAAAATTTATTATGGAAAAATTAAAATAAATTTAAAACTTTATGTTTAATGGTGAAATTCATAAACCATCAAATATTACTTTCTTTTTATTATCTTATCTGCACCTTTGAAGCCCCCTCAATCTCTCACTACATATTTGCTTTTGGTTCTTCTATATATTTGCTCTTGGTTCTTCTTCATCTTCCTCCCCATACCTGTCTCTTCTGCTTCCCTTTCCTTCTCTCCCTCCCTCCCTCCTCCTCATCCTACTCCTCCTATACCATTACCATTGCCACCACTTTATTGCTTTTCCCCTTCTCTATCATTACTTTTTTGATCTTGTCTTCAAGGGAAGCAAAGCCACTACCACACCTAGAAGAGGCAAGCTAAGATCCATGCTAATCTTTCTTAGTGATGCCTCAATGTAAAGGCTCTACTTCTTTCTTCTCAACCTCGAATGGCTGTGAGCTAGTTTGAGCAAGCTATAATCTAACTTAGTGTTTTGATCCTAGGGTTTTGGATGGCTTTAAATTACCTCCTATATTTGAAGCACATTGGACTTCTCCAACTAAACTATCTCATTCATTTTCTCATCATCTCAATATATAACTGGTTGACTTGGTAATGGTAGTGCAATACCAAGCAATGGACTCTTTTCAAACAACAATATCTGTATGAAAATATATGAGTTAACATGACTAACCATCTAAATCAAGATAAATTTTAAATTAAAATACACAAGTTTAGATTCTTACCATAAAAAAATAAAGGCATTTACCAAAATATTTCCCTATTTTTCCTCTTTTCAAAGCATCCTAATAATCTCCAACCTCTTTCATTAAATTTTCCACTAAATGATTGAACCAATTGTATGAACCTAATGTGCTTTTATCACAACATGTCATCTTTAATAGCCGTTGCTTGACAATTCCCAACGTAGTAGGGCACAACAATATCCCAAGAGTGAAAAGTACAAATAATGACTCAAACATTTCATCATGCTCTATTGACATGAGCATGCTCTTCATGTCACTAAACCTCTTTCTATCATACTTCTTTTTAAACTCTAAATATAAGTCATTGTTACTAATTGTCACTTTTAACAACTTCCTAACCCTCACAAGGCAATCCCATTAACATTCCAACTAATATCTCATCTATCACTAAGCTCACATTTCTAATGAATACTAATAAAGTTGCTAGGTCAAATACTCTAATAATTTCAGCATATAGAGCATGGTGTTATTTAGTGCATTTAACATCTAAAATCTTAACAAACCCAATTATATTTGCCCTAGACTTCAATTGTTGATTATTCCTCACAAGAATTGCTAATTCCATAAATTGTTTTAGGGAGCACCTTATTAGGAAGTCCACTTCTTTTATTGAAGACATACCTCCTACCCTTTCTCTTTCTTCTTTTGCAATCCTACCATACTCATGCCTTTCTCACTCAAACAAATTCTTCTAGACTTTCCTTGCACATTTGTCTACTTCTGCCATTCCCTTAAAGATCCTTTTACCTTCCTTGCCCACCCAAAAATCCTGCTTAAACTTGTGCAAATAAGTCAATCACCTTAAACATCCCTTTCTCTAATTCTTTCGCCTTCACTATTATATACTTTGATAAAGACTAACCAAACCTACTGCATTAAAAATGGGAGAAGAAATGTCACTTAGAAATCTGAAAAGCAATGGGATTATTCGAATAAATAGTGAAAACTTACCAAAGCTAACAATAATTTTCCAACATTGTGCCCTAAGATGGTCCTCCAATGCCATTGTTAATGCACCACCACACTCATCTAAATACTCATCCACTTCGCCTGTAATGACCACCACTAGTGCTGCCATCTCTACTATGGTCGACCAAGATGAAATGACCTTTATCGAATATGCAATCAATCACATGCTCGAGGATTGTTTGTGTTTCATTTTTTTTTCAATTCTCATAAGGGCATAATGGTCATTATGTAGGTCTCGTTTAATGCCAAAAAGGGACCCAATTTCTAAATTTGACTCCAAGTCATTCCCAGTAAATAAATTTCTAGTGAGGTTTTTTAGGAAATTCTCACTTCGTATTTTGATAGATATAAAATAAATTTGAATGGTTTAGATCACATCAAAGGTGATGAGCACTATGTCGTTTATCGATAAAAGATAGTTTACTTAGAAGTGCAAAGATAGATGAAGAAGACAAAGCTTATGAAGATGGAGAAACAAGGGTTCTACTCAAAAGGGTGCAATAATAGACTTGGGTTTGAGCACTGATATTTGAGATATGATAGATCTAGGTTTGAATTTGAGATGTCATCTTCATTGTCCTTGATTGTCATTGATTCACAGCCCCAAGCCAAGAAAGATAGGATGAAATCTGAGCTTTTCCAATTTTTTTAGATGAGTCTCTTTGTTGCCTTCTTTTTCTTGGATAATCAATCTATATTTTATCTTTTTAATTGTTGAATGATAATTTTTCTTTGGCAAGGACTTTCTATGGCATTATGTATTTGATCTTGATTATTGATTTATTGTTTGGGGTTTAGCTGTGATACCTCTTGCATAAAATATAATAACTTTTATGACTTTAGCAACATTGCAGTAACATGAATTTCCCCCATTTTAAATATACAATTGGATTGATGAATTTAGATTTAAATTTTATTAAATTTTAAATCCTACATTTAAAATTCATGTATTTAAAGTCTTTTATTTGTAGTTGAAAAAATTTTTAAATGAAAAAGAGAAATGAGTTAAAATTAGAAATGAACAAGAAAAATTGGAAGTGATAAATTTATTTATATTTTTCAATCAATGGGAGATGAGAATGAGAAATAAGAAAAGATACAAGAATAATAAAACATCAATAATGAAAAATATGAAGAAAATGAGAGGTTAAAAGTAATTGGAATTTAAAATTTATATGATATAGAGAGAATTTAAAATTAAAAATGAAATATAATAAAAAATGGATATGTATTTGAATTAAATCCCAATCCATAATTTCTTTTATCTAGATAAAGAATTTGATTCAAATCAAAATCTTTATTAATCTAAACACAATGAAATTATTTATAAAAAATAGAAGACATTTTGTGGGTTGGCAGGCATGTGTGCGAGCTTGATTGAAATGTTGAGAATATATTTTTTGGAGGATTGATAGTTAAATATACTTACTTAATGAGTATCTTAATAATTATAATCATTACATTTTATTAATACTTAAAAATTATTAAAATATTTTTCCTTTCAAAAATTAAAAAACAATCTTTATTATCAAAACACTCTCCATATAGGTTATTCCTTCCAAAAATTTAAAATTAAACAATTTTTAAATAATATATAATAAAATTTATTATAACAATTTAGTTGAGTGATTGTTACTTTACCATATGATACACTCATATCTCCATTTCCCTCAGCTCGTTTCCCTCAGCTGTCATTGCTATTGTCTTCCCTTAGCTTGTTTTCCTCAGCTCATTTCCCCTTAGCTCTGCCTCTTCTCCAGCTCCACCCAAAGGTTCTAACTGCACCATCCAGCTGCCTTTCTTATAGCTTACCTCTAGCTACATTTCCCACAGCTCGTCTCTCCGCCTTTCCAATTGCTGCCGCCAACTGCTATTTCTTCCGAATTTCATCTATAAGGTTTTTTTAGGCAATTTTTTAGCTAATTTTTTGTACTTAATTATTTTTAGCTTCTAATTTTTTTAGTATTTTTTTATTTCCTTTTCCTATTATTTTTTTTATTTTTTAAGTTTATTTGTTGGGTTAAATTTTGATTGTTACTAATTATTATTTATTACTTAATTAGTTTATTTTTTTGATTACAGCTCATCTCTTGTTATTTTTTAAGTTTTTTTTAATTTTTTTCTTCAAAGAATTATACCATTGATTGTTGATTAGAGTTTATAATTATTAAAATTTCAATTAAAATTTACTTAACTTGATCAAATTGAGAGTTTAGTGCTTGAAAAATCTCAATTTATAAGTTGTTATGCTGTCGATTTTTTTTTTAAATTTTCATGATATTAATTTCTTTATGTTTAGTATAATTAATTTCTTTTTAAGTTTGTTTGTTGGGATGAATTGTGAACCCCATTATCATAAATTATACTATTGATTATTGATTAGAGTTGATAATTATCAAAATATCAATCGTGGTTTACTTAAATTGATCAAATTGAGGGTTTAGTGCCTGAAAAAATCTCAATTTACAAGTTGTTATGTTGTCAATTTTTTTAAATTTTTATGATATTAATTTCCTTACGTTTAGTATAATTAATTTGTAGTTAAATAATTGATATTTTTAAAATTTGTTGAAATTGGCATTTTAGTAACATTAAATTGATAGAATTGAAGGATTTAGTATCTTAAAGATCTCACTTTATAAACTGTTATGATGCTGTAGTTCAATAAGATGTTGCTTTTTTGGAATAGGTAATGATGAATCATAGTTCGATAGATGCTTTGCAAACAAGTGATGAATATGAGAAGGGAGTAGATCAATTTTTGGAATTTGCAAAGAACAATGTTCCTAATAACAAAGGATTATTCTATTATCCTTGTTTAAGTGCTTGAATGGATTGCGACGAAGTTCTATGGAGATTAAGGATCACCTAATTTGTTTTGAGTTTTACAAAGCGTATAAACAGTGGGTATTGCATGGTAAATCTAGAAAACGTAGTACACCACAAGTTGAGAATGATGATATGGATTTTGGTGATCAAATAGAGGATATGTTATGTGACATTGGCATTGAAGCTATTGAAAAGGTGCACAAATATGATAGCTTGTGCACTGATTTAGAAACTCTTTTATATTCAGGGTGTACAAAATATACACGACTGACAGCAATGCTAAAGTTGTTCAACTTGAAAGCCAGATATGGGTGGAGCAATAAGAGTTTCACAGAGTTGCTTAAATTATTGAAAGAGATGCTTCCTGAGGGTAATACACTTCAAAGTAGTTACTATAAAGCCAAAAAAATATTATATCAATAAGCTTGGGATACCAAAAGATACATGCTTGCCCTAATGACTGTATATTGTACAGAAATAATTTTGAAGTGTTAGATGTGTGCCCAGTTTGTAGGGCATCATGTTATAAAGTAAAAGAAATAGATAGTAGTGATGATTCCATTACTAAGAGGCCTCCAGCGAAGGTATTGTGGTATCTTCCTATAATATTGAGGTTTAAGTGCTTGTTCGCTATCCCAAATGAGGCCAAGAACTTGCGATAGCATGCTGATGAGAAAAAAATTGATGGCATGCTTCGGCATCCAGCCGATTCTCCACAATGGAAAGGAATTGATCAAACATTTCCTAAATTTGGCAATGAGCCTAGAAATCTCAGGCTTAGACTATGTACAGATGGCATGAATCCTTATGGAAATCTTAGCAATCAACATAGCTCGTAGCCTATTTTGTTAGTGATTTATAATCTTCCTCCATAGTTGTACATGAAACGTAAATATATCATGCTGTCTTTGATGATTTCAAGCCCTAAACAACCAGGAAATGATATAGATGTTTACTTGGCACCATTAATTGAGGATTTGAAGATGATATGGGAGGTAGGTGTGGATATGTTTGATTCATATCAAAATGAGTCTTTCAAGTTATGAGTTATGATTTTTTGCACAATAAATGATTTTCCTGCATATGGAAATCTGTCTAAATATAGTGTGAAGGGGCATAAAGCATGCCCTATCTATGAAGAAAATACATCCCATCAACAACTAAAACATGGGAAGAAGACAGTCTATCTTGGTTATCGAAGATTCCTGAAATGAGACCATCCTTATCATAGGCAAAAGAAATCATTCAATGGCTATCAAGAGTATGATGAAGCTCCAAAGCCATTAACTACAAGCTTGGTATATGAACGAGTCAAAGACATTAAAGTGGTATTCGGTAAGAGCCAGAAAAAGGAAGCTCAAAAGAATCCGTGAAAGAAGAGGTCAATTTTTTTTTATCTCCCTTATTGGAGCACCCTTAAGGTGAGACACAATATTGATGTAATGCATGTAGAAAAAAATATATGTGACAGTCTCATTGGAACAATGTTAGATATAAAGGGGAAGACCAAGGATAGAGTCAAAGCAAGACTAGACTTACTTGACATAGGAATACGAACAAACTTGGGTCCAAGAGCAGAAGGAAAAAGGACTTTTTTGATTTATTTGATTTTATTTTTTATACTTTCATTTTTACATTAATTTAAATTTATTATATTTCTTGCCACTAACTTTATTTATCTTATTTATTTTAGGAAGATTATGGAGAATCCAGTCACTGACAAAAAAAATTCTAAAAGAGGTAAAAGAGGGGCCACACGACTTACTAAGTTGGCTCAAATTCATGAAAAAATTCATCTTGATTTTAATGATAATGGCCAACCAATTGATAAGAAAAAAGGAAACATATTTAAGAGTTTTGTGGGTTTAGTGGCACATCAAAAAATTAGCATCTTGGAGGAAGAGTGGGATGATATCAATGAAAGTGATAGAAACGATGTTTGGAAATCTATACTGGTATTTCCTATTGCTATATGTTATATTAAATTTTTTTAAATATATGTTGTTACTAAATTCATTATTGATATGTATTATTTTGTAGATTATTTATGACATCAAGAAAACTCTATTTTTAAAAGACAAGTGGTTAAAGTATGCTGGGGATCGATGGAGGGACTTTAAATCCAAGCTTACTAGAAAATATGTCTTTCCTAAGAATGGCAATGAAAATGATGATAGTGACAACGATGCCAACACAGAAAAACCTTGGGCGAAATATCCATTTATTGATTATGACACGTGGATAAAATTTGTTCATAGTAGACACGATCCCAAGTTTTTGGTAAGTAAAGGAAGAATATGACAATCTATTTGTTAACAAATTTATTTTTAACAAATTCTTTTCATTATTTGTTAATAGGAAAAAATTCAAAAAGGTCAAAAGCATCGAAAGAAAAATCTATACAACCATACTATGTCTCGAGGAGGGTACGCATATATTTATGATATAATGAACCAAGAGAAGTGGGAAGCTAAAAGACAAGCGGCGAGAGTTGATAATATTGAAGATGTTTCTCCTCTATCTCCTGTTAATCATGCTCAAGCATGGAAGAGAGGACGGATGAATAAAAAGGGAGAGTTTATTTCCCCAGAAGCTAGAGAAGTAGCTGAGAAAATTGTAAGTATTTTTACAGTCAATATCTCAATCATATAATTAACATTTATTACTTACATTGATTTTTACTTGCTTGCATGTTCTAGGATGCTCTTACAGAAGCATCATCAGAGGGGACCTTTGTGTCTATTGGTAGAAAGGACATATTGACCACGGCCTTAGGGAGTGAAGAGCACCTCGGCCGTGTTAGGGGTTCCTAAAGGTATAGGCATAAGACAATATTTTAGACCTCCACCTTCTAATCTTATACCAATCTAGCAAGTGCAAATAATGATAGAGGAATGCAAGTCACGCATCATGATGGAAATGCAATCAATGATTAGTAATTTGCAAATGCAACCACAACAAACATCGAATTATGGTGGTGCTACAGAGCCAGTGTGTGATCTTAGTCTATCAAATCAAGGAATGCCATACATACTTTATGTGAAGGATCATGGCAAACGAGTAGTTGCATATGGAAAGGTGTATAACCATGCAACTACAGTCCACCATTAACAGATACAACATAACTAAGTAAAGGTGATGGTTGAAGAGGTTGTGGATGCTAATGCTCTTATATTATTTCCTACTAAGGAGGTGGAAACAATAGGACAAGCTCAACATAATTTTATTATTTCATTGAAAAAGCTAGTCCGATAGGTTATTGAAGAGGTATGAAAATGTTATAATTTTTTATTTTTTTAATTAATAACATAGGTATTTCTAATTTTTATTATATGTTAATTATAGGAACTCTTACAATCAAAAGAATCTTTGGGTTCTAATCCCCAACCGATGCAAGATGATTTGAAATGATTGGCTTCAGTGGTGGTTGATATGAATGAATTTTTTGATGAAATTAACATAATCAAAAAGATTGTTGGGAAGCCTATTACTTTTAGAGTTGCCAGAAAAGATATTAGTGACCTCATTATTTTTGAGTGGTTGGACTTGTCAATAATTCAAGTTTTTATCATGTAAGTATTCTTTTTTATTTCTAAATTAATATATGATATTTTTATTTTATTACTAACATATGTCTAATTATAAAAGGTACCTTCACAAGATATGCACTAAACTTGGTGTCGATGAGAATTATGGGTTCTTATCTCCACTTTTAACCTCTATTGGCAAAGTGAATCAAAGAGCTTCTTATATTGGATAGACGATGTGTAAACAAGAGAAGACATGCTAGTTTTTACCAATTATTGAGAGGTATCAAATTTTAAATTCATTGCTCAATTTATAAAAATATTTGCCTAATAATGTGATATTAATATAAATTAATATATTGTAGTCATCATTGTATGCTTCCTGTCATTTGCCCGTACGAAAATATTATATACTGGTTTTGTTCATTGAAAAGGAAAGTAAGCAATGACATGAAGTCTTTGATTGAATTGTAAGTTTTTGAATGATTTCTTTGTGTTATTAATAATATATATTTAATTTTTTCTAAGTGTGTATATTTGATAAATAGATCTTTAGCGACATATTGGAAATTAGCAGGAATGGTTGACAAGAAAAAAAATGAAATCAAGTTTGTACCAATGCAAGTAAGTATTTCAAATTTATTCCTTAATTAGAATGAAGATTATAATATTGGTTTAATAAATTTAATTATTTTTATTTTCTTTATAGTGTCCTCAACAACTAGGAAGTGTAGAATGTGGTTATTATGTGATGATTTTTATGTGTGAAATCATCACTCAGGTATTGTTCACTCATTTAATCAGGTAATAATTTATAAATAATGATTTATAATTATGAAGTTTTTCATATACTTGAGTTATTATTCATACATATATTGTTATTGAATTTGCAGCACTTCCAAAGTTTAGAGTCATATTCTAAGTAAGAGTTGAGACATATACGCAATTTGTGGTCTAGTTTTTTCTTAGAATTAATAGGATTAGAGTAAAAATTTTCTAGATATTTTGTATTGGAAATGTAAGTTTAGTTCATGTACCAGACATATTTGTATTGGTCTTTGGAGCTGCTGTTTCTTAATTAATGCAAGTTTTACAAGTAAGGGAATGTATATAGATATAAGTATACGAGTAAAAAAATATATATTGTATTTACGGCCACAGTTGTTACACTAACTGTGGTAAAAAGCCATTTATGGCGACAGTTGTTGATAGAACTGTGGCCATAAATGAGCTCTAGAATAATTTTTCACCACAGGTGGTCTCGAACCTGTGGCGAAAGATTCATATTTTCACATTGTATTTTTCGCCACAGGGCAGATGGCACTTGTGGTGAAAAATATTATATTTCGCCATAGTTTCTTTTGACCTGTGATGAAAAATATCTATTTACTACCACATAATTTTCTACTACATAGCATCTTCCGTCGCCAAAAATGCATTTTAACTGTGGCGAAAAATGAACTTTGCACTAGTGTAGAAGGTATTGTTGATATGTTCTTTTAGTGAGCTAACAAGAATACATTATTAAAATGGCAAGTTAATCCATGACCTCAACAAGTCCACTTCATATTGCAACGAGTTAACAAGATTGAATATTTAGATGGTATTATTTAAAAGTCCTCTTAGTGAATTGATAAGTACACATTCCTAAAATGACAATCTATGTTAGGGTTTTAATAAATTCACTTTATAGCATAACAAGTCAATAAGATTGGACATGTATAAGACATTGTTAACACTTTTTACTAGTGAATTAACAATTACACGTTTGTGAAGTGACGAGTTAAGTTAGGTATTAATTAGTCCACTTTATATTTTGAAAATAAAGGATATTTTGGTTATTTCTTACCAAAACATATTTTTAATTTATTCCCTTGGTCTTGCAATATATTTTCACAATCTATCAGTCTTAATTTGAAATTAAACCCTTATAGGGATCCTTTACTAAGATCCCCCCCCATAGATTAAGCCTAATTATAGTCAAAAGTAACTGTTAAATTAATCCAAGTACTTCATGACAAGGTTCTCATCTTACTAACTTCAAATATAAAACTTTAATAAACCACGACATTCATAATCCCGAACAATGTGACTTCCTCAAGATTTTATATGCATATCTATTTAAATTTTGAATTTGATTTTTTTCATCAAAAATTCGTTTGAACAACCATTGAAAAAAATTTAAAAACAAGGTTTATTTGTTGTTATGTGAAATAACAGAAATAAAAAAAATCTAGTTATAATAAAGGTATTATCATTCATGCAAAGAAGGGATAGAGATTGATGAAGAAAGGAAATGGGATTTTATGCCGTCCCTTCCTTTCAAATATTAATGCATTTCTTGAAAAGTCTATATTTAAAAATGTAGGGCAGTAACTTTTTTTGCCTAAAATGTATGAGCATACATTAAATTACATTACTCATATTAGAAACAAATAATTAATGATTGTTACTAAATAAGTTTAAAGGTGAGAAATTTAGGATCTTAACTACCTAATTGTTTTCTCTTGGTATATGTGGGTTAGAGGTAAAATTGCCTAAGGCTAGTAAGTTACAGTTTTAATTTGGGTTAAGTGGAGAAGACTCAATTCCCTTTATGCGAGAGTTTCCGCAATTTTAGCATAACAGTATATTCAAATCCAGAGGTCAATTTTGATGTTAGTCTTGCCAAAAACTTGGTTTAGTGGATATAATTAATTGTGAATCCTTTGCTCTAAATTCAAGAAAATTCAATTCTCCATTTTCTTATGATCACTCCAAATTGGCATATTAGATGCTAAATGATGAAAATCAAGACCATGGTTCCAAAAAATGAAAAACAAGGAAAGTACTGAAAATTTAAAAATGGTGGATGGATGCTTTGAAACTTATAATTGAATTAATGAGGCATTTGATATCAATTTAAAATATGTTAAAATACATAGGTTTATTTCGATGATATATGGAAGGACCCTTTGTCCCTTGATGTTCAATAAGAGACACCACTTAGATTGCGTTGATTAGTAGGGAAATGTTTATTGGATCTTTTTATGTTTAGATTTTTAAAATATATATGTTAAAGTTTAACTTAAACGTGTAAGTGGGCCTTAAAATATAAGTTTAGATTGAATGCATGAGTCATTAAACTATAATAGTTTTTTGAAAATTGGACGATTCTAAATATAATATAAAAAAAAGCTTTTACTTTTTTTAAAAGCCATAAAATTAAAATTTAAAAATTAGACCCATTCTAAAGCCAACTTTATTTTTGGACCGTTCACATATATAAAATATAATTTGAAACCATTTTTCTAGGAAGATGTTGGTAGTTATAGATATAAATACATGTATTTATGAGTCTATTTGTACATGATTTAATCAGAATCCACCTATATTTAACAAGTTATAAAATTATAATTTATAATATTTTTTATTATAATCATGTTGCGCTATTTTATAAACAAGTATTAAGTAGACATATTGTTGATTTAATATTTATAAATTTTATGTTTTAATATTATTTATATGTCAAAATTTGATTGCAATAGTCACTTGAGCACCAAATTCAAATACTAGATGAACTCTATATGTGTAGAGGACACAACTTGGGTTATCTTCCTAAGAGTTAGTTAAGGTTAATTTTAGAGTTATTCTTTAGAGTGAATAGTATCAAGAAGTGATTTCAAAGGCCAGAGTGAATGTAAGAACAACAATCTATTAGACAAGTAATGGACAAGAAAGTAGCATGCAAAGTAAAGAATGTGTGTGTATCCCATATTCATAGTCGTTATAATTTTGCCTGAAGTGAAAAAGCCTAAGTGTGGCAAAATTAATAAGTTTAATTTTTTATATGCATTTCATTGCATATTAGATTTAGTTTATGCATTTCTTGGTCATCATTATAGGCGCCTTTTATGCTAATTTGCCCTAGTGTTAGAATTTCATTACATAAAGAGTATTTTAGAAATAAAAGTAACTTTTTACAAAAATACCACTTAAGCAATGATCTTGTGTCTTTTAATGTGTGATTTTGATTGGTGGAATTAGTTTTTATTGATTCATAATAGGTTATAAGTTATAAGGAAAAGACATAAATCATGTGTGGGAACTACTATATAATTCTTTACACGTATGTTTTAGTATTGCATTTCATTTCACGTATTTGATTTTAATACTTCTACTTAAGTTGAATTTAATTATCGCACACTATGGTTTAGTTTCCTATTGAATATTTGGTTCTCTTGAATTGTAGGCCACGTAAATTAAGGAAATCAAGTGTTTGCAATATCACTATCAATTGGTCACTTAGATGAACACTAAATGGCGTCACATTCATATATTAAGAAGGTACAAAATTTACCTTGGAGGATGGAATGTAATGTTCTTCATAAATACCACACATTAAACCACAATTTTTCAACTCTACTATGGTAATTAGAAGATAACCAAGCATATTATTAACTTACCACGGTAGAATAGACTCAACTATAGTTGGAAATAGCTAATTATAATATAAAAGGAAAATAATTAATTTAAATGTCTACTATGGTTAATAGAATTTGATTTAATATAAATAACATCATTTAGATATCCCTACCATGATAGAAAAGATTAAACACAGACAATAGACTCTACTATAATAGGAAAGATTAAACTAATATCACTAGATGAACAATTAAGTGTATCATAATATCAAAAAATGAAGGAAGAAAGTACATCTGAAGTTGGCACAAGATAGTACATGCTTCTTATTCCAAGTCTTCTAGTATATGGGGACCAATAACTTTACTACATATAACATAGAAGAAGAAGCAAAGTCCAGTTATTGTATATCTTAAATCTTCTTTCAACATGTCTTAAATAGCCAAAAGTAATAGTTGTTGGATCAAGATATGGCAATTGTGAGACTTGAAGCCTACTAGTTTCAATTCTTTCATTGACACAACACTACTGCAAAAAAAGCCTTTCAAGTTCCTTTTTTAAGACATTTCACATCCCTATCATGGGGGACATAGATCCGAGTGATATAAAAAATTGATTTATTCACGTCACTTTTATGAAGGATGTGGTTTTTGAGAATCCACGTTGCTTTTTATTAAAAAAAAGGATGTGGTTTCTCTAGAATCCACATACCTTTATGTGGATTCTGGAGAAACCACGTCCCTTTTTTACAAAAAGCAATGTGGTTTCTCTTGAAACAAATATTAAAATAATTTAAATTTAAATATTTGCAATTCTCATTTCATCATTCCAGCTAGCTATATATTTCACAAACATAAAAATAAAATAAAAGAAAAATAAAACTAAACCAAAATTGATGAAGCAACTAAAGATAATTGAGAAGGCTCAAGCAAAGGTTAGAAATATCTACTAAGTGATAAATATTGCTCACTCAGGGGAAAGAAGAAGAGAAGCTGTGGATATCGACTGTGGGTCTCAAAGTTGTCTATCGAATGGGGCAAAAAGGAGGAGATGAGGAGAAGAGAGAGTTGTCTGTCGAATGCTCACCGTGGAATGGTAGCCTTGGGTCTCTATTTAGTCTATCGGCCTTAGATCTTGATGTTGTGGGTGTCGATGCAGTGGGAAGGAGAAAATAGAGTTGCTGTGTAGAGGAGAGGAGAGATCTGCAGTTGGAAGGAGAAGAGAGATGTGCTACCATCAAAGGAAAAGAGGAAGATGAGTTAGGTTTCAAAATACAGAATAATGGAGCGAGGGAGGAGCTCAATCTAATTGAAAAAAGGGAAAAAAGTGACATGGAAAATATCTAGAAATTAACAATTTAAAATAATCTATTTTCTACAATCCACGTTCCTTCTTTTTTTAAAAAAAGAGATGTGGATAACTTACCACATTGCTTTTTTTAAAAAAGCTACATGAAAAATATCCTGAAACTAATAATTTAAAATAACTTATTTTCTATAATCCACGTTCTTTTTTTAAAAAAAAGTGACGTGGATAACTTATCACATTACTTTTTTAAAAAAGCAATGTGGATAACTTTAAAAAAGTGACGTGGATAACTTACCACATTACTTTTTTAAAAAAAGCGATGTGGATAACTTATCCATGTCACTTTTTAAAAAAGCAACATTAATCATCTTACATAATCAATACTTATTTACAAAATTGCCACCACCTTTATTTTTTATGTCACTTTTACAAAAAGTAATGAAAATTGAGAGGTGTAAAATATATATTTTATAGTAGCGCAAGCTTCCTGATATTTAAAAAATTTTATATGGGGACTTTGATTCCATGTAGACACTAACAAAAACTTATTTTCTCTTATTTGGACAATGTATGAGCTAGAGGTAGGGGACAATAAGTTCACTTAACTTCTAGCCTCAGATGTAAGTCTTCTTATATTCTCATTTCTTTCGAATCCAATCTTGTGTTTACATTGTCCTTGGTCTTATATACTTAGAATGTTCAGAAGCATTTCAATAATACTATCAATACAGTGCCTCACTTCAAGATTGCGATAATATGGAAGGTCAAAAAGAGAATAGACTTTTTTCCATATATTTTTTCCACCTATATTCTTCTAAGTCTTACCAAAATAGCATTGATGTCTTTCACCTATTGATAGACTTGCTCCCTAGTCAAAGCATACAAAGCGTGATTATGATATTACTAGCCATGAAAAACATTCCTCAATTTATGATATAAGTGATCTCATCTAAGAACCCTTGATGGCCCAATGTAGACTATCTTCCTTCCATGTTGAATTTGATGATAGCTTGTGCCTTCTTTACAAATTAGACATGATTTATGATGCTTCACATTGTACCAAGAAAAATTCATATATGTAGGAAAATTGTTTATAAAGAAAAAGATCATATATCAATTCTCCTTAAAATTCTCCTTCTAATTTGCGTTAAACACTTTCACACCTACCTCCCATAGATATTTTAACCATTAAATCATAGGTTTTAGGTAAATATCAATGTCATTTCTTAGGTTGTTTTGGTCTAGAAATCAATATTGATAGCATCATGTTCTTCTATTTGATGCACAACTAGGGTGCTAAGTTATAAATCACTAAAAGAACAAGCCATGAACTATGTATACGACTAAGACTATTATAAATATTCATTTCATTAGAAGAAAGTCCAAACTTAAGGTTCCTTAGCTCATTGCAAAATTCAAGAAACAATTGATCATTTTTCTTCCATTGAGGAGAATTATGGGTGTCAAAGTTTTACATTAGATATACACTCATTTACATACAACGTCAAGTTCTTCACATTATTTTCATTTGTAAATAAGTGTTTGAATCTTAGTATAATTGGAAGATACTATAAGATCTTTGTTGGAGCCCTATTCTCCTAGTATAATGGCACCTTGCATTTCAAATACTTTTCCTTATCTTCAAGCTCTTTTTTGTATAGTACATAATCATTAAGGTTGTTGAAAATTATGCCCTAAGGCCAATCATTGTACTATGCACATTGTTATTTAATGAATTTTTCTTTTGTTATCATAACGATTGCATGTTCAATATGATAACTATATCCCTGGACAAACTATAGTGATTACCTAAATGTCCCTAGTCGGTTATCTTTGAGGGATCATAGATAAAATAAGACTAGTATGACTTTGATTAATTATAGAGATACAAATTAAAGTCATAGGCACTTGAAAGAGTACAAGGTGCTAGATTGACCAGCTATGAGAAAGCTGTATGGTACAAGTCATAAGCTTATCTTATAAGTAACTATATCACTAAGCCCTTTGACCTGATATATCATGAATTCCTACATGATAACTACTGAACTTTGACATAGTCAAAAGTCACCTTTGATCGGTGATCATAAAGGCTATGATTGAGTTTAGTGACATTCATGCAGAGAAATATGAGTGGTCAAGATGGAATTTGTCCCTCACATTATGTGAGAGATATTACTAGGCCCCTCGATGAGTAAGACTGAGAAAATATATGGCCATACTATAATGGAAAGGATTTTTCCATTGCTATTGTCAGTCTACTCGGAGATCGAGAAAGTAAAGGTCAGGTAAAGGAGAATGACAATTTCATGTCTCATACTTGACCAAAATATCACGTGACAAAAGGAATGTGATATGGTTGCATGATAGGTTATATTGGATCATCGATCTCTATGTGAATTGGGTTGTTGCAATGTCTTGCTGGAGGCCACTTGTGACTTGTGAGCTAATAGCGTAATTAACCTACTGCCAATTTCATATGAGCCTATAGGGTCACACATAAGAACAACCCAACTTGAGTTATAATGTCCAAGTTCATTGAATCTGAAATATGTCTAGATTCAATTAATGTAATATAGGGTGAATGAATTATATATATATATATATTTGAATATTTATTTGATATATATATATTTATATGAAATATAAAATTCAAAATATAATATATATATGTATATATATTTTAAAATATATATATATATATATCCATATATGTATATATATATCATATATATATATATATTATATATGTATATGATATATAAAATTAAATATAGATAATATAATATATATATATATATATATTTAAACATATATGTATATATATAATATAATATGTATATGTGATATATATTATATTATATTATATTATACTATATTATGTTAGTTTTAAATTTAATTTTATATGATAGATTAAATTTAATAACTAACATGATAAGAGATAATATCATGTCATTTTATAATTTGAATTTATAAGAAAAATTCAAATTAGATATCATATTATGGACTAAATTTATGAGATAAATTTAATTAAATTTTCATGGGCTTTTAAATGAAAGATGAAAACCCTTATCTATATACTATATATAGATAGGGACGTCTTTTATGAAGGAGGAGAGAGTTAGAAAAGTTCTGATGATAAAAACACTCTGAAAGCCATGAAAAGCCCTATAAAAAGAAAACTAACGTTCATAGAAGAACGGACACTGGAAACGCTAGCACGCTGTTTGAGTTAGAGAGCTGTTCTTGTGGATACCAATAGAGGGAGTAGATCTACATTGTTAGTTCCTAAGATCCAAACTCTTGAAGAGAACGTGCGCCAAGTTTGAGGAATTAAAAGGTAACTCTTCTATCCACCTTGACTTAAACAAGTTCATTTGGTCTATATCAGGATAGAGACTTTAAAATTTTAATCTTTTGCTTTGCCTCCCTATCGAATAATAGTACTAAAGCCAGGTGAATTTTTGTTTAAGTTGGGTTTTGGTTAATTACGTTCTTAAATCTTCATGTGATGAACTTCTTTAGATGAACGTTGCTTTAAGATTTTCAAAATTTATGTGATATTTTTGAAATCTATATATATGTTTTTCATGTGATGTTTCCGAAACATATATATCTATAAACTCATTTTATATATATTCAAATTTATATGAATTTAAATAAATTAATATGATTAATATTTAGCTGTATGATGTGCATTCTCAATATGACTAATGTTCGTCTATATGAGATGCGTTCTCAATGTCATTATTGTTCATTCGCATTCTCATATGGTTTAGGCTGGATTATCAATGTGGTTGATGAATCTAAAGGATTTGAGGCAGTAACTCATTCAAAGAGAATAATATTTTAAAAGATTCGAGGGGTGCTGCCCCCTATACCCCTTGCAAGGGGTACTGCCCCTTGACCTCGCTCATTAACCAACTAACGGGACTGCCGTGGCTAACTTTGTATAGCACAACCTAATTCACAATTTATAGACTTTCATTATGTATGAATTGTTTATTTGTTGTGTTTTCTTTGCCTTGAAGTTGTTTGGGTATGGTGACACATATGGCTCTAGTTTTACAAGGGTTGTAAATTTTAAATACAGCCTGCGTGTCATGCCTCCCTCTATAAACTCTGAATGTACATTCTCTTCTTATCTCAACCCCCTCATATGAATAAATTAGGTTTTTTGATGTAATTTATCTTCTTAGAAAGGTCCTCTCATTGGCTTGGGATGGACATAGGTTAGGTGAGCCATATTGTGTCACGTTTAATTATGCTTTTGATTAGATGATAATATGCATGATTTTGCATGAGATACAACCGCTTTCACTTTACACATTTATTAAATTAATAAGTCAAACCCTCTAATCAAAATCTTGAGTCATAATGCCGTCAATGAATGAATACTTGTCAAAATCTAGATCACTCAAATGTAGGATCTACTAAAGTAGATACATTTGGGTTATATTAGTGAGATAAGAGTGAGTAATGGTGCTACTCATAAAGATTCATTATTGTTTAACTTAATTGAGATTATCAAAATATTTTGGATCTCAAGGCATTTGATGGGATTGAACATGCCGTACCATATGATGATTGAATCCCATAAAGATCTAAGAGTTACATGTGATGTAAATGGTAAATGAGTTACCTACCTAAATAACTTAATTTTAAGTGTCCTGCCAAAGCAGACTTAAATTTAATTGAAATATGGGTCTTAGCCCACTAATCATTTGAGGGTTGTTAGTTTTAGTGGGAGATATAAAATTAACTTTGTGTATTTTATTGTAGAATCATGTCGACTAGTCACGCTGCTACACTATTGTTACGATCGATCCTTGAGAAGGACAAACTCAATGGGACGGACTTTTTTGATTGGTTCAAGAACTTGAGAATTATTCTCAAGTAGGAAAGAAAGGCTTATGTCCTAGATGAACCCATTCCTAAGGAGCCTGCTGCCAACACTCTAAGAGCTCAAAAGGATGCTTACACCAAGCACACCAATGACTTGGCAGATGTAGGATGCCTAATGCTAGCTACCACGGTTCCAGAACTTCAAACAAATTTGGAACACATGGAGGCTTATGAGATGATTGTACATCTTAAGGAAATGTTCTAGCAATAGGCAAGGCAAGAGAGGTATAAGACGACAAAGGCCTTACACTCCTGCAAGATGGATGAGGGTGCATCAATTAGCACTCATGTTTTAAGCCAGGAGTTGGCTACAAATTTGATCTTGAACTTACTCTTGGAAAGTTATGACTAGTTTATTATGAATTATAACATGAATGATATGGAGAAATCCATTTATGAAATGCATAGGATGCTTTAAATTGTCGAGCAAAACATTAAGAAAAGGCCTAGCACTATTTTGATAGTTCAGAAAGGAAAGGGTATAAAAAAGAATGGCAAAGGCAAGGGCAAAGGAAAGGGTAAAGGCTCAGATGGTAAGACTAAAGAGTCGAACAAGCCTGAAACCAAGCCTCTAGCCAAGAAGGCAAAGCCTCAGAAGGAAGGAGTTTGCTTGTTTTGCAATAAACCGGGTCATTAAAAGAGGAACTGCAAGCTTTACTTGGAAGATCTAAAAGAGAAGAAGGATAGTGGGGCTACTCCTTTAAGTATTTATGTTATAGACATTCACCTTTCTATTTCTTTTGCATGGATATTAGATACTGCATATGGTTCTCATACTTGTACAAATGTGTAAGGTCTCAGAGATAGTAAAAAAGTTGATAAAGGGTGAAGTGGACCTATAGGTTGGAAACAAAGCAAAAGTTGCTGTGTTAGTCGTAGGTACTTATAAATTACTTTTGTCCAGTGGGCTTTTGTTAGTTTTGAACAATTGCTATTATGTTCCTGCTTTGAGTAGCAACATTGTTTAGGTTTTACTTCCATTACTGGGAATGAAAATGTTCTATTTATCGAAACAACATTTTTTATGCTAATGGTGATTTGCATTTTAGTCATTATCTTTTAAATCTGGAACATCTTAGTAATGAAGACATCTATAATGTAACTACCAAAAGGATCAAATTGAATGATTTGAATCCAACCTACCTATGGCATTGTCGTCTCGGCTTTATAAACGAGAAACACATTTCTAAGCTCTATCAAGATGGACTTCTCAACTCATTTGATTTTGAATCTTATAATACTTGTGAATCTTGTTTATTAGGAGAGATGACAAAAGAACCTTTTACTGGGCATAGTGGGAGGTCTAATGACTTATTGGGACTTATATATACGATGTATGTGGACCAATGAGTACAATTACTAGAGGGGGTTATCTATACTTCATTACCTTTATTGATGACTACAGTAGATATGGATACATCTACCTAATGAAACACAAATTTGAATCTTTTAAAATGTTCAAAATATTCCAAAATGAAGTACAAAACCAACTTGGCAAGACTATTAAAAATCTTTGATCTGATCAAGGAGGTGAATATTTGAGCCAATAATTCATTGATTGATCATCTCATCAGTTGTGGGATAGTTTCACAATTAACTCCTCCAGCAACACCACAATGGAATGGTGTTTTTGAGTAGAGAAATCAGACACTATTAGATATGGTTCGATCCATGGTGAGTTAAGTAGATCTTCTACCATCCTTCTAAGGCCATGCACTAGAAATAACTGCGTTCACACTGAACCGTGTTCCATCTAAGGCAATTGAGAAGACACCATATGAGATATGGATTGGGAAGAAACCTAGTTTGTCTTTTCTCAAGATTTGGGGAAGTGAGGTTTATGTTAAGAAACAAGCCGTAGACAAGTTAGCACCCAAATCTATAAAGTGCCTTTTTATGGGGTATCCTAAAGAAACAAAGGGATACTATGTCTACAATCCCACCGATAACAAAGTGTTTGAAATTTGAAATGGTATTTTTCTAGAAATAAAATTTATCTCTAAAAGAACCAGTGGGAGCAAGATACATCTTGAAGAAATTCAAGAACCACAAAATAGCATAGAGTCATAAATGGAAAACTAAGAAGACTCACAAGAAGTAAATGAGTCTACTCAAATAACACAAGGCCCACGAAGGTCTGATAGGACACAACATCATCCTCAGAATATGGATTTCTAATTAATGAATGTCATGATATGTTGCTTATTGAACACAAAGAACCAACCACCTACCAAAAAGCCATAGTGAGACCAAATTTTGAGAAATGGCTAAATGCTATGAAGTCTAAAATGAAATCCATGTATGATAATAAGGTATAAACCTTAATCAATCCACCTGAAGGAATAAAAACCATCTGGTGCAAGTGGGTTTTTAAGGAGAAAATTGACATGGATGGCAAAGTAAATATCTTCAAGGCACAATTGGTTGCAAAAGGATTTACCTAAACTCATGGTGTAAACTATGATGAAACCTTTTCACCGGTCACAATGGCCAAATCAATCAGAATTCTCCTTGCTATTGCAGCATATTATGACTATGAAATATGACAAATAGATGTTAAAATAGCACCCTTAGTAGATTTCTACTTGAGGAAGTGTACATGACACAACTTGAAGGTTTTATGCGTCCAGAAGACTCTAGAAAGGTGTGCAAGCTTCAAAGATCCATTTATGGATTGAAGCAAGAATCTTAAAGCTGGAATCAACATTTTGATAAAGTAATCAAAGAGTTTAGATTCATATAAAACATTGATGAACCTTGTGTTTATAAAAAGGTTAATGGTAGCACAGTTATATTTCTAATGCTATATGTAGATGATATCCTACTCATTAGGAATGACATTCCTACCTTGCAGAATGTCAATTCTTAGTTAGGAAAATCTTTCTCTATAAAGGACTTAGGTGAAGCTACTTACATCCTTGGGCTTAAGATCTATAGAGATAGATCTAAAAAGCTAATAGGCCTAAGTTAAAGCACATACATAGACAAGATACTGCATAGGTTCAGTATACAGGATTCAAAAAGGGTTTCATCCCTATGTCTCAAGGCATTCATCTTAGCAAAGACCAGTGTCCTAGTACACAAAATTAATGAGATTGCATGAGTAAGGTTCCATATGCCTCGGTAATTGAATCTAACATGTATGCCATGCTGTGTACTCGACCAGATATTTCATTTGCCTTAAGTATGACCAGCAGATACCAAGAAGATCCAGGAGAGGATCATTGGACTGCTATTAAGAATATCCTAAAGTACTTAAGAAAGACTAAGGATTTATTCTTGGTATATGGCAGATTGGATGGCGAGCTAGTTGTAATAGGTTACACAGATGCAAGCTTCCAAACTGATCAGGATGACCTTAAATCGCAATCAGGATATGTGTTCACCTTAAATGGTGGGTCAGTAAGCTGGAAGAGCTCAAATCATAGCACAACAGCTGATTCTGCAACAGAAGTTGAGTATATAGCAGCATCAGATGTGGTTAAGAAAGCCATTTAGATCAGGAAGTTCATTATATTGCTTAACTAAGAATGGTGCCTAGCATCTCAGATCTAATAAACTTTTTCTGTGACAATAGCAGTGCAATTGCACAAAACAAGGAGCTAAGGTCACACCAAAAGACCAAGCATATACTCAAGCATTTTCACCTTATTAGAGAGATCAATGATAGAGGTGATATAAAAATATGCAAAATAGAGGGAGAAGACAATGTTGCTGGTCCTCTTACAAAGCCTCTTGCATAGGTGAAGTATGAGCATCATGTCAGGAAAATGAGAATTAGACAAATTAATGATTGTACCTAGTGTAAGTGGAAGGATGTTGAAAATTGTGCCCTAGAGCCAATCATTATACTATGCACCTTGATATTTAATAAATTTTTCTTTTATTATCATAACGATTGCATGTTCAATATGATAACTGTATCCCTGGACAAACTATAGTGATTATCTAAATGTCCCTAGTCGGTTATCTTTGAGGGATCATAGATGAAACAAGACTAGTATGACTTTGATTAATTATAGAGATATAAATTAAAGTCATAGGCACTTGAAAGAGTACAAAGTGCTGGATCGACCCGTTATGAGAAAGCTGCATGGTACAAGTCATAAGCTTATCTTATAAGTAACTATATCACTAAGCCCTTTGACCTGATATATCATGAATTCCTACATGATAACCACTGAACTTTGACATAATCAAAAGTCACCTTTAATCGGGTGATCATAAAGGCTATGATTGAGTTTAGTGACATTCATGCAGAGAAATATGAGTGGTCAAGATGGAATTTGTCCCTCACATTATGTGAGAGATATTACTAGGCCCCTCGATAAGTAAGACTGAGAAAATGTATGGCCATACTATAATGGAAAGGATTTTTCCATTGCTGTTGTCAGTCTACTTGGAGATCGAGAAAGTAAAGGTTAGGTAAAGGAGAATGACAATTTCATGTCTCATACTTGACTAAAATATCACGTGACAAAAGGAATGTGATATGGTTGTATGATAGGTTACATTGGATCATCGATCTCCATGTGAATTAGGTAGTTGCAATATATTGCTAGAGGCTACTTGTGACCTGTGGGCTAATAGGGTAATTAGCCTACTGCCAATTTCATATGGGCTTATGAGGTTGCACACAAGAATAGCCTAACTCTAGCTATGATATCTAAGTTCGTTGAATCTGGAATATGTCTAGATTTAATTAATGTAATATACAGTGAATGATTATATATATATATGAATATTTATTTGATAAATATTTATATATATATTTATATGAAATATAAAATTCAAAATATAATTACATATATATGTATATAGATATATTTTCAAAATATATATATCCATATATGTATATATATATCAGATTGATATATATATATATGATATATAAAATTAAATATAGATAATATAATATATATATATATTTGAAATATATATGTGTATATATATATATTCCTATATGTATAAATAATATGTATATGTGATATACATTATATTATATTATATTATATTATATTATGTTATGTTATGTTAGTTTTAAATTTAATTTTATATAATAGATTAAATTTAACAACTAACATGATAAGAGAGAATATCATGTCAGTTTTATAATTTGAATTTATAAGATAAATTCAATTAGATATGATATTATGGATTAAATTTATGAGATAAATTAATTAAATTTTGGTGGGCTTTTAAGTGGAAGAAGAAAACCCTTATCTATATACTATATATAGATAGGGACATCTTTTATGAAGGAGGAGAGAGTTAGAAAAGTTTTGATGGCAAAAGCACTTTGAGAGCCATGAAACACCCTATAGAAAGAAAACTAACATTTATAGAAGAACGGATACTGGGAGCGCTAGCATGCTATTTGAATTAGAGAGTTGTTCGTGTGGATACAAGTAGAGGGAGCAAATCTTCATTGTCAATTCTTGAGATCTAAACTCTTGAAGAGAGCATGCACCAAGTTTGAAGAATTAAAAGGTAACTCTTCTACCCATCTTGACTTAAACGAGTTCATTCGGTCTATATCATAACAAGGACTTTAAAATTTTAATCTTTCGCTATGCCTCCCTATCCAACAAAGGCATGTGTATATCTTTTTATACTTCATCCCCATCAGGCACAAGATTTTCTTGGCAACATAGTAACAATCTTGTTGTTCAATTCCTTCTAGAAACATTTATTTGAGTAACTCTAGCAACTCTATAAAATGGTGAAGATTGAGGAGAAAGTCGTGTCTATAAGTGATAAATTGTGAAAATCCAACAGTCATGCTTATAATTACAAAATTGCCATTGCATTTATTATCTACATTGGTTGCTAGGTAGATGGCGTAGCAAGTCACTTGTAAAAAGCCAAAACTATATTAGTGAAAGCCCTTTTCTAGTAAATCCTTGATTTACTTCTTAAGCTCTGCTAGCTTCGATGGTGACAGCTAGTATAGGGCCTTAGAAATATGCTCAATTCCTCATACTAAGTCAATTGAAAACTCAACTTTCCTCTATCTCAAAAAGTAACCCAAACATCTCTTCTAGAAACACACAAGGAAATTTATTGACCATATTGATTTCCTCAATCCCTACTTCTGACTCAGATTGAACTAAGATGATTATGATGTAAGCCTAACACCTTGTTTGACACACCTATCAACTTATGCAATAGACAAAAAACCATAATTGTTTGATAGACACCTTGGAAGTGATATATATAGGTAAAGATATGGTCTTGTTAAAATCAATAGTAGCACCATTTATAGACAATCAATGTATACCTACAATTACTTTAATCTCTATCATGGGCAAGCAAATCAAATCAATGTCAAGACTTGATTATCAAACTTTAACTCAACATTTCGATATGCATGACTGGTCATAATAATGGTGCCAGTCGACATAGACACTTTCACAATAAAGGGCATCTTATACACATGCATTTTTAACTTCTTAACACAATCATTTGAAATGAAAGAGTGTATAGCATCAAAATTAAATAAAGCATCTATTTGGTGACCACAGAGAAAAAATAATGCCACTGATGAGCTTTAAAGACACGTCGACCTCCTTCTTGGTCATCAGAAAAACCTGACCAATAATGGTGGATCTCTTATTAGGAGCATTCTTGTTCTCCTTACAATAATAAGTAATATGCCTTACTTTGTGGCACTTAAAGCAAGTCTAACATTTCTCATAATGATGTTTCCTACATTTGCTATATTATGGGGCTCGAGTTGAAGAAGAAGCAGGGGTGTGTAATAATGAACCTTACTTTAATATTTGACCACCCGCGCCATTGCTCCTAGGGACATTGCTTCTTTTGGTGGGATATATGGGACTGGGACCCCTTCTAGAAATTCTTCTTCTTATTCCCACTATTAAAACTACTAGAGCTTAAGAACTACATCCACATTTCTTGCTAACTCTTCTAGTAGGACCCATAAAAGAAGAGAATTAGCTTTGACTATCCCCTTTTTCTTCTTATATTCCACCTCTTGATGTATCTAGCCACTATTCTCAACTTACTACACATTCCTCAAATGAGGTTATTTGAAAAGGGGCTAAGTGCTAGTGATATCTAGGTCTTGCATTCTCTTACAACCTTTATGCATTCCATTGACTATTATCATGTTTTATAAGTAAGAGGAGTACTTAGCTAGTTTATTAAACTTAGCTGTAAATTCCTCCTCAGACATGTTGCCTTACTCAAGGTCATAAAACATTGCCTCTTTCTTAGCTCTAAAAGTGGCCTAAAAGTAATAGCTAAAGAACCATCTCTTCATTTCTTCCCAAGTAAGAAGAGACCAATCGATAGCCCTTACACTCTCCCACTACTATTTAATTACATGCTGTAACATCCTAAAAATTTTAAGACTCAAATTTATTTTAAAAATAAAATAAAATATCTATAATTAAATTAAAATTTAGAATAATTTAATAGAGGCCTAAAGTTTGGTTTTATTTGATTTTTAACTATGGGAAAAATTACCAAAGTTGACTCGGGCTTTTGTGCAATAATAAAAAATGTTGGGCCATTTCTTGTAATTTTTCCCAAACTTTCAGATCAGCTTTTATAAGGGGAAAACAGACGCAGAAACGTAAAGAAAGGAAAGGAAAGAAAACACACGAGAGGGAGAGAGGAAGAAGAGAAGAGAAAGGGAGGGAGTTAGGCTTGGATCTAGGAGTCTTTGCGATCGTTGCGTGCTCGGCTACACGATAGGTAAACTCCTTACTTCAATCCTCTTCTCCTTCTCTTGATTTTCTTCAACTTTTGGAAGAGGAGATTTTTGGATTTTGATCCTAAAGCCTTTATTCTTGTAAGCTTTTGTTTCTTTGGATCCTAGGGAGCATGTTTTGAGTTTCTATATAGTGATCTAATATTTTGAGTGGATAATTGGATGAAAAGAGGTGTTTTGGGCACAAAATAAACCCCCAAAAATTGGGTTTTTGCTCCTCAATGGTTAAAGCTTATTGATTTAGTTATAATTTTGCTATTTGAGCCCAATAAGATTTAAATTAAGGTTTGGTTTTCATTATAAGGGCTAATGGTGAAAGTTGGTGGCACTAAGTAAAGGTTTTTAATAGATTAAAAAATTATATAAATTGGAAATTAGCCTAGTGATGGCTAATAAATGGTTTTGGTGGTTAAGTGATACTATGTGAATGGTTGGTTTAATATATGGACCATTAGGATGGATTATGGCTCATAGACCCAAGTTGTGTGGTATGAGTTATAGTCTTCATTAATGCTATTTGACATGATAAGTGATGTGGATTACTTATATGTTGTAGGAATTATTGGTGGAATTTGTTCAGAAGTTAAGGAACAAGCTGAGCCCTATTTTTGTATAAGGGGAACCCTTTTGGTACCAAAGGGTTGAGGTAACAAGGGAAATTTATATTTCTTATTACTCTGTTTTAGCTATTTTTGAATAAATATTACTAGCTATCATGCATTACATATTTTAAAAGATTAAATGTACTTTATAAGGGGTTATGGGGTACTAATTTGATTATAGTGCAAATATGTTTTCTAATTGTTTAACAATAATGTTTTTATGGACACGAGATTTGTTTACATGTATTTTAATCATAAGGCATAGAAGTTGCACTTAAGGAAGTGTAACTAAGTAAGGTACCTTAGATAGGCTAAGGAACCGTTTAAGGGAAATTTTTAAATGTTATACTGCCTTAGAGTGTTGAAGTGGTCAATACTCGGGAAAGGTAGACACGAATAAAAGGCATGATCTCGGTGGGAGTTCACTAATGAGAAGGTGTGTACTTTTGATATTCTATGGCACACTGCCAGTACTCAGTATTGCCTTATGTATTATGGGCTTAGTGCATTAAAGTGGTTAGTGTACTGAGTGTTCGACACCTCTCAGTGGGAGAGGGAATCTGACATATGGAGTGTGAGGTTGAGTGCCTAAGCCAAGGTAGCCCTCACATGGAGAGTAAGTCGGGCTGGCTTTGGGAGGGAGTTAGCTTTGACTGCTCAAGATTCACGTCGAAGGGGCATAGGCGGTTTGGTGGATTAGATCATGTTTTAAATTTTATTTTGTGCCTGTGGAGGTACAAGTAAATATAATGTTTACTTGCAAGTTAAAGAGTGCCAGGGGCATTCTGTTGGTCATAAAAGGCCATAACGGCCTATGTCATGCATTCATACATTTTAAATTGCTAAATTATATACTATGTTAAATTTATTATTCATTTATTTGATTATGGCTTACTTTGTAATAATCAATATAGATTTCTCTGTTGCTGAGACTGTGGTTGTCTCACCCCTTTCTTTTCAATATTCTAGGTCCAGGCGAAGGATTCAGTGGTGGACGGAGAAAGGAGCAAAGCTAGGGTTTGCTTGTGATTTGTAAAGAACTGCAACCCCTTTCTTTTAAGCAAATATATTGTAATGTATTTAGGATTAGGGTGCCAGTAGGATATGATTATGTATGTGTGCGTGAATATGTGTGGATTGTGTACTTGTGTATGAATTTTTATCTGTTTGCAGACTTGTGGCTAGGAAACTTGGTTATGGTGTGTGGTTTTAATGGATTTACTTAGTAGACCAAGTTTCTATTACAAGCAGATATTTATTTTAATATATATGTGATTTTATAAGCAAATGTAAAGTGGTTGTATTGCAAATGGTGTGCTATGGGCAAACATAGACCTTGGATAGAGAGAGTGGGTGCGTGGGCCCCACCAGGAGCTCTGAGCCAAGTGAAAATGTTTAGCATATGTATTTATATAAATACATGGTATTTAGATTGATTTGTGACCACTCTTGTATGATTTGTGCATTTTGGGGGTTTAGGGTCCATTTTGGGAAATGGCACCCGGGTGGTCAAATTTTGATGTATGGGGGTTTTAAAGTATTTGAATGTTCTATCAAGTATTTTTAGTCTTATTTGATGTGTCCATAGTGTGGGATTTGGAATCATGTCGATCAGATATTGGATGGAGAAATGGCGTACTCCAGAATTTGGTCTGGAGGTGCTGTCATGACAGCATTTCATTGCTGTCATGACAGCTACAGTAGTTATATTGTAACCTGTACAAAATTCAATCCATCCATTAGATCTTTTCAAAATTTTGTATGCTAATAGTATTCTTAAAAAGTGACATGTGGGCTTTGGAATCACTCCGATCGGAGGTCGGATGATGAAATGGTGCACTCTGGAAGCTGTCATGACAGCAAAAGTGACCAAATTTATAACATGTCCAATTTTTAATCCGACCGTTGGATCTTTTTGAAATTTGGTACACTTATAGTACCCTTTGAATGTGACGTGTGAGCTTTAAAATTTCTTCGATCTAAGATTGAAAGATAGAACGGTGCCTCCCTGAAGTTGACTCGGGAGGGCTGTCATGACAGCAATTTAATGCTTTCATGACAGCATATTTTTACCCTTCTTTCATCTAACTTGCTTCCGTGTGCTATAGGTAGAACCTATAAAATTTTTTAAAGGCTTTAAATGTTTAATTTGCAATTTTGTATTTGCTTAGTGATTTAAATGGTTTGTTTCCTAAGTTGGTTTTAGGATTAATTCCTTAACCACACTTAGTTTATTCGAATTGTGTGATTTTGGATAACACTCATGGCAAGTGTTACATTTGGTAGCAGTTTTAGTTTTATGATTCCTTTTTCCTACTTGGCACCTTAAATACATTACTTTTATGCTCTTTCCCTTCTACTACTGACCTGGACTAATATTGTTTTCCTTTCTCTGGCTTGTTCCTTTAGGAGGGGAGAAAGGTCCATACGCTTGTGGCCGTACACCTTTCAGTTCTAATATGGCTCGAAGGGGAAGAGGTAGATCGAGGAATGAGGAACGACCACCACCTCTACCTTCTCCGCCTCCACCTCCACCACCACCACAGGGGATGGATGCAGTCATGGCTAGGCTGCTTGAAGTTATGGTGGATATACAGTAAAATCTTAGAAGTCATACTCTTTCAGATCTGCATGTTGACCTAAGTGCTGGGCAGGGATCTTCTAGTACTATGGGAGCTCATGTACCAGTTGCTAATAATCAAGAGGATGACATATTCGAACATTGGAAGGAATTCTCTCACTCTAATCTGACCACATATGATGGTAGTATGCTTGATGGGAAAGTTGAGGAGTGGTTGGATTGGATGGAGCAGTTATTTACTGATGTGAGGTGTACATCTGAGCAGAGGGTTATCTTGGCTACGATGCAGCTTGTTGGTAAAGCCAAGCATTGGTGGGATTCTGTTAAGCCCACAGATGGAAGATCTATGTCTTGGGCTGAATTTAAAGAAAGATTTTATGATTTTCACTTTCCACCAGCTTTCAGAGATGAGAAAGAGGCAGAGTTTCATGCATTTCAGCAAGGGGAATTAGACGAGGAGACTTTTATGAGAAAATTCAATCAGCTGTCTAAGTTCTCAACATATCTGAAGGCTTCTAATGATAGCAAGTGGAAAGCAAAGAGGTTATTAGAAAAGATGAGGCCAAATACCGCCAGCAGCTATCTTTGTTGGGCGAGGCGACATATGATTAGATGTGCAATCGTCTGAGGATTGCCACTCGTCGAGGCTGAGACACAGAGAGTAGCCGGAGTAGGGATACATGAGGTTGATTTTCTTTTAGGTTGGCTCCTACTGATGGTGTATCTAAGAGGATGGGTTTTAGCTCTGGTTCTTCTTCTAGTGGCTCCTTTAGAACCGGGTCTTCTTCTGCTTCTGGTAATCGGAATTTAAATAGGGGTTCAAGATTTCAAGGTAATCGGGATCCGCGATTGCCCTGATTTGTATGAGAACTCAGACTGGAGGAACGTGATTCCTGGTAGAGTGTATACAGTATCTCAGGAGGAGGCTAGGAAGTCATTGAATCTAATTACTGGTATGGTTTCTATCTGTGGCCTCGATTTAGAAGCTTTGTTTGATTGTGGTGCGACGTATTCTTTTATTTCTACCGAGCACTTAGATAGAATAGCTATGCCTGTTGACCAGTGCCCCATGATATAGAAGTTTCCTCTACTTCTGGTTTAGTTGGTCGATCCAGTGTGGTGTGTAGGACTAAGATGACTTTTAATGGGCGATCGACTTGGGTGAATATGATCAAATTACCTATGCAAGGGATTGATTTAATTATTGGTATGGATTGGTTGACAGCTTATGGTGCTGTCTTAGATATGTGGCTAAGACAGTGACTTTGGTAGAAGTACTGGAGGTGATCGAGGAATACCCTAGTCATTCTTGTTTTCTTTCTTCTTTGTAAGCTGAAAGGTTGATTGAGCAGGGTTGTGAGGCTTACATGGTAGTGCTCGTTACCCAAGGGTCTAAGACAGGTATAGTGGATGAAATTGAGGTTGTTAGGGAGTTCCCAGAGGTGTTTTCTGAGGATGTATCAGGATTACCTCCAGAACGTGAGGTTGAATTCTCGATTGACCTGGTACCGAGGACACAACCAATTTCAAGGGCTCCCTATAGAATGGCTTCTTAAGAGTTAGCTGAGTTGAAGAAGCAACTTGAGAAGCTGTTAGATAAGGGATTTATTAGACCTAGTGTCTCTCCTTGGGGATCTCTTGTCTTATTTGTGAAGAAGAAGGATGGTAGTTTAAGATTGTGTATCAATTACAGGCAATTGAATAAGGTTATGGTGAAGAACAAGTACCCACTGCCTCGCATCGATGATCTCTTAGATCAGTTAGTTGGTGCCACGATTTTCTCTAAGATTGATTTACGTTTAGGGTACCATCAGCTAAGGGTTAGTGAGAAGGATGTAGCGAAGACTGCTTTCAGGACTCGATATGGTCATTATGAGTTTTTAGTTATGCCATTGGCTGACTAATGCGCCTGCGGTTTTCATGGACTATATGAACCGCATTTTTTGACCTTTCTTAGATCAATTTGTGGTAGTTTTTATTGACGATATACTGATCTACTCTAAAGATGAGGAGCAGCATGCTAGACACTTGAGAACTGTCTTAAGGTTTCTGTGAGATCATAAGCTATATGCCAAGCTCAATAAGTGCGAGTTTTGGATGAGAGAGGTTAGGTTCTTGGGACATATCATGTCGGCAAATGGTATTACAGTTGATCCATATAAGGTTGAAGCAGTCATGCAATCGGAGAGACCAAAATCGATAACTAAGATCTATAGTTTTTTGGGATTAGCAGGTTACTACTGGTGTTTTATCAAAGGTTTCTCTTAGATTTTGATGCCTTTGACTAGACTCACAAGGAAGGATAGGCCATTTATCTGGGATGATAAGTGCGAGACAGCTTTTCTTGAGTTGAAAGAAAGGTGAACAACGCTCCAGTGTTGGTGATTTCGGATCCTCAAAAGCCCTATGATGTGTATACTGATGCCTCTCATAAGGGTCTTGGTTATGTTCTAATGCAGGATGAGAGGGCAGTGGCATATGCATCTAGACAACTTAGACCGCATGAGGAGAATTATCCAATACATGATCTCGAGTTGGCTGCGGTAGTCTTTACGTTAAAGATCTGGCGTCATTATCTTTATGGAACAGAGTTCAAGGTCATGAGCAACCATAAAAGTCTCAAGTACCTGGTGGATCAAAAAGAGCTAAATATGAGACAGAGACGTTGCATGGAGTTTCTTAAAGATTATAATTTTGAATTTAAGTATCATCCGGGGAAAGCAAATGTGGTAGCAGATGCTCTTAGTCGCAAGACCTTACATGTAGCCTATTTAATGGTTCGGGAGCATAGATTGATGGAATCTTTGGTTGAAACTTCTTTAGGTATGACTGAGTTCTCTTTGAATGGTCTTAATACTATGGTTATTTCTAATGAATTTTGGAAAGAGATACGAGATGCTCAGTTTCAAGATCCGATTTTGTTAAAAATAAGTCAAGACATCGAGAATGGTGAGATAATGGACTATTAGTTTAGTGATGATGGGTATGTGGTTTTCAAGGATAGGGTGTGTATTCCTAACAATGAGTTTATTCGGAAGAAATTGTTGGATGAGGCACATCGAAGTAGCTACACCCTTCATCCCGGTGCTACTAAGATGTATCATAACATACAGCATCATTGGTGGTGGCCAGGCATGAAAAAGGATGTCACAGAGTATGTTAGTAAGTGTTTGACCTGTCAGAAGGTCAAGATAGAGCACCAAAAGCCATCGGGGTTATTACAGCCTTTGGAGATTCCTAAATGGAAATGGGAAAGTATTTTAATGATTTTGTATCTGGTTTACCGAGGACCTAGGCTAGTTTTGACTCTATCTAGGTAATTGTAGATCGTTTGACTAGTCGGCACATTTCTTACTGGTCAAGACTACCTATACAGTTGATAGGTATATTGAGATCTACATTAAGGAGATTGTGCGACTACATGGGGTACCGAGGGATATTGTTTCAGACCGTGATCCTCGATTTATATCAAATTTATGGCAAGCTATGCAAAAGGCTATGGGCACGGATCTGAAGTTCAGTACGTCTTATCATCCACAAATGGATGGACAAACTGAGCAGACGATCCAGACATTAGAGGATATGTTGAGGTCGTGTGCCCTAGAGCTTCAGGGAAGCTAGGATAAGTATTTACCTCTGGCAGAGTTTGCTTATAATAATAGTTATCATGCCAGTATTCAAATGGCTCCTTATGAAGCATTGTATGGAAGACGGTGCAGATCGCCTCTTTATTAGTATGAGTTGAGTGAGAGGACAATAATAGGACTGGATGTGGTAGATGAGACCACAGAGAAAATCAAATTGATCCAACAAAAGCTTCTTACAGCACAGAGTAGATAGAAAAGTTATGCAGATAATCGTCGTAAGGACTTGTCTTTTGAGATTGGGGATCATATCTTTCTCAAAGTTTCCCCATTGATGGGCGTTGGATGCTCAATTTGGGCTAAAAAGTTATCTCCTCGATATATGGGTCCTTTTGAGGTTTTGAAGAAAGTTGGGCCGGTGGCTTATCAGTTGGCATTGCCGCCTCAGTTAACGGATCTACACAATGTGTTTCATGTGTCATAATTGAAGAAGTACCAACTGACCCATTGCATGTGATAGAACCTGAGGAGGTTGAAATTCAAGAGAATTTAACCTACCGGATTGAACCAGATCGTATTGTGGATGCTAAGGATAAGCAGCTCAGAAATAAGACAATCTGGTTGGTAAAAGTGATTGGAAAGGGACAGCACCGGGAGATGCAACCTGGGAGACTGAAGATTAAATGAGGAAGGAATATCCACAGTTGTCTCCCTAAGTATGTTTATCTCTTTGGTTCATGTATAGCTTGGATTTTGGGGACAAAATCCTTTTTAAAGGAGGGGAGAATGTAACATCCTAAAAATTTTAAGATTCAAATTTATTTTAAAAATAAAATAAAATATCTATAATTAAATTAAAATTTAGAATAATTTAATAGAGGCCCAGAGTTTGAATTTTACTAAGCAAAAGTTTGGTTTTATTTGATTTTTAACTATGGGAAAAATTTCCAAATTGACCCAGGCTTTTGTGCAATAATAAAAAATGTTGGGCCATTTCTTGTAATTTTTCCCAAACTTTTAGATCAGCTTTTATAAGGGGAAAACAGACGCAGAACCCAGAGAAAGGAAAGGAAAGGAAATGCACGATAGGAAAGGAAGAAGAAAGAGAAAGGGAGGGAGTTAGGCTTGGATCTAGGAGTCTTTGCGACCGTTGCGAGCTCGGCTACAGGATAGGTAAACTCCTTACTTCAATCCTCTTCTCTTTCTCTTGATTTTGTTCAACTTTTGGAAGAGGAGATTTTGGATTTTGATCCTAAAGGTTTATTCTTGTAAGCTTGTATTTCTTTGGATCCTAGGGAGCATGTTTTGAGTTTCTATATAGTGATCTAATGTTTTGAGTAGATAATTGGATGAAAAGAGGTGTTTTGGGCACAAAATAAACCCTGAGAAATTGGGTTTTTACTCCTCAATGGTTTAAGCCTATTGATTTAGTTATAATTTTATTATTTGAGCCCATAAGATTTAAATTAAGGTTTGGTTTTCATTATAAGGGCTAATGGTGAAAGTTGGTGGCACTAATTAAGGTTTTTAATAGATTAAAAAATTATATAAATTGAAAATTAGCCTAGTGATGGCTAATAAATGGTTTTGGTGGTTAAGTGATACTATGTGAATGGTTGGTTTAATATATGGACCATTAGGATGGATTATGGCTCATAGACCCAAGTTGTGTGGTATGAGTTATAGTCTTCATTAATGTTATTTGACATGATAAGTGATGTGGATCACTTGATGTTGTAGGAATTGTTGGTGGAATTTGTTCAGAAGTTAAGGAACAAGCTGAGCCCTATTTTGTATAAGGGGAAACCCTTTTGGTACCAAAGGGTTGAGGTAACAGGGGAAATTTATATTTTTTATTACTCTCTGTTTAGCTATTTGTGAATAAATATTACTAGCTATCATCTTACATTACATGTTTTAAAAGATTAAATGTGCTTTATAAGGGGTTATGGGGTACTAATTTGATTATAGTGCAAATAGTTTTTTCTAATTGTTTAACAACATTGTTTTTTTAGAAACGAGATTTGTTTACATGTATTTTAATTATAAGGAATAGAAGCTGCACTTAAGGAAGTGTAACTAAGTAAGGTACCTTAGATAGGCTAAGGAACTGTTTAAGGGAAATTTATAAATGTTATACTACCTTAGAGTGTTGAAGTGGTCAATACTCGAGAAAGGTAGACACGAATAAAAGGCATGATCTCGGTGGGAGTTTACCAATGAGAAGGTGTGTACTTTTGATATTCTATGGCACACTGCCAGTACTCAGTGTTGCCTTATGTATTATGGGCTTAGTGCACTAAAGTGGTTAGTGTATTGAGTGTTCGACACCTCTCAGTGGGGGAGGGAATCCGACATATAGAGTGTGAGATTGAGTGCCTAGGCCAAGGTAGCCCTCACATGGAGAGTAAGTCGGGCTGGCTTTGGGAGGGAGTTAGCTTTGACTGCTCATAATTCATGTCAAAGGGGCATAGGCGGTTCGGTGGATTAGATCATGTCTTAGATTTTATTTTGTGCCTGTGGAGGTACAAGTACGTATAATGTTTACTTGTGAGTTAAAGAGTGCCAGGGGCATTCTGTTGGTCATAAAAGGCTATACCGGCCTATGTCATGCATTCATACATTTTAAATTGCTAAATTATATACTATGTTGAATTTATTATTCATTTATTTGATTATGGCTTACTTTGTAATAATCAATGTAGATTTCTCTGTTGCTAAGACTGTGGTTGTCTCACCCTTTTCTTTTCAATATTATAGGTCCAGGTGAAGGATCCAGTGGTGGACGGGGAAAGGAGCAAAGCTAGGGGTTTGCTTGTAATTTGTAAAGAACTGCAAACCCTTTCTTTTAAGCAAATATATTGTAATGTATTTAGGATTAGGGTGCCAGTAGGATATGATTATGTATGTGTGCGTGAATATGTGTGGATTGTGTTCTTGTGTATGAATTTTTGTCTGTTTGCAGACTTGCGGCTAGGAAACTTAGTTATGGTGTGTGGTTTTGATGGATTTACTTAGTAGACCAAGTTTCTATTACAAGCAGATATTTATTTTGATATATATGTGATTTTATAAGCAAATGCAAAGTGGTTACATTGCAAATGGTGTGCTATGGGCAAACATACACCTTGGATAGAGAGAGTAGGTGCGTGGGCCCCACAAGGAGCTCTGAGCCAAGTGAAAATGTTTAGCATATGTATTTCTATAAATACATGGTATTTAGATTGATTTGTGACCACTCTTGTATGATTTGTGCATTTTGGGGTTTAGGGTCCATTTTAGGAAATGGCACCTAGGTGGTCAAATTTTGATGTGTGGGGGTTTTCCATCATTTGAATGTTCTATCAAGTGTTTTTAGTCTTATTTGACGTGTCCAAAGTGTTCCCACAGGTTTGTGACCATTAGGATGAGATTTGGACAATTTTGAAAATGGTTTTTACCAAAAAGCTGTACTTTTGCATCCGGGTGTCCAAATCTTAATCTGACCGTTGGATTTCTCTAAAATTTGGGTCACAAGTAAAACCTTTTATAAGCTTCATGTGGGATTTGGAATCATGTTGATCGGATATTGGATGGAGAAATGGCGTACTCCAGAATTTGGTCTGGATGTGCTGTCATGACAGCATTTCATTGCTGTCATGATAGCTATAGTAGTTATATTGTAACCTGCACAAAATTCAATCCGTCTATTGGATCTTTTCAAAATTTGGTATTCTAATAGTATTCTTAAAAAGTGACATGTGGGCTTTAGAATCACTTCGATCAGAGGTCGGATGATGAAATGGTGCACTTCGAAAGTTGGTTCAGAAGTGCTATCATGACAGCTTGTCATGATAGCAAAAGTGACCAAATTTATAACATGTCTAATTTTTAATCCGACCGTTGGATCTTTTTAAAATTTGGTACACTTATAGTACCCTTTGAATGTAACGTGTGAGATTTAAAATTTCTTCGATTGAAGATTGGAAGACAGAACGGTGCCTCCCTGAAGTTGACTCAGGAGGGCTGTCATGACAGCAATTTAATGCTTTCATAACAGCATATTTTTTACCCTTCTTTCGTTTAACCTGCTTCTGTGCTCTATAGTTAGAACCTATAAAATTTTTTAAAGGCTTTAAATGTTTAATTTGCAATTGTGTATTTACTTAGTGATTTAAATGGTTTGTTTTTTAAGTTAGTTTTAGGATTAATTCCTTAACCATACTTAGTTTATTTGAATTGTGTGATTTTTGGATAACACTCAGGGCAAGTGTTACACATTTTCTAGCATGAAAGTAGTTAGGAGAACCTTTTACTCAGTCTTATAAAAGATCATAGAAAACCAAGTATCATCCTATTTATTCACTTCTCAACTACACTTAACTCTATGGAGCCATCAAACAAGGATGAGTTTAGTCTAGTAAAGCTCTTTAAAGCTTAATCAATAAAGACTTTAGTACCATAAGATTGAGTATAGCTACCTTTAACACCTTCAGAGTACTCAAGTATGCTCATCTTTTATATCTCTTCATCTTCACCCTATTTCCCATACTTCTACTACTCTCTCTTGTTCTATTCTTCAAATGAATGTCATGTTTATTCACTACCATCCTAATGCCTAGGACCATGTCATATAGCTTGCTTATGATGGCATTATTGTCTTAAAGAGGTCTTGGTTGTTTTGGACTATGAACATGGTTCTCTGGAGGGCTTTTCACTACAACAGACCTTCTTCACACCATTTTCCCCACCTAAGAATGGAAGCAATCATCAAAAGGAAGTAAGTTAGATACTATCTATGCCAAGGGGATTAACAATATGTAAAGAATGATTATTACTAATATTTATATGCTAATACATAAACCATATATCACACAAGACTAGATCTCATAGCTTGAGAATCTAATATCAAATTGCAATGTTTCCATAAATACCACACACTAAACCAAAATTTATTGACTCTACTATGGTGGTTATTAGAAGATAATCAATTACATTATTAACCTACTATAGTAGAATAGACTCAATTATAGTTGAAAATAGCTAATCATAATATGAAAGGAAAAGACATAATTTGAAGGTCTACTATGGTTAATAGAATTTGACTTATATAAATAATATTATTTAAATATCCCTACCATGATAGAAAGGGTTCTAGAAAAGAATTAAAACATAGATAATAGACTCTACCATAACAGGAAAGATTAAACTAATATCACAAGAGAGTTAGGATAGGCTAGCACCTAAGAGGGGGTGAGTTGAGTGACACTTAAAAACTTTTAAAAACTTGAAAAGAGTGAAGAACTAAAGTGTGAAGGAAGAAGACAAAATACACAAGATTTATACTAGTTGAGCCATAAAGTTGGCCTATGTCCAATCCTCAAGATCATACTTGAAAATTTCAACTAAATTTACAAGCTTCAATGGGTAATTGCCACCATAGTACAACTCTCAAGACTAAACTTGTCTTGATTCACTCAACAAACCTTGCTACATTCTAGCAAGTTGTTACAAACATTTGAAAGATACCTTTTTAAGAATTATGATAAAAGAAGTAAGCTTAAGCAAAAAACTCTCTTAAAGAGTAGATGAAGTTACAATTGAAAGCTTACAAATTTATGAGAGCTTCTCACAATTCTTTTCAAGAATAATGAATGAATGTAAGATGTAAAGCACAATTTGAAAGCTCATTAAATGCACAAATGATAATATATTTGCTCAAGGATAATTAATTCTTGTTTTGATTTAAATGAATCACTTATAAATGTTTTAGAAGTTGATAGATCATTAGAATAGTGATTCTATTCATTAGTGCATTTTCTTGTGAGTGACTGGTATAATCACATGTGAATTTGCATTGGAGTTGTTCCAAAAGTATATGTGATAAATCACTCGTGAACACATTGTCCTTTCACGCATGGTTTTGCACTTCAAAATAATTATCTAGTTCTGTGTGATAAAACTCATGTGGCATCTTATTACTTGCGTGGTTTTACAGTTATGAATAAAACATTTAGTGTTATATGCCAAAACTCACATGGTATCTCATTGCTCTCTCGTATAGTTTTGCACCTATGTGTTTACTCACGTATTAGAGTAACAGTGTCAAAACATTAAATACATATCTACTTTTACTGGAGAATATGTAAACTAGTTGAAAATCACTTTTTCTTTTATCTTTTCTAGGTAACTCAACCATTGGCATTCATTAATATTGGATAAAGAAATACTAATTCACAATGGATGGATTTATGAGTCTAATGGATAAATCTCTAATAACTAGTAAAAATTGGCTCATTTATGAAGATGAAGACATATAAGAGAATTATGCAAACAAACTCTAGCATTTAATTTTCTTATATACTCTCTATATATTCATTTATTACACTTCATTCATTACACATTTACTCTTTGAGAGAACTTTTACTGTAGTAAATCACTTGTGTGATATTAAGGGCTAATATATCAAGGCCAAATACCACGACCACCCTTGGTGTTAGCACTATCCATGTCAATATAAATAGCTAATATCCTCTAAGGATGAACTCCCACCCATAACTATGATCATGCCACATATTTAATGCTTAATTTCACAATAAATGCTCAATATCACACTTTAATTCATAATATGTTCAAATAATCATGATCAATATCAAACTTCTCATTTTCACAAATGGCCCCGCTTTTCTAAAACATAAAACATAAAATTTTCTTTGCAATTATACAATTATAAGTTTACAAAAACTTAAGAAGCAACTAAACAAGCATAAGCAAGATATAGATTTCCCCTATTACCTTAAACCTTTAAAATATCTTGAGATTTTTAAATCAATGCTCAACAAAGTTTGAATTCACATACTTCTTTTATTAGATGTAAAACAAAATCAAAATCAAATGACATTAATTCTTTAAGAACATATATAGCATTACCTTATTAAGAATAAGTGGATCCTATGACTACTATATCTTCAAAAAATGAAGTAATTGCAATATACAAGCATAAAAGGCTACATCTAGATAGAATTGAAATACAAACTCTATTTAGTGTCTCTAGGCTTTTTGTAATAATCTAGTAAAAAGAAAGAAAAGAAAGAAAGAGAACTTAATTATCATTAAGTTATTTTGATGATATATATATATATATACATATTTGGGATAGCTTACCAAAGTGAATGATGGCTCAATCGAGATTGTTGTTGGTGTTATTTCACAAGTCCTATGTTCAAATCTCTTGGATGTAAAGAGTGGGATTTCTTTATTTTTGCTTTAACTCCCTTAAAATTAGCATTATATATACCTTCAACCTCATCATATTTTTTCCCTCTTCCTCAATCCATTTCTTGATTTGCAACTAGAGGGAGTGAGAGCACAAGTGAAATGCTATCTTTCATCTATTCGTATAGATTTATTCCTCCTTCCTTTGCTATTCATCAATATTCATGTGTGCCATGAAACTACTTGTGTTAAGGTCTGCGTCATGATCTCCCTATCTAATAGTGGTTCCTTATTCTCTTTTTTCATGCTATAGAGTTGGCCAAGTATGACTTGCTCTTTACTGTTTTATCTCTGTGTGGCCATTATGGGTATGTGAGGATCTTCTTCTTCCTTCTTTGTGTTCATATAGCCAACATCTCCCTCTTGCTCCTTCTTTGTTTTGTTGTGCTAGGCTAAGGCGAGAAACTTTGAACCTTCTTCTTGCTAGCTCAGTATGTGTGTTTGAGTAGTCAAGACAACAATTCTTTTATTTGGTTTGTGATGCTACTACTGTACGTGTTTAAGGAAAGTGGGTTTTTGTACCAAGCTGAAATTTTAGTCAACTAAGAAAGATGAAGTTGTGTGGACTTAAAGTTTATTTGAGTTTTTATTGATTTTTTGATGGAATGAACTTTGTGATACTAGATTAATTAAAGTATTGATATTGTAGAATTGTTGGAGAAAATGTTAAGAAGGAATTTGAAGGGAATAGATCAATATTAAGATTTGAAGATTAATGCTTACAAGATGTTTGATAAAACATTTGTTAGGGGGAGTTTTGTTTATTTATGCATTTTGCTAAAATTTCAATAACTCTTATGAAAATCATATTTGGTTTGGATGATGTTTATTTGTGAATTTAATTTGAGTATTGCAAGAAATTTGTCAATTATAAAGCTAGTATGTAATTAGTTAAATTCTTGAGACTTGTATGGTTAGATAGAGAAATGGGTATCTAAAATATTGAAAGGAGTAAAGAAACTGAGACTTGGTTAATTAAATTATAATGATTTAGAACTTGATTGATTATAGTGTTGCCAATATTGAAAAATCATCTATTTAATTAGAATAAGGCCATTAAATCTTCCTTTTATATTGAATAGGGTATTTAGAAGAAGGAAGAATTGATTGAAGTTATAAGGAGCGAATTTTGGTACTTGGACGGACTACAAGTAAGTGGATAACATCTTAATTAATTTACAAGATAATTCTATTTTTGTTAAATATTGTTAAATTTTCACATATATATTGATATAACTTCAATTTCTAATATCCACTATTTTGAAAGGAACTACTTTCATTTTATTATGTTTAAAGAAAGGTTAGAATTATCATAATGTCCACTAGATATTACCAAATTATAACACTTAGTTCATATAAACAAATAGAGGCCTTGTTAATTCATCTCATGTTATCAAAATGATAAATGATTATACTATGGAAAATAATTATTTTTAAATATTTAGGATCCCCATACTATTCAGAAGTTATTGAAAATCTCTTAAAAGTAAGTATTCATGCCCGGTGGAAGTCTATGGGCTACATAAACATTACACAGTGTGAAAAATTGGAGCAAAACAGTTTTTTTTTCTAAAAAGTGGCTATATACCACGACATGTGTCACATGCACTATGACATGTGGTACAAAGCCAAAATGGCTCGCTTTGTGACATGGATTGTGGCATGCACACTATCACCACGGCTTATGTATCATATTTTGCTGTAAATGTTAGCTTATTGATACAAACTTCTAAGGTGTGCCATTTCTTTATACAAGGTCCTATTGAAGTGATTAAAGCACCTACATAAAGCTTGTTTGATAAGCTAACTAGTGACATGAGTTTCATTTTAATATAATATTTCAAATTGCCCTTTCTTACATAATATGGCATATTTCAAAATTTCATATACAGATACAAATTCGACTAAATTTTCACACATTCACCTCTTACACACACTCAATCCATTTATATTCTTATCTTAGCCAACATACTACATTTCACCACATTCACAGATATTAACCACAGAGACACATATTAACCATACAAACATAACATAACATGGTCCTGTATCCTATGGCAGCTTATGATATTAACTATTCATAATCTACATTTATTACATAAAAATCTACATTTATTACATAAAACTCTTGTTGTGTAGATATAGCCCTTACTACACCTGTCCCAAATCTTTTCCTTTGCCTAGCTCACTATCAAGCCTGGTAAAAATGTAACTACCGGGTAAGATAAACATTTTAGTAATAAAATAACTCATAACTATCAATTAATATGAATAACTATAAATAAGTAAAGCTTATATACACAGATAATTAACATATTCATTTTCCATCAAATCATTTTCATAGTAGCATGATGATCTACCATCCAAGCCTCTGTAGCACCCCAACTGAAACCAAAGGCTCTACTAGACCAAACACACATGCATTGATCTAAGCACACCTTTAATGGTAGAATTACTTAGCCAAAGGTGTTCTGTTCCACTTATGAACTATGGTTTTCCCCTATCACAAACATGATCGAGGCATCGTTATTCCAACATCGCATCACACAGATGCTCAGGAGCATAAATCTCTAACATCATTCTCATATAAGCACTCAAGAGAGAATCTCTGACATCATACCTCACTAGGCACTCAGGAGAAGAATTTTCCAACACCATATCTGGTTAGGTACCCAAAGAGAATATATGTCATAAGGTCTTTCAATACTCCTCCTCGCGGGAAAACTCCCACCTCTAATATAATCATGCTCACATTTTATATACAAACCCCATATTTGTAATTCAAGCCTCACACACATACATACATATTTTCACAAATCCATTTCTTTAAAAATCATTTTCCATGCACAATATGCTCATTTCACAACATACACAATTCTAAAACATATAAAAATAATGTTACATAATTACCCACAAATAATTAAACCAATTAATTAAATAGAGTAAATTATTTTGTTATCTTAATCCTTTTGTCATTAGAAAGGTTACCCTTAGTATTATTTCAATCACTTATTATCACCACACACTTTTAAGACATCAAAACACACATGCAGCACATCAATCTACATAAATTTGCACTATTAGTCAATTACTAAATTGACCACAAGTACTAATTATCGTAATTATCCACAACTAACTATTTACTTCCTTTCATTTGGCTATCCGAAGCCTCAATTACTATTTTCAATCTTTTTATCACTTCTATCACCCTTAACATGCTCCACATCGATGTTCTTAACTTTTCTACTATCAATTTAAGGCTAATTCAACTTATTGCTTAAAAGCTTAATCATTAACTCCTAAACTAGTCACAAAACCTTACTTTAATTCTCAAGAATTTTATTTACTAAAGGGTAAGAAATAAGCTCTTCCTAATTTAATTTATCTACAATTTAAACAAAGAGAAATTAGGGTAAAATCAGAGCTTAGGGTGATACAAAACTTACTTGATAAGCGATTAGTCAAAAATGTCACCTAAACTTCTAAGAATCAAAGCTCTATCATAAACTTAGTCTCCTTTCCCTCTCCATCTCTCTCTCTCTCTCATTTCTTCTCCTTTCCTCTTTCAATTCCATGAGCTGTTCATGTCACTATAAGTCAATTTCCAATGACATATGCTATGATGTATACTACATATGTCGCGGCATGTAACACGGTATGGGAAAATCTCACCATGCTTGCACGGTTTGCTCTGAAATGCCTTTCTTCCACTTGATTCTATCTATTCAACATCCTAAGAAGTTATAATACCAATTTACCATCCATAATCCCAATCCCCCACTAATTTACTAATTTATCTCTAATTAGCAATTAGTTTCAAAATTAAGAATTCAAGATGTTACAATTATCTTATGATTAGGTATCTTTAATTATCTATCATGATAATAAAGTGTGGTTTATGGGTTGAGAAATGATTTATCAACATGATTCATGAATGATGTAGGTGAAATTTTTTATGAAGAGATAAAAAAATTATTGATCTTTGACCTGCATGCTTAGTTTGAATTGAGGGACCAAATTCAAAATACTGATTGCTAATAGCAATTCTATTAGCCCTTGGTACCCCATGTTAAATCCTAGCTAGCTTGGTATTCGTGAGTGTTGCATTCATGCTTGTTATTTGTGAGCTTAGTACTCATGCTTGTTATCTGTGTGTTTTATGCCTAAGCTTGTTTCATGGCTTTAAGTTGTACTTGGTTATTTACCCTTATGGATTGTGTACCAACACATGTTGATTATTTTTCCTCATGGACTTTGTATTCATGCTTGCTAATCATTCTAATTTAATCCTCCTTAAAATTAAGTTTTGAAACTTATTATTTATTGAATATGATATTTATTTAATGAGCTGTATTTATTCACATATGGATTTGAAACTAATTACATATTTCTTAATTGTTTAAGTAAACATCATAGTCAAAAAGTTAAATGCAAATGCTATGTCATAATTTATATATGTTTTACATAGAAACATTTGGTTTATAGGGTATGAGTTTCTAAATTATTTTCAAATGGATATTTATGTTAAATTCTTATGTCATTAGTATATATTTTTAGACAAGGAAACACACCCAAGAGGGAATTAGGAGTTTAAAGGATTTTTGATTCTTTAAAGTACCTTTTCAGCAAAAATGTGTTCAAAGAAAAGTTTAGAAAATTTGAGTTCTAAACTTTGTGTGTAGGAATGCCAAAGTAATCTTCACAAGCTCAATATGCATAAGAGTGTTTAGAAACAATCTCTAAGTGCAAATTTGAATAAATGCATGTAAATATATTAAATTATATTTTGGATACTAAATCACAGTATAAACTAAGATTGTTGGAAATATAAAGAGTTAAGAGAAGAGAGAGTGTAAACTGTGATTTATCCTAGTTTAGCTTTACCTCTTGAGCCAACATCCAGTCCCCAAGTAACTACTTGAGATTTATTCACTATAACACAAGCTTAAGTGGGTGTTTGTCACCACATTACAACCACAAGTTTAGTTTGGGCACTTGTGAGCCTTTATAACAACTTACTTTACTAGTAAGCTTTTTTTCCAAGAAAACAACCTCTGTTGATTACAAGAAGAATCTCTCCCTCACCTTTACAATGGTTTTGAGTATGTGAATCACTCAATTGAAACTCTCTCTAAGAGTAATGATGAGTACAATGAAGCTCTAATACTAAATAATGAAGAGATGAATAATATTGTCTCAAAAAAAATGATTTTCATATAATAAAAGTAATATGAATATGAATTTCATATCTTGATAATTTCTGAGGTTAAGAAATTAAAGACATCATTAACATGCATGCCATACTCAAGATGAGAGAACATAAAGAAAAGGATGATCCAAGAAGAGTTTAGAAAGAATGAAGACATTCATATAGGCTTCAAAGCACCTTGGAAGCCTTGGACTTAATAGGTATAATATCATTAGCTAGAAGTCTTTAAGTTAAACTCATTGATTTAGATATGAAGTATTGGCTTAATAAATCTTAAATTAAAACATGCATTTTAGCTTTTAAAAGAAAGAGTGAGATATAATTTTCAGTAGTACAACTTATGAAATTTACGGGGTACTTTTTACATCGGTTGGAAGGCAAACGGTGTAAAAAATTAAGGCGGTGGCATTTTTGTAATTATGTTGAAGTATTTGACACTTTTTACATCGGGTGGACCTCCACTCGGTGTAACAACATGACTTTTTAAATCGGGTGGCCATGCACCCAGTGTAAAAAGTATGTTTTTTACACCGAGTGAGTCCACCTGGTGTAAAAACTAGGTTTTTTACATCGAGTGAAAACTTTAAACCTTTTACATCGGATAGACTCACCCGGTGTAAAAAGTTAGTCTTTTACACCAGGTAGAGGTCTACCCGATGTAAAAAGCTAGTTTTTTACACCAATTGACCTCCACCCGGTGTAAGAAGTTGGCTTTCTACATCGAGTGACCCTTTACTCGGTGTAGAAAATTTTTTAAAATTACCCTTCATTCCTTGCATAGTCTCCTTCCTCTTTCTTGCTCTTCATTTGCTCTACTTCAATATCTCTCATTTCCTTCCTCTCCTTCCTCTCAATGCTCGACGCCCTCCCCCTCCGCCCTCTCGCAGCTTGCCACTCGCCTCCCCCTTCCTCTCTAGCCCCCTCTCCCGCCCCCTCCCCTTTCCTTCTCCCCCTTGCCTTCCCCCCTCCCCCTAGTGTCCCCTTCCCTTTCCGACCCCTTCCCCCTCATCTCCCTTTCCCCTTTCCCTCTCCCTCGCCCACCTCCTCCCCCTCCCTCTACCTCTTACACGACCCCCTCCCTCCTCAGTGCCTCTACCCTGCCACCACTCCTTCTCCCCTCCTCACTCTCTTAGTGCTAAGCCGTTGCTGTAGCTGCCGCCACCCAGGTATATCTTAAATATGAATTTTTAGATTTGATAATGCTTAAATTTAGTTTTTAATGATATTGATTGTTGCTAGGAGTGTTGTTAGTGGTTTTATAAGGCCTCAGGTTGTTTCATGTGATCATTTATTTGGTTTAAAATTATTGATTTTCTTATGTAAAATTTTCTAGAACTTTTGGGAAGTCTAATTTTTAGGGGAGACTCTGTCAAAATTTTTTCAAATCTTAAGTTAATAAGGAATTTAGTTTCTTGAAATAGTTTGAAGGTAATAACATTAGTTATATTCTTTAGGAGGTGACACATGGATCATAGTTAGATGAATGCTAGACAAACGAGTGACGAGTATGATAATGGGGTGAAAGAATTTTTGGAATTTGCTAAGAAAAATGCTGTTGACAATAGTAAAAGGTTCTATTATCCGTGTGTTAATTGTTTCAATGAGAGGAGACCAGGTGTTACCGAAATAAGAGAGCACTTAGTTTGTGATGGGATTTGCAAAAATTATATAATATGGATTTGGCATGGTGAACGATTGGAAAATTATAGTAACACATCTCAATATGTGGAAGTTGATAATCTTGATGATAAAGTAGAAATGAATGAAGATCGGTTAGAGGACATGATCCGTGATGTTAGGGAAGAGGCTTTTGAACGAGCACATGTGTATGATAACTTGTGCACTGATGTAGAGAAGCCTCTATACCCGGGGTGTACTGATTTTAGTTTGTTATCTAGGGTGTTAAAATTGGTTACCTTAAAGGCAAGAGCTGGGTAGAGTAACTAAAGTTTCACATGGTTGCTAGAGTTACTTTAAATAATGTTTCTGAAAGGCAATGCACTACCAAATCATTATTATGATGCCAAGAAGATCTTATGTCCAATGGCTATGAAGTATAAAAAAATACACGCATGTCCTAATGATTGTGTGTTGTATAGAAAAGAGCTTGAAGGGGAGGAGAAGTGTCCAAAATGTGAGGCACCATGGTACAAAGAGAAGGGGGCTCCTATAAAGGTCTTATGGTATCTTTCAATTATCCCAAGGTTCAAACATTTGTTTACAAATACTAATAATGTAAAGAACTTGATGTGGCATGCAAATGAGAGGATATTTGATGGAAAACTTTGACATCCAGTCAATTCTCCTCAATGGAAGAAAATTGATCAATTGTTTCTTGAATTTGGCAATGAGCTAAGGAACTTAAGGCTCGGACTTTCTACCAATGGAATAAATCCTTATAGTAGTCTTAGTTGTATAAATAGTTCATGGCCTGTTCTTTTGGTGATTTACAATCTATCACCTAGGTCGTGCATGAAACGAAAGTACATGATGCTATCCATGTTGATTTCGGGACCAAAACAACCTGGAAATGATATTGATATTTACCTAAGACCTCTGATTAAAGATTTGAAAGTGTTGTGAGAGGTAGGTGTAGAAGTGTTTTATGCAAATCAGAAGGAGAATTTTGAGTTACGTGCTATAATCTTTTGTATTATAAATGATTTTCCTGCTTATAAAAATTTGTCTGGTTATAGCGTAAAAGGTTATAAAGCTTGTCTAATTTGTGAAGAAAGCACAAACTACCATCAACTTTAACATGGAAGGAAGACAGTCTACCTTGGCCATTGGAGGTTTCTTAGATGAGATCACCCATATCATAGATTAAAAAAAGCTTTTCATGGTCACCAAGAACACAATGATGCTCCGGATGCTTTGACTAGGAATCAAGTGTATGAATGTGTGAAAAACATTAATATTGTCTTCGATAATACTAAAAAGAATACTGGTGCAAAAGCATATCGAAAAAAAGGTCTATCTTTTTTGATCTCCTATATTGGCTCAATCTTGAAGTAAGGCATTGTATTGATGTTATGCATGTGGAGAAAAACGTGTGTGATAGTATTATTGGAACGCTTCTAAACATACCAAGTAAGACTAAAGATGGTGTGAATGCAAGATTGAATTTGAAAGAAATGGGAATACAGGAAGACTTACACCAAGACTAGAAGGTAAATGAACTTATTGTCCCCTAACCTCTCATACATTGTGTAAATATGAGAAAACAAGTTTTTGTGAGTGTTTACATGGAATCAAAGTTCCTTTGGGGTATTCTTCAAATATTATGAAGCTTGTATCTGTGAAAGAGTTGAAACTGGTAGGCTTAAAATCTCATGATTGCCATGTCTTAATGCAACAGCTATTACCTTTGGCTATTCGAGGCATATTAAAAGAAGATTTAAGACTTACAATAACTAGACTTTGTTTCTTGTTCAACGCTATATGCAGTAAAGTTATTGATCCCCGTAAACTGGAAGAGTTAGAATAAGAAGCTTGTACTATCTTGTGCCAACTTGAGATGCACTTTCTTCTTACATTTTTTGACATTATGGTTCACTTAATAGTGCATCTAGTAAGGGGGTAAAATTATGTGGTCCTGTTTATTTGCGATGGATGTACCCAGTTGAGAGATACATGAAAATACTGAAAGGGTATGTCAAGAATCCATATCGACACGAAGCATCGATAGTTGATAAATATGTTGCTGAAGAAGTTATGAAGTTTTGTTCTGATTACTTGTCAAGTACAAAATCAATTGGACTTCCTAAATCTCATCATGAGAAAAGGCAATATGGTCAAGGCACATGTGGAGTATCAGTGAAGAGCATGATTCACGATGAATTACAAGAAGTACATTTATATATCTTGAATAATATTGATGAAGTTAAAGATTACATATCTTCTCATAAAGAACTTCTAAAGGCAAAAAATTATCAAATAAGAATGACAGAACAAAAGTTGTTGAAAAAGCACATTAGGACTTTTGTAGATTGGTTAAAGTAGAAAATTTTGAAAGTGGTGTTTCTGATACAGTTAAATGATTGGTTGGAAGTCCTAAATTTGATGTTATATGTTGGAGTGCCTATGATATTAATGGGTATTCCTTTTATACAAAGTCCTTGGATGTCAAGAGTACGGTGCAAAATAGTGGAGTTATGATAATGGCTGAAGTCGTACACTTCTCTAGTTCAAAAGATAAGAAACCTAAACTAGCATCCAGGACTTACTTTGGGGCTATTGAAGAGATTTGGGAGGTTGATTATACAAAATTTAAGTTCCTATTTTCAAATACAAATGGGTTGACGTCAATAGTATTCGTGATGATAAGTTTAGATGTACAATGGTTGATCTTAAAAAACTAACTTTTAGAGATGAGTCATTTATTATGGTAGACTAAGCTAAACAAGTTTTCTATGTCACGGATCCAGAAAATAAAAATTGCTCAATAGCACTTAAAGGACAATGGGTGATTGATAGTAATGACGATCATGAATCAAATTTTGATATTTTTAAAACTCCAAACTTCTCAAGTAGGCTATCAATTTTGGATGTGGTAGATGAAGTAGATGATGAACATGCTATAAGAAGTGATCGTCATGAAGGGATATAGGAGAATATCCCAATATGAGTTTAGTTTTGAAATTAAAGTATGTTAATTTAGTTTAATTAAATTTATGTTGTGGGATTATTTTTCTTAATTATCTTATCTTTGATTAATTTTTAATTAATTTCATTTGTTTGAATTAATAGGAATATGGAGAATTAAGGTGATGACGCTCAGAGCCAGCCCACTATAAGCTAATTAATTGGTGATGTTGCTCTTAGTAAGGAGCTAAGTCAGAGCCAATCTGTATGGAGGGGGAGACATGGCACACGGTTGAGAGATCTGACTTTAAGTAAGAGTGCTGAGCATAGGTTACTAATTCAATTTGATCGGAGATGGAATCCGATAAGGCCACATAAAGTCAAGTTTGTTAGTTTTCTTAGCCTCCTATCGCGTACCAAACCTCCTATTGTGTTTGAGGATTGGCCTGATGTGCCAGAACGTGTGAAGGAACAGATTTAAGAAAGTATTTAGGTAAATAATTAAAAATTAAAATTTTTTATGGTTATATATTATTGGGTAATTACTGATTATTATCTTATGTCTTCATTGTAGCTTACATACAATGTTCCATCTAATCAAGATTGTCGACACAAGTTGATTTCTTACTATGGAACATGTTGGAGAAATTTTAAGACTGATCTTGCTAGAAGATATATCTTTGTCGAGGTACCAGAGGGTCAAGCTCGTCCCAATCCTCTTGATACATACCAGTTCCTTGATGAAGACACTTAGAAAGAATTTGTTAGGATTCAAACATCTGAAAAAGCTTTGGTCTGTTGATTTTTAATTGATTTAAGTTTTATTTAGATTTACTTCAATTATAAAATCTAAAAATTAATTTATTAACAGGAAAAATAAGCTAAAGGACAAGAAATTGCTCGGTAGAATCAATGCCCACACACCCTGTCTCATGGAGGTTATGCTAGAGCTAATGATATATTGATGGTAGAGAAACAGAAGAAGAGAGAGGAAGAAGCTAAGTTTGATCCTTCCATACTCCTTTCTCCACTATCACCTGTCTCTCAAGAGGAGAAATGGAAATATGGACATCAGTATAAGAAAGGAGGCTATACAAGTGAGACAGCACAAGAGATTGCCGAGAAGATTGTAAGTAAAATTATTATTCCTTGTCCCTTTAAATTTCTATATAATTGTATATATTATTAATTAATATTGTTATTTTTATATTACAGGATGCTCTCAAGGAGCAACAAGCCCAAGAAAGCTTCATTCCAGAAGGCAGAAATGATATCTTAACAGTTGCTACAGGCAAGCCAGAGCATCCGGGTTATGTGAGGGGCATTGAATATGGTGTGGGGATTAAGGACTACTTTAGAGCACCTATACGTCCCAATTCAGGAGGTGTAGTGACTAGAGAAGAGCTTGATACATTGATATCCACTATGAGGCAGCAGACTAAGGATGAGTTTGAAGCTTCATTTGTAGCTCGACTTCTACAAATGAAATAGCAAATAAAGGAGGAGATGATGAGCATGATGAGTTCATGACAGGAGACAACTGCTAAACCAGTTTATACGTCTCCTATATTTCATAGTACAAAAGAGAGTAATGTTCTTGACTGTGTGTCAAAGGGTCCTTTTGGTGACAATATTGGTGAACCGTGTGAGATATTTTTAGAAGATCCTGATAAATGCTTGGTTGCTCTTGGTAGCATCTACAACTTGGGGTCAACCATCCACCATAAGCAAATTCAAGATGATCAAGTGAGAGTGGTGGTTGCAGATCTAAAAGTACCAGATGCTTTAGTTCCATTCCCTACTGATGAGGTGAAGACTGTGGTTGAAGCTGTTGGCAATTTTATCCTATGGCCCAAGAGACTTGTGAATCTGGTTCAAGCTGTGGTATGAAATTTTATAAATTTTTATTATGTAGCAACTTCCTAATATATGTTTTTTATTAACTATTTCTTGCCTTTTTATTATGTAGAAGTTTTCCTCGTCGAATCACGAAACATCCACAACCCTCGTTGACTCCGTATCAGTAAATGATCTTAATGGCATATGATTCATCATTCAAATTCAAGAGTTTAGAAATGGATTCAGAGGTTGTGGGTAAGAAAGACACGATAGTGACAATTGAACGAGAAGATTTGGTTCGACTTCTGTCGAATAATCAGCTTACCACACTACACATTGAACTATTTATGATGTATGTTTTTCTTTAATATAATTACATTGTTGTAAGTAAACTTAATCATCAAGTTTAGTAAACTAATATAATTGCATTGTTATAGGTACATTCATCATTTGTGCATTACATTGGGCAAAAGTGATAAGTTTGGATTCATTTGCCCTCATCACATGACAGAGAAAGGTAATACTCTAGAGTTAAGGGCCGCATACCTCCAACAGAGAATATGTGAAGTCAAAAGGGACATTTTTATCGCTCCATATGTGCACTCGTAAGGATCAATTTATAATTAATAGTTTTTTTCAATATAGATTTACTTTAACTTGTATCATATTTAACAAGGACTATTGGCAGTTATTTGTTCTTTCAATGAAGAGCAATACTGTCGTCTTTTTATGCTCCCTCCATTACAAGCTTGGAAAAGAAATGAAGAAGACGATAGACTTGTAAGAATACTTTTACTAAACTATTTAATTTATTTTTTTTGAATATATTTACTAACTTGGTGATCTTGATCATAGGGCAATGAGAACATATCAAAATGTAGTCTTACAAAAGTATAGACATGAGCTCAAGGATCCCATATGGATTGAGCCAAAGGTAATGCTATACTTTATTAATATGTTCAATTATTAAGATTTCTTACTAATTTTTTATGATTTGCTCTTATATAGAGTCATAGACAACCGTTGAGGACAAACTTGTGCGGTCTATATGTCATGAGACATATGCTCAATATCATCACATCAGGCATGACCGAATTTACAAAAGAGGTAAATATATTTTTAAAAGTTTTATTTTATTATGTTATTTGAGATTGATTAATACGCCTATTTTATGAATCAAATTTTAGATGTTCGACAATTAGATGCATCTCTTGAAGTTGAAATTGAAAACATCCGCATACGTTGGGCAACCTATTTTGTAGAGAACTTGTGAGGTTTTTTGTTACTTTCAGACATGTTTCAATTTTGATAGTTGATACAATTTAGACAATTGTTAGTTTTTCTAATAGTTAAATAGTTTTGTATAGTTGATAAATACTTGATAAACAATTGTAAATGAATTGAGCTGTTTGATTTGGCAATTTTTATGCACAGGAATGGAAATTTTGACAATTTAGATAATTGTTATTTTTTTAATAGTTAAATAGTTTTGTATAGTTGATAAATACTTGATAAACAATTGTAAATGAATTAAGTTGTCTGATTTGGCAATTTTTATATGCAGGAATGGGTAAAATTGGTAAAATAAATATAGTATAAAAAAATTAAATACTTTTTACATTAGTTATTACCATAACCGCTATAGAATATAATATTTTTTACATCAATTATAGTAATAACTGGTGTTAAAACTTGACTTTTAACATTGGTTGGACTGCCAACCGGTGTTAAAAGTTAAAGTAAAATTTTTTTTATTTTCTTGTATATAATTTTCAACATCAACTTTATATAACTGATGTAAAAATTTTAGTTTTTACAATGGGTTTATAACTGATATAGTAAGATGGACTTTCTACATCCCCTGGAACAACATCGCCTCTTTAACCACTGTAAAAAGTCATTTTTAACCGCTATAAAAAGTCATTTTTGTACTAGTTTTTCTATAATTATGGTTTTCATTTTTAATCACATATATCTCACAAGGTTAGAAATATTTTGATTATTAACTCCATAAAGTTTTCAAAGTTTTTCTATTTACTCAAAATGAAATTAAGTTGAAAAATTCATAAACCCTTGAAGTTTAAGCTTTGAAAAGGAAATTATGCAAAAAATTATTTTTGACCTTTGGTCATATTTCTTATCATATTATTACTACATAGATCATTTTAATATGAAACATATCTCATTTAAAAATAAACTCCAACATCTTTTCAATGATAGTTTATTTATATAAAATGGAGTTCTATTGAGAAAGATATGAATTTTAGAAGTTGATTGTTGAAATATTGATTCTATACAGCATTCAGACTTGACCTTTCTTCACTCCTTTGATCATATCTCAAAATTTAAATTGAATTTAAGTGTGAAACTTATTGAAAACTAGACTTCAAGAGCTTTCTAATGATATATAATTTGTCAAATTTGGAGTTGTATTGAGTAAGTTAGAACATTATGAAATTATGTGCAGTGATCCCTCTAAATTGCACGTGAGAGCAATTGAAACTAAGTTCTTCAAATTAGTTTAAGTACTTATACTCAATAAAGTTTATTGAGAAATTATGTGTGAAAGCATGTGACTCATGATTTATTATTTGATTGATGAAGACCTAATATCAATGAGTTACTAATCACATTTTCCCCAAAATGATTCTTTCTAGATTTGAAAGATGGACAAGGAATGGATGTCTTCTAATCAATTAATGAAGGAATAATTGAATGAGGTGAAAGAGTTTATTAAGTTTGCTCTTGAGCACATAAGCGATCGTACTAGTATTGTGTGCCCTTGTGTAAAATGTTTTCTGATGAAGCGGGTTTGTGCATCTAAATTAGAAAATCATTTAGTATGTTATGGAATTGATCAAAGTTATTAGTGTTGGTACAAACATGGAGAGGCAAGAGATACGAGCTAGGGTTATAGTACGAGCCACATGTCATATGATTTTGATACAAGTACACATGAGGTTGATGAGGAAGACCATCTTGAAGAGATGACCAGGGAAATTGAAGAGGAATTGTAGGATTGTCCTGAAATGCTTAAAAGATTAAAAAGTGATGTGAAAAAGCCTTTGTATAGTGATTGTACCAAGTTCACATTATTGTTAAGGGTGTTAGGTTTGTACAACTTAAAAGCGAGCAACAATTAGAGTGATAAGAGCTTTAGTGAATTGCTAGCACTTCTTAAAGTCATGCTACTTAAAGTGGATGAGCTTCCGATTAACACGTATCAAGCAAAACAAATGTTACGTGCTATTAGCATGAGCTATGAGAAAATTCATGCTTGCCTAAATGATTGCATATTATTTAGAAATGAATATGAATCATTAACTGAGTATCCAAAATGTAAAGCATCACACTTCAAAGATAATGGGAAAAGTTTGAAAAAGGCATTGTGGTATTTTCCTATTATACCTGGATTTAGATGATTGTATAGTAGCAAAGATGTAAAAAATTTAATGTGGCATGTGGATGAGAATATTAAAGATGAAAAACTATAGCATAATGCTAACTCTCCCCAATAGGGAAGGATTGATCATGAGTACCCTAAATTTGGAAAAGAATTAAGGAATTTACACTTTGCATAATCTACAGATGGAATGAATCCACATGGGCTCCAAAGTAGTACCTACAGTACTTGGCTAGTGATTTTGGTAATTTATAATCTACCTATATGGTTATGCATGAAATGTAAATACATAATGCTATCCATGCTAATTTCAGGGCCAAAACAACTCAAAAATGACATAGATGTGTACTTAGCCCCTTTAATTGAAGACTTCAAGTTATTGTGGGAGATAAAGGTTAAGGTGTATGATGGATATAGGGAAGAAAAATTTAATTTGAGAGCCTTATTATTTGGTACCATAAATGACTTTCCAGCGTACGGTAATTTGTTGGGGTATAGTGTAAAAGAAAAACTTAGATGCCCTATTTTTAAAGAAAAGATAAATTCAATTAGGCTGGATCATGTATGAAGAATGCTTATATAGGGCATTACAGGTGGTTGCATTCAAGTCATTATTACTGACAGCTGAATAAATGTTTTAATAAGAATTCATAAGAATGTGGCCCACCTTTAATATTCAAGTCATTATTGCTTATTAAGGAAACCTTTTTCAAAGCATCTTGGGATAAGTAGGTGGAAGAAAAAGTCTATCTTTTTCAAGCTACCATATTAGAAGGTTTTGTATGCCAGGCATTTTCTTGATATGATGCACATAAAAAAAATGTCTGATAGTGTTATTGGTACGTTACTCCATATTCATATAAAGACTAAAGATGGCATCAATGTAAGGTTAGACATATTTTCTATGAGGATAAGGGAAGAATTAGCACCAAAGGAGAAAGGGAGTTGTACCTTTCTTCATCTAGTACATGTTATCTAGAAAAGAAAAATATCTTTTTGTGAGTTTCTTGTTGCAGTTAAAGTCCCAAAGGGTTATTCATCAAACATTAGAAACCTTATGTCAATGAAAGACCTAAAGCTGTGGGGTTTAAAATCTCATGACTATCATGTTTTGATAGAAAATTTTATTCTAGTGGTAAAACGTTATATTTTACCTAATAGGGTGCAAGGCACAATCACAAAATTATATTTTTTTTTTCAAATCCATTTGTAGTAAAGTGATTAACCTTAACAAATTATTAAAGTTATAAAGTTGTAAAAGCATTGTGTGAGTTGGAGATATATTTCCCACCTACTTTCTTTAATATAATGGTTCACCTAACCATTCACTTGGTGAAGGAGGTGTAAATTTATGGCCCAACTTATTTAAGATAGATGTATCCTGTGGAGCATTATATGAAGATATTAAAAGGATATGTAAAAAACCATAGTTGACCTGAGAGTTGCATTATTGAATGGTATATCAATGAAGAAGTGGCTGAATTTTATACTGAGTATTTAAAAAATGTTAATTATATTGGGCTACTAGTGTCTCGGCATAAGGGAAGGGAAGGTAGAGAAGGGATAATAAAAAATAATATAGTTATTGTCATAAATTTACAGTGGGATCAAGCATATCTTTATGTGTTACATAACTCAGAAGAGGTTCAAGAATTTGCAGATAAGCACTTGGCTGAGCTTAAAAAGGATAATCCTAATAGAGGTGAAACTGGGTATGTAAAAGAACATAACAAGAAATTTTCACATTGGCTGAAAGAGTATATTCGTGATAAGTTCAATATGAATCCTAATTCTATTTCTGAAAAAGTGAGATCATTGGCTAGAGGTCTGAGCATGCAAGTAGTTTCTTATGCTGGCTATCCTATCAATGGATACACCTTCTATACTAAAGAGAAAGATAGTCAAAGCACAATACAAAATAGTGGTGTCACTCTTGTTTCTCAAGCAATGCATATAACTAGCTCTAAAGATAACAACCCAATATATGCAAATATGTCATACTTCAAGGTAATTGAATACATTTAAGAGTTAGATTATATAAAGTTTTAGATTCCAATCTTCGATTGCAAGTGGGTTAACCATAAAAATGGCTTTTCAATTGATGATAACTCGGGGATGATATAGGTGAATCTGAATAAAGAAGGGTATAAACATGAACCTTTCATCCTTGCTTCATAGGCTTGACAAGTGTTCTATGTTCCTGATCCTGCTAAAACTAATTGGTCTATTATTTTATTGACAAACAAAATCATTGAAGACATGGATGATACTATTATTGAGGATGATCTTTCTTTAGGAACGTCACTTAAAAGTGATTTCACTGAAGGTAATGCCTTTTATATGATAAATGATCATACTAAAGATATTTAGATTTCAAAGAGAGGAAAAAGAATTTGAGACCAGAGTAAGCAAGGAAAGAGATCAAAAGAAGATAAGAAAAAGGAAAAGATCAACTTAAACATATGTGTTTTTATTTTGTAAATAATTATTACTTGTGTTTATTTAATTATTATATATGGTTTTTATTTTCTAAATAACTGTTACATGTATGTTTGGTGAATTTTGTAATTAATTATTTCATATGTCTATTGATTTTCTAATTATGTGTGTTCGTGTATTTTATAAGTAAATAGCTAAGAAAGGTAAAAGGTCATAATGACCTTAATGTTCTCAGGGTGGCCCTAGCATTGACCCCAATGGTAGCCCCAGTGTTGACCCTAGTGGTTGTCCTGGCATTGACCCTAGCAGTGGCTCCAGTGTTGACCCTAGCGATGGCCCCAGCATTGACCCCAGCGATGGCCTTGATGTTATGGCTGATGGTGATACTCCCAGTGCTACTCTTAGTTTGACAATGAATGATGAACAGCTTCAAGAGGAGGCAACTGAAATTAGAAAGGGTTTAGTATTGATGAAAGAGGTAAATAGATGAAGGATAGTTGAACAAAAATATCCGCTCCAATGGAATACTAAAGGGAATCGATTAAGGACAATAAAGATAAGATCATTAGTATATTTAAGTTGTCATAAGAGAAAATGTTTCTATCACACTTAGAAATTAGAAGAAGGTAGATCAATCTACAAGGTAGTATATTTAGGAAGAAGTAGAAGTATATTTGCTAACTTAGCATTATGTGACTGTTGTGCCCATAATAGTTTATCAATTTACTAATAACATGCTAATGTTTTGCAGTTAGCATTTATAATTGATACTAGTCGAAGGAAGTATGTCCTTCAAATTGTTGGGAGAGCAATACGATTGTTTTGATATTTTGTGGGATCAAAATCTATTAAAAGAGCCAGTGAAAACATTAGTTTTGAGGTCTCCACCTTAATTAGACCTTTAGTAATCTAATAACAATGGGATGAATTTGTTGCATCTCGTTTCCAAATGGAATTTCAGGTGATTTTACTTTACTAATTGATTTTAATTTTCTAATAATATTATGTTATATTATAAGTTTAATTGATTTTAATTTTTTTCACAGCAATTAAGCCAACAAAATCAATAGTTAATTAAGAAAAATCCATATCCTTTTAACAAAGGGTGTGTAGGGTATTCAAGCATAGAGGAAAATATGGTATTTACTAATTACTAATATTTACTAATTTTAAAATTAGTCCATATTTATTTGTTATTTGCTAATTGCTAATTATTTTGCTATTGACATGCATAGATTGAGCGAGAAGGCACATGAGTTAGTAGCATATCCCGCCATGTTCTTTTCATAGAAGGCCGAACCAACAAATAGGGTAACATTACAAATAAGCATGTTCAGGAGATAGCTAATAAATTTGTAAGTATCAATATTATTAATTTGACGTAATAAATTCAATTTTTTCATTTAAACAAAAAATTTAAGCTTTTCAATTTGTGTCACACAGGCTGCTATCTCAAATGAAGTCTCAAAGGGTGACTATCTGGAGGATGAAGATATCTTAGGTTAGGCATTGGGTAATCCTAACCACCTTAGACATGTTAGGGGTGTTGGTTTTAGCGTTACCAAAAAGCAAGTATTTGGGACTACAAAGCTATCAAAAGGTGCAACGCCTTCTTTAACTGAGTTTAATGCACTAAAATATGATGTTGATAGGCTGCATCGCCTGGTTGATGTGTTGCTCATGTCCTAAGGAAAGGCATCCACTCTTGTGAAAATTAGTCCTAATAGTAAGAGAGACAATTGCACCGTAGTTCAGCCTTCTCATCTGAACCTTCATGAGGTAATATTAATATTTTATTTAGTTAGGTTCATTTTTGTATTAATAACTTATATATGTTTCCATTGATTTAGGGTGAAGCCGAATATGAGTTTTTGGCAAACAGTTCAAATTGCCGCATGGTTGTAATTGGTATAATGTATAATGTCCTTAGGGGTACTATACATAATATGCCAATTCCTCTGGGCCATGTATGAGTTTGTCTAAAAGTTTCTTTGGATAACAACTATCAGCTACCTATTCCCACCGAGGATGTGATGACTGTAGGAGATGCATTGGGCGCCTTTGTTGTATGGCCTACCACCCTTATAAGGCCAATATCTAATAAAGATAAGGTGTGTGTGTATATTTATATATATATCATTTATAAAGTTAAACTCAAACAAAGATAAGGTATATATATAATAACTTTTGACCTCTAACTATCTCTATTATATAGTCTAAGAAAAAAGACCTCCCCAGCGAATGATCGACTGGCCATGAGTCAAAGATTATCACACCTCCCCTGCTTCAAAACATGGAGCCTAAATTGTCACATAAATTCCTAACTTCACTAAGGGCATATGTAAACATGCAAAGGAGTATTCATGATTTTATTACTATAGATGTCCTATTTGAGCATGGCATGTATGACAAAGATCATATAAATTACATAATGCTTAAAGTGGTAGATGAAGTACTTTACCATGCTATGATTAGCATAACCATCATGGATTTTTATTTGAGGTGCTTCTTCTACACAAGAGTGGTCATTATTTTTATAAATATATACTAATCTATTTGATTTATTCATTTTAGGCTTCTCTATCATACATTCGTCGTGCCCTACAACTATAATAGGATGTGTTCCTTCATTTGTCTCTATGACATTGTTGCTTTCCGTGACATTAGGGACTCTGGTCGTGAAGATCAAGCAAAGCGACTGTGCGATTCATTTAAAGCTAGGACTACTAAAATGGCGGAGGTTATTGTTGATACCTTACATGCAAGGGTTAGTTATTTGTTACATTTAATGTGTTTTTTCAATTTTATTAACTATTTCAATTTATCATATGTTCTTTACAATTGTCAATTATTTTAGGGATCATTGGATGCTGATTGCCCTTAATCTGCCTAAAGAAAAATATGAGAAACTGGCCATCTATTACTTGTGTTCTACTGGCAAACAACTGGATAATCATAAAGATATGATTGAATTAATCAACAAGTAAGCACATTAATTAAGTTCATGCTTGTGTTTTTTGATATTTCAAACTTACCAACTTCTATGTTTTTAGGGCTGTGTTTTTGTATTGCATAGATGAATTTTTATTTGTCCTTAGGGTCAAACCATTTGACTAATTGTTCACATGGACAGTAATAAGGGCATGTGTTTAAACATTAACTATTCAAGTATTTATTAACAATTATTCAATAATTTAATATATTTTGTTTGTTTTGTTTTTAGAGTGCCCGTGTCAAAGACCAGATTCAATGGATTGTGAATATTGCATGATGAGGTTTATTAGGCACATCATTACTTATGCCAAGACTTCAATCCCTACAAAGGTTGATATTTAATTCAAATATACATTTTATATATGAAAAAATTTTATTAGTTACTTAATTAACTTTGTTATGGTTATAATTTAAATTGTAATATTATAATGACGCTTATTGTGAAGAATTTAGGGATGCTCACACCATTGAAGTCGTGGAAAAGTGGTGCCAACATATATTTCAATTGTAGATCATGAAAAATTCACGCATTTAGTGATGCACATTTGGTCTAGCTTGAAGCAAAAAGAATGTGACTTAGGATAGAATTATTGTTTCATTTTTTAGGACAAAATTGTGATTTAGGATTAAGATTTGTAACTTTTTTCTTTCCAATTAATGTGTACTGTGTATGTGTATATATATATATATGTTCTTTTAATTTTGAAAGAATGTTGCTGAGGATAATATTTACTGGATTGTCTGGATTATGAAATGTCAATTTTGTTGTAGGGGGCTGCTTAAAATGTAGCTTCCACATAAAAAAAATTCTACAACATATTTGATGATTATTTTGACAATCGTCAAATATGTGTTAGAAATTGTGCTCTAAGGCCAATTATTGTACTATGCACATTGTTATTTAATGAATTTCTCTTTTGTTATCATATTAATTACATATTCACTATGATAACTGTATCCTTAAATAAACTATAGTGATTGTTCTAAATGTCCTTGGTCGGTCATCTGTGAGGGATCATAGATGAAACAAGACTAATATGACTTTGATTAATTATAGAGATATAAATCAAAGTCATAGGCACTTGAAAGAGTACAAAGTATTGGACCGACCTACTATGGGAAAGTTGTATGGTACAAGTCATAAGCTTATCTCATATGTAACTATATCACTAAGCCTTTTAACCTGAGATCATCATGGATTCCTACATGATGACTACTGAACTTTGAACTAGTCAAAAGTTACCTTTGACCAGGTGATCATAAAGGCTATGATTGAGTTTAGTGATATTCATGCAGAGGAATATGAGTGGTCAAGATGGAATCTATCCTTCATATTAAGTGAAAGATATTACAGGGCCTCTCGATGAGTAAGACTGAAAAAATGTATGGCCATACTACAATGGAAATGTTTTTTCCATTGCTATAGTCAGTCTACTCAGAGATCGAGAAAGTAACAGTAAGGTAAAGGAAAATGACAATTTCATGTCTCACACTTGACCGAAAATATCACATGACAAAAGAGATGTGATGCGGTTGCATGATAGGTTACATCAGATTATCGATCCTCATGTGAATTGGGTAGTTGCAATGTCATGCTGGAGGCCACTTGTGACTTGTGGGCTAATAGCGTAATTAGCCTACTACCAACTTCATATGAGCCTACAAGTTTGCACACAAGAATAGGCCAACTCGAGCTATAATGTCCAAGTTCATTGAATATGGAATATGTTTAGATTCAATGAATGCAACATAGGGTGAATGGATTATATATACATATATATATATTTGAATATTTATGTGAAATATAAAATTTGAAATATAATTTTATATATATATTCATATGTGTATATATAAATATATATTTAATATGTATATGTATATATGTATATGATATATAAAATTAAATATAATATATATATAATATGTATATGCGATATATATTATATTATATTGTGTTAGTTTTAAACTTAATTTTATATGATAGATTAAATTTAATAACTAATATGATATGAGAGAATATTATGTTAGTTTTATAATTTGAATTTATAAGAAAAATTTGAATTAAATATGATATCATGGATTAAATTTATGAGATAAATTTAATTAAATTTTAATGGGCTTTTAAGTAGAAGATGAAAACCTTGATCCATATATTATATATAGATAGGGACATTCTTTATGAAGTAGGAGAAAGTTAGAAAAGTTCTGACGGCAAAAACACTTTGAGAGCCACAAAATACCCTATAAAAAGAAAAACTAACGTTTAAAGAAGAACGAACGTTAAAAGCACTAGCACACTGTTCGAGTTAGAGAGCTATTCGTGTGATTACCGGTAGAGGGAGAAGATCTACATTGTCAGCTCATGAGATCTAAACTCTTGAAGAGAACACGCATTAAGTTTGAAAAATTAAAAGGTAACTCTTCTATCTACATTGGCTTAAATGAGTTCGTCCGGTCCATATTAGGGTAGGGACTTTAAAATTTTAATATTCCGCTATCCTCCCTATCCTACAATATGTACATATATTTGATGGGTATTTAATATAACCATCAAATATAGTTAGCAATATTTGACTGTTCTCATATATAATCATCAAATATGGCCTTATTTTTCATTCCAAGCCTAGGTTTTGGTATCTTATACTTGATGGTTATTAAGAATTGTTAAATATAATGACATATATTTGACATTTAAAATAACCATCAAGTATATGGAGCTATATAAATAATGGGGGCTTATTTGATGATTTTTAACTGTCAAATATATAGGAAAATAATCGTCAAATATGCATAATTTTATAGTAGTGTCTATCTTCCCAGGGGCAGGTTCTTGTAATTCCTATAATATTTTATTTTGCAATTTATTTTCTTATGATGGCACCATATGACTTATTTTGTATGGGATATTTAATTTTGGTATTAGGTTAATATATCTTCGAGTTAACCCATACTAATATGTACACTTTGACTTTTTAGACTATAACATACAATTAATGAAATCTTACAATGAGAAAGAGGTCTTGAACTCTTAGACTTTAAGATATAAAAAGGAAAGAGTTATTTTTTACTCTAAATTATGTCTCATGCAAAGAAAGTCGGATGAAAAAATCATACTCCAAGTGAACAGGGATGGTATGAATTCATGATTCGAGAGTAAGTGTGAGAGCCTTTGGTTAGGTGATCCTTCACAATTGGAGAGAAAGGCTAGTCTAGTCACATGGCTAGACCTATATGAAATATTAGCTTATGGATTCAGTCAGATGATATGAGGAGTGGCATAAGGCACTTGTATGCATTTGATCATGCAAATCATATTATAAAGATGCATTGTGAATAATGTTAGTTTGCCTTATGTGATGTTAAAAGCTTAATTGTTGTGATTACCACACTTTAATATGCTTGACTAAATTACTGAGTTATTGAGATGTTTATCTTACTCCTATAGTTTAATGTTTCTAGGTGACGATTAAGCTAAAGGCAAAGGGGAGGCCTATGAAGTTAGAGATTGAGTAATCAATTGTAATGTCTCTAGTTTTATCTTTTATGTGTAATTTGAATATAATATTTTCTAACTAGGGGTCTTTCATATTGACTTATGTTTATTTAAAGTCTATTTGCATTTATGACCTTAAACATTGAATTTAGTCATTTTTTGATTGTTTTGGCCATAGTAGAGTCTAAACCCCTAGTTTAACTATAGTAGTGTACTAAGATAGTTTTAACAAGTATATTTTAACTAGTAAAATGAGTTTTACATGTTTTGGGTGATTATTTAGCTTGAATGCAAATAATCACATTTTCACCCCCTCGTTGTGTGCTTTATGGTGGTTGGATGGTCAATTCTTGTATAAAGAGTTGTTTGGTGCTTATGGCTATTTAGACAAGTGTATTAGGACTTATTGAGTGTGGTTCAAGCCCTTATATGGGCTAATGGCTTATGGTTTGAGACTTGGACACTTGGTTGATGATTTTAGAAGTAAAAATGTGAAATTATGGTCCCGAGTGTCCAAATTCTTCATTTAATATCGAATTGATATGAAACCAAAATCAAATTATGAAATTTTTAACATATGGCCACTTGAATAATCTCAATCAAACATCCGAGTCAAAAGTTATGCAGTTGAAAGTTCATAATTGGTAGCTGTCATGCCAGTGGCTATCATAACATCTGTGGCTGTAACCAATAGATTTTTGGTTGTAGCCAAAGGACTCCTGAGACCATTTGGCTATAGCCAAGAGAGAATTGGCCACAGCAAAAACTTCACTAGAAGTAGTGGCCGCAACTTAATGTTTTTTAGTTGCAGTCAAGTGCCCCTCTCAAGTGAAAATAACCCTTTTTACTACATTTTGATTTGTTTTCAACTCTAATTATTTTTCATTCTTTCCAAACACTTTTTACTTAGAATTATAATGGTTAAATGACCTTTGAAACTCAATTTTGAGATTTAATGATTTATGAGATTCCATCTCTATGAGGTTTTTTTACTTAGTCTTTTTAAATTTTTATATAGCCAAGGTTGATCCTTTTCTTTTCATGACATCTTTTTTATTAAATTAGTTATAAATATCATGGTAGCTTTACCTTAAAGTTAAGTATGTTCTAATTATGTGGTTAAAAATTGAAGGTTTGATTATGGGGCTTTGAAGTGAGACAAGTTGAGATATTAAGTGTTATGTTGTGATAGAGTTAGAGAGAGGCTTGAGGGGATTGTGTGAGCAAATTGTAATCTTGGCAAGCCTCTTTATGGAGAATATGAGTGAAAAGTGGGAGAATTGGGATGTTATTGATAGCTAATAGTGCTTGTGTTAATTAAAAATTAACATATAGTACTTATTAATATAGATTATGGTGTGAGAAAACTTGCCTTGACACAAGAAGAGATTTAATACCCTAAGTAGCCCTTTTAGTAACAAAAGGGTTGAGGTAACTAGATAATTTTCATTATTTATTACCTTGTATAAGTTATTCTCAAGTTTTTCTTGTATGATTTGTTATGTATATATATGTAAATTTTGTAAGAGTTAACTATTTTAGAAAATGAGTAGAGTATTGATTTATAAAATGTCATGTATTTCAAGTAAATGATAAGATTCATTATATTGATTTAGAAAGCAGTTTATGCATAGTCAAGTGGAGATATATAGTAAAATGTGACATATTAGAGGGTGGGAGGTTACCCTAGTAGAGTTAGTGGAGATTAAGTCCATATGACACTATTGGTATTTCGGGACACCAGGTGCAGCTCATATTTATCTTTAGTGCTCGAAAAAGGGTGTGGTGTTGGAGACTTATTCTCCTTAGTACCCAGAAGGGTGTGGAGTTGGAGACTATGTTCCTTAGCATCCATAAGATGTAGTGTTAGAGTAACAACACCCCAATTACTTGTAATAAGGGAAACTTGTAGTTCAAAAGTGGTTTAGGATACCTTGGCCAGGTAATCCTACCATAAATGGTGAGCTTGGGAACCATACATATAGTTTGGTTTCATGAAATAGCCTACCATTTGACTGGGAGTATTGGAGGATCGAATGATTAGTGATCATGCATTTGAATTGTAGTGATTGTATATAGTGTGTTTAGTATGCTTATTTTAAGGCTTATTTATAACTTAGCATGTTAATTAATAATGTAGATTATCTTAGTTACTGAGATTTTTATCTCACCTTATAGTTATCATTTTACAAGTTCTACCGTTGAGTCTGAGTAAGGGAAGGAATTGGGCAAGGGCTAGCATAGTTGTTATATTACCATTGTAATGCTCGATTTATTTTGAGTTGTGTATGTAAACTTATATAGATGATAACATGAGTTGCCAACTAGGAATGCATGCCATTTTGATTGGTTGCACTTGTATTATACTATGATATTTTGTATTTTAGCCTAATGTTGTATATGATATGAATATGTGGCGGTTTTTATGGAATGGCCCAAAATACTAATACAAGTGCAAGGAATGTATATACATGTGGTGATAATGTATATGTGATGTATTATGTGGCAATAAAGGCTAAAATGGTGTATGTACTATTGATTTTGTGTTTTGGCCATATTGGGTGAAATTGGCATTAAGTGGCCAAATTTTATGTTTGGTATGTTTTTGTGTATTTAAATGCTCAATTAGGTGTATTTTGGTCTATTGGACTTGGTTTAAGTCTCAAAATAGGTTAATGGTATAAATCTTGAGTTTTGAGTACTTAGATGCTTGAAAATTGCTTTAAAAACTGACTTTTACATCTAAATTTTTAAAACTCTCATGCGGTCTCGGATCATAACGAAACTTATATAATTAGTTAGCTTATTGAATAGGCTTTATGTGAGAGCTTGAATCACTCTAATCTAACATTAGATGCAAAAATGGCGTTCAAAGTTTATCCCAAAAAGCTGTTATGACAACAGTTTGCTATCATGACAGGGACACGTGAGCCATGGCACAAGGTACAGCGACCAAATTGGTCATGTGGCACATGGTCCATGAGCTGTGGCACATATACCAAAATACTTAAAAATGACATTTTTTGACCGTGTTTTCAATTGTTTTACTTCCCAAAACTTTTCTATGCTTCCCATTTCTTTATAAATTATTAAGTTTAAGCTCAAACTACTATTTAAAGGGTTTTCATGGGATCTCAAATATTTCAAAAATTATTTCTAGATTATTATTAGTTTTAACCCTTCTATATTTAATGTGAGCTTAAGAACAATTCTTGCTCCTAATTATGATTATTTGTTATGATTGTGTGGTAAATTTTAGTAATGTCTAAGTAGACATTACATCCAACACACAGGGTGATTCACCATGTTCTCACAAGGACAATATTGTGCAAACAATAAGAGCTTAATACCCTGATTTATGAAGAGGAAGTCTATCTGTTAGACATGTTGAAAGGATTCAAAATCAACCTTGCTTACCATTATTCTTGAAAATATGAATAACATAGTCACTCAAGAGGAAGAAAGAGCTAGTAAATATCTACTATATAGGTCTCTTATCTATAAGATTCTAGATGATAAGAAGATTACGTATCTGTAAGGACTCCCTAATGCATTCTACAATGTTATGGGAGTAAAGACACTTAAGATGGTGAAGCTGCTTATAGTAGAAGAAGGTTAAGGTAAGGCTTCATTATTTGCTACACTAACATCAATTGCATCTACTGCACTGCTAGTTTTAAAAAGAGAAGGGAAGAATCTAGTACCTCTATGCTAATTAATGAAAAAGGAGAAAGGCTCAATCTAGATACAAATATTATTGAGTAGTTGGATTTCAAATTTCAAATGCAATTTGAGATTTAATTTGTGTCTTAAAAGGAAACAACAATTTTTTAGCTCTCAAATTAATGTTTTAAAAGCTCAAATTGGTAGTTTAAGAAACTTTATGGTTGAGATGAAGGCTATGCTCAAACAAAACAAAGGTGAGGAGTTACTTGAAGTTTTGAGAAAAATAACCTATTACTAAGCATGTATCTATCTACTCTACCTCCATCTCCTTTCAAGTTTTGAGAAAAATGAAAAAGAGTTACTTGAAGTCATAAGTACTAGGGCTAAGCAACCACAAGAAGGAAAGGATGGATAATCTAAGCAAGGCCAACAAAGGATTTAAGGTAATGACAGCAATAGCTCAAACTTATAGTGATCATTCTAATGAGTCACAAAAGATTGCTATCACCACAACAGCCACCTCTTCTCTTATGATGCTAAAGCTAACCCTAATGTAGTAAAGGGTCAACCTAGGTCATCTCCTAATGGAAGTGTCTACTAGTTCAATTATAAAAGTTGCTTAAGTAAGTTAGGCTAAATTTTCCAAATGTATAGGGTGTTGGATAGGGAGGCACAACAGAAGATAAACAAATTTTAAATCCCTATCCCGATGTGGATTGAATAAGCTCATTTAAGTTAAGGTGGATAGAATAATTACCTTTTAATTGTGAGATCTTCACGCATTGTCTTTAAGAAATTAGATCTTAAGAGCTGACAATATAGATCTACTTTCTCTATCGCTATCCACATAAACAGCTTCCTAACACAAACAACGTGCTAGCGCTCTCTGTATCTAATGTCCGTCTGTCCATCAATTTAGACATCCTTTTGTTTAGTAGGGATTTTTCATGGCTCTTAGAGATTTTTGCTGTTAAGAGACTTTCTCTATTTTTCTATATATTTTGCATGTCCTCTTGTATCTATTATATATAGATTAGGGTTTTTGCCTTCATCTTGAATAGCCAACCAAATTTTAGATCAAATTTTTCTCATAAATATGATCTATAATATCACATCTAATTTGAATTTATCTTATAAATTAAAACTATAGAACTAATATGATATTCTCTCATATCATGTTAGTTATTAAATTTAATCTATCATATAAAATTAAATTTAAAACTAATACAATACAATACAATATAATATAATATATATATCACACATATATTATAGATATACATGAATATATATATACATGTATATTTCAAATATATATATTATATTTAATTTCATATATCATTACGCTATTAGCAAGACATTGCAATTACCCAATTTATATCACATCCCTTTTGTCACACCATATTTTAGCCAAGTGTGAGACATGGTATTGTCATTCTCCTTTACCTAACCATTACTTTCTCGATCTTTGGGGGCGGACTGATTATAGCAATAGAAGAACCCTTTCTATTATAGTATGGATATATTTTTTTCTCAATCTTACTCATTGAGGGGCCCAGTAATATATCTTAATTAACATTAAGGACAAATTCCATCTTGACCACTCATATTCCTCTACATGAATATAACTAAACCAAATCACAGCCTTTATAATCACCTAGTTAAAGGTGACTTTTGACTAGGTCAAAGTTTAGTGGTCATCATATAGGAATCCTTGATGATCTCAAGTTAAAGGGCTTATCAATATAGTTACATATGAGATAAGCTTATGATTTGTATCATACATCTTTCTCATAACGAGTTGATCCGATACCTTGTACTCTTTCAAGTGCCTACAACTTTGATTTATATCTCTATGATTATCAAAGTCATTCTAGTCTTGTTTCATCTATGATCCCTCATAGATGGTCGAACAAGGACATTTAGGACAATCATTATAGTTTGTTTAAGGATATAGTTATTATAGTGAACATGCAATTAATATGATAATAAAAGAAAAATATATTAAATAATAATGTTTATTGTACAATGATTGATTCTAAGGCACAATTTCCAACATAGGGTTCAATTTGGTCACTAGAGCTAATAAACTAAAGAAAACAAGCTAGGGGTAGAGCAAAGGTGTTTAAGAATCAAGTATGAATGAATAGGCTCCTCTAGCTTGAATTAAGGAGAATTCCTTGCCACTTAAGTCATTAACAAAGAATTATGCCTTCACTAGTTAAAAGTGCAACTAAATTCAATTAAACTAATTGGTTTTAGCTAATAACCTAGAATTAATCCTTAATCAAGTAACTAAGGTCTGGCCATCACCTAAATGAAGAATTATAATGTGTTTTTTTCATCCCTAAGTCACGGCCCTCTCTCTTTCTCTCCCAAAGCATTCAAGCACCATAAGATTATGTAACAAATGAGCAAAGCTAGAAATCAATTCATAAGATTATGCAAGATTAATTCCAAGTAAATTCACATTAATAAACTATAAAATTATGTAATTCATCAACATGACAGAATTTAGGAGAGTTAAAACCATAGAAAAATTCAAACAAGTCATCTTCAATTATAATAAAGTCTACTCTAATAAGAGTCCAAACCAATCATGATGTAACCTAAATCTAGCAATACAGATTCAAGTAAAATGGAAGAGCTAGGTAAAATTAATCCTTAGCTAAAGGTGTAGTATAACATTATAATTTTCTAATCCTGCGATTAGTTGTTAATAAGGGGTAAATTGGTAATTGTGAAGTGATTAAGGTTTTGAGTGATAATGTGATGATTTGACTCATTGGGATGGTAAATGAACAAATACAAGTAGAAGGATCACATTTTGGTTTGAAGCAAGTGTGTGTGGTGAGAATTTTTCTTACCATGCCACACGTCGTGGTTAATGCTGTATATGCCACAGTGCATAGACCGGAAAATAACCCCTTAAGTTATGAAATTAGGGTGATTCCAAAAGAGAAAAGTTAGAAACAGATGAGAAGGAGAGGAGAGGAAGCTATGGTGTGCTAAGGCAAGAGATTTTAGAGTGGTGGAAGGCACTCTTGATTAGTAACTTATCGAGTAAGTTATGTTTAACCCTTACCTTCCATTCTACCCAAATTTCTCTGAATATGAGTTATAGATAAATTGGATCAATGAAATTTAAGGGGTTTGATTCTTACCTAATAGTAAAACACAAGGTTCTTGGGAGTTAAATTAAAGCTTTATGACTAGTTTATAGCTAAATGATAGAGCTTTAAACTCGTAGGCTCAATTTGGCCCTAAACTAAGAGAAAATTAAGGTGGAAATTGCGTTTAGCCAAAATAAGATTGTTAAAGGTGATGTAAAGTGGTAATCGAATGGTAATACACTTAGAATGGATAAATGAAAAGGAATGAATGGCTAGTTATAGCCATAGTTAGTAATTATATACTTTTAGTCATATTAGAACAATTGACTAAATTCTACTAATTGTGTTTAGATTGGCATATTGCATGGGTAAGTTGAGAAAGGAAGCTTGTGAAGAGCTATAATGGTAATTTAAATCTATAGGTAACCTTTCTAGTGAGAGAAAGGTTGAGGTAACTAAATAATTTTCTCTTTTTGACTATTTATTATAACCGTATGTAAGTATGTTATGTAGTACATGAAATTGTTTTAAATTGAACATGTTTTATAGCATTAAATGTTTATTGCATAAAAAGGAATTTTGGTTAAACAAGTAATGAAATTATGTAATTTGATATAGAAATATCTATATGTGTGTATATATATGAGAGTAAAGTGGTGATTGGGAACTTATGATCGGTTCGAAAAGCATGATCATATTGGGGGGAGTTCACCCATGTAAAGTGTGGTTAAAGCTAGGAATAAGGGTTTGGCCTAAAATGATGGGCCTAGAAGCCCTATTTAAATAAGGGTTTAGGCTTTAGAAATTAAATTTTTCTTAAAGTAACTAGACTTGAGAGTCTGGCCCTGATAAGCTCTATGAAAAAGGGCTCAGGCCCAGGTGGGCCTTTAAGCCCTAATAAGTCAGGTTATCTTATATATATGTATACACATACATACATACATATATTTGACTAATAATGATACAATTTGGTTAATATTTATTGTAGGTGATGAAGAAGAAGTTACAGAGATAATTGATATAAAATCTCCACCCCAAACTTTAATAAGTGGACCAATATCTGAGGGATCTAGTATTTTATTTTTAAATGATGATAAGGAAGAATTAGATTTACATTAATGAAGATTAAAAATCTTCATTTTAAATTTAAAATTTTAAATCTTTATTGAATTTTATGTGAAATTTTAATTTATTTTATGTTGAATTTTAGAATATTCTATTTAAATTAAAATGTTAGATTTTTTCAAGAAAGGGGGCTTAAGGGCCCGACTTTAAGCCCTGTAAATAAGGGCCGAGTTTTAGAATTAGGTTAAATTTTAGGTAATCGAGCTATAAGGCCTAAGCCCTTATAGGCCAAGCCTATCAGGACTAGTCTCAAAAGGTCATTAATCATCCTAACTCACACCTCTAAGTACGGTGATAAAACTATATGGCATATTCTCCTTAGTGCTCGACGGGGTGTGGTATTGGAGAATTGTATCTCCTTAGTGCCTTTCAAGGTGTGGTGTTGAAGATTATTTTCTTAGTGCCTATTGAGGTACGATGTTAGAGATCTAGACTCCTTAGTATTTGTGTGATACGGTATTAGAGTCAATGATACCCTATTGTGTGTATATGAGATACAAGGTAAGCTCAAGTTTGATGAGAGTATTTATTAGTCTAAGGCAAGCCTATGATTTCAAGTCGGGGTAATTTAGAGGTTTAGTCAGTAGTAATCATGCTGTATATACACAAAAGTGGTGGGAAGTGAAAAATAAGTGGAAAAAGAGATAATTAAAATATGTTGTTATGATTTGAAATGAAACATGTGTATATGCTATGTTTAATGGTATATTATACTATGTTTTCATATAGTTGCATGTGATAGTTGCCACATAGTGAGTTATTCTATTACTGAGATTATTATCTTACCCTTGTAATTAGATTTTAATAGGATAGAGCAGTGATTAGAGCAAGGAAAAATATTCTGGACCGATATAGTAGTGCCATGGTTGAATAAAAGCTCTAAGTTTGTCTAATGAACTAAATTAGTGTGAATTTTGTATGTATAAGTTGCCACAGGGTTGCATGCATGATTTGAGTGGTTATAAGCTGTTGAATGTAGAGATTGTAGTAAATGTTATAACTCGAGTTGGGTTGTTCTTGTGTGCGACTCTGTAGGCCCACATGAAGTTGGCAATAGGCTAATTACACTATTAGCCCACAAGTCACAAGTGGCCTCCAGCAAGATATTGCAACTATCTAATTCATATGGGGATTAATGATTTGATGTAACCTATCATACAACTATATCACATTCCTTTTGTCACGTGATATTTCAATCAAGTGTGAGACATGGAATTGTCATTCTCCTTTACCTGACCATTACTTTCTCGATCTCTGAGTGAACTGACTATAGTAATGGAAAAAACCTTTTTATTGTAGTATGGCCATATATTTTCTCAATCTTACTCATCAAGGGGCCCAATAATATTTCTCACTTAATGTGAAGCACAGATTCTATCTTGACCACTCATATTCCTCTGTATGAATATCACTAAAATCAACCATAGCATTTATGATCACTCGATCAATGGTGACTTTTGACTAGATCAAAGTTTAGTGGTCATCATGTAAGAATCCATCATGATCTCAGGTCAAAGGGCTTAGTGATTTAGTTACATATGAGATAAACTTATGACTTGTACTATGTAACTTTCTCATAGTAGGTCGGTCCAACACCTTGTACTCTTTCAAGTACCTATGACTTTGATTTATATCTCTATAATTAATCAGAGTCATACTAGTCTTGTTTCATCTATGATCCCTCATAGATGACCAACCAAAGACATTTAGGACAATCACTATAGTTTGTCTAAGGATATAGTTATCATAATGAGCATGCAATTGATATGATAACAAAAGAGAAATTCATTAAATAACAATGTGCATAGTACAATGATTGGCCATAGGGCACAATTTCTAGCAAGTAGAGCTTAGTAGGCTGGCAACCTCCCATGCTTTTGGGAGTAGGCCAGTAACTGGTAGGGAAGATTAGAAGATTCCCATGGATTGAGTTTAGAGGACTTTTTCAAGGTTAAATCTGCCTACCTTCAATAGTTATATGAAAGAAAGAGATATGGAGAATTGGGTTGAAAAAATGGAAATGATCTTTAAGGTCAGTCCATGTTCCTCTACGCAAAAGATTGTATTAGCCATGGTGCAGTTGATAGAATACACTAAGCATTGGTGGCCTTCAGTGAGACCCTCTAGTAGTAGTTGACTCAGTTAGGAGTAATTTAAGGAGAGGTTCTTTGATTATCACTTACCTGAGACATTCAAGGATAAGAAAGAAGAAAAATTTTATACTTTCCCATAAGGGGATATAGATAAAGAAGCTTTTATAAAGAAGTTCAACCAACTTTCAAAGTTTGCGACTTACTTGTATGAGAGGAGTGATGGTAAATGAAAGGCTAAAAGCTTAATTGAGAATATGCACCCATAATATAGAAGATAGATTACCTTACTAGGAGAGGCTACTTATGAGGAAACCTATAACCGACTTTATATAACTGTGAGATGAGGTCAAGAGGAAAATTTTGAGAAGAGAAGGGATAGTTATAGGCATTTTTCTGCTCTGTTATGCCCAACCGAGATATTGAAGAGAAGTAGTTCTGGTGCCAGTGGTTCAAGATCCTCAAGTAAGAAAGTTGTCGATAGAGGATCATAGTCTCGAGAAACGATTGGCCAAAGCAAGAAATTTAATAGGGTAAGAGATTCTAGAGCTCTATAGTAGTTAAGTCAAACAGCAATTGCCCCTGCATCTCATATAAGTATTATACGCTCACCTATCTGTGCAATTTGTGGGAAGAACTATCTTTGAAGGTGGTGGATGTGTTACATCGGTGGTAGCATGGGCCATTTTATAAAGGATTACCTTAAGAACCAAGAGGGAGCCTCTGAGCAGCAACCAGTAGTGCTAGGTCTAGTGTGCACAATTTTTAAGAGAAGGCTTAGATGGCATAAATCCAATCATACGTATAATTTATATCCACGAGTAAAGAGCTGAGGCTTTATTTGACTTAGGAGCTACTCATTCATCTGTATCACATGATTGTGTGAAAAAGCTTGATTTTCTTGTGCATGAACTACCTTATATAGTTAAGGTGTCTATGCTCTCTAGATTACTAGAAAAAACCAGTAAGGTATGTAAGGGAGTTGAGTTGTGTTTTAAGGGCAGTACTTCAGTGAAAGATCTAATCCTAATTCTTATGCAAGGATTAGATGTGATCATTAGAATGGACTAGTTGGTAAGGAATAATGCTACTCTAGATTGTGCCAAAAAGATGGTACCACTACCTATTCATGTGACGTCTATTATGATTTTCATAATAACTACCAGTCAACCAAGATTGTTGTTGCCAATAGTACGGGCTAAAATGTTAGTTTTTTGAGGTTGTCGAGCCTATGAAATTTTCTTTACAGTGGAAGGTGATAGCAGTGGTAATAGACAGTTTTAATAAATTTAGGTTGTAGAAGAATGTTTGAAAGTATTTATGGGTGAAGTTTCAGGTTTGCTATTGACGCAAGAAGTAGAGTTCTCCATTAATTTAGCACCTGGTACCAAGCCTATCTTGAAAGCACCATATCCAATGGCCCCTTCTAAATTGGTAAAACTTAAGAAGAAGCTTGAGGAGTTGTTAAAGAAAGGCTTTATACAACTTAATGTATCACTTTGGGGTTCGCCAATTCTATTTGTGAAAAAGGAGGATGGTAGCCTACAACTATGCACTCACTATAAGCAATTGAACAAGGTGATAGTAAAGAACAAGTACCTTCTTTTGAGAATTAATGATTTACTTGATCAGCTAGTGGGAGCATCAGTGTTTTCTAAGATCGATTTGTAATCTGAGAACCATCAATTAAGGGTAAATGTAGAGGATATGCCTAAGATAGCGTACTTGATATGGTTACTTTGAGTTCTTCGTGATGCTGTTCGAGTTGATGAATGAGCTTATAGTTTTCATAGACTATATGAACTGCATATTCTGTCTTTTCTTAGATCAGTTTGTTGTCATATTTCTAGAAAACATATTAATATACTCTAAAGATGAGGAAGAGCACATAAGGCATCTAAGGATTGTGCTAAGAATTCTAAGAGATAACTACTTGTACCCCAAGTTGAGTTAATGTGAATTATAGCTATGAGAGGTAAGATTTCTCGGACATGTGGTTTAGTTAAAGGTATCTCAATAGATCCTTACAAAGTAGACATAGTGTTGTAATAGGAATAGCCAAGTTTAGTAACTGAGGTGTGAAGTTTTCTAGGTTTTATTGGCTATTATCGAACATTCATTTAGGGATTTTTACAAATTTCTATCCCTTTCACTCAATTAATGATAAAAGATCCACCTTTCATTTGGGGTGATCAGTGTGAAGCCACTTTTGTGAAGCTTAAGGAAAAGTTAACCTTAGAACCAATGTTGATTATTCCTTATCCATGATTGCCATATGAGGTTTATACAGATGCTTTTTTAAAAAGTCTGGGATGCTTGTTAATGCAAGAAGACTGAGTAGTAGATATGCATCCAGACAATTATGACCTCATAAGGAGAGCTATTCGACATATGACCTAGAGTTAGCAACTGTAATGTTTGCTCTTAAAATTTGGCAACATTATCTTTGTAGACTAGAATTTAATATGCGTAGTAATCACAAGAATCTAAGATATCTTATGGATCAAAAAGAACTTAACATTTTCCAAAGACGATGGATAGAATTCCTAAAAGATTATAACTTTGAGTTTAAGTACCATCTAGGGAAAGCCAATATGGTAGCAAATGCATTAAGTTGAAAGTCGTTACATGTAGCTAGGTTGATGATTCAAGAGCACTAATTATTGTTATCTTTGCTGAGGGTGTAGATTAAAGCATCAAATTATGCTCTAAATACAATTCACTCAACAACCATTTCTAATGAATTTTGCAAAGAGATTCAGGAAACTCAGTTGAAAGATAAGTTTTTGTCAAGAATTCGAGAAGACATAGAAGACAGTAACTCTTTTCTAGTTCAATGATGATGGATTCATCTTATACAAAGATGAAATATGTATACCTATAGATGAGGGAATTAGAAGAAGACTATTGGAAGAAGCTTACCGGAGCAGATATATGATACATCATAGTGTAACCAAGATGTACCATGACATGAAGAAGCATTAGTTATGGCAAGGTATGAAGAGGGACGTTACTGAGTTTGTGAGCTAATGTCTTACATGTTAGAAAGTAAAGATTGAGCACTAAAGACTAGCTGGGATGTTTCAACCTCTAGAAATTCCCCAATAAAATTGGGATAGTATTTCAATAGACTTTGTGTTGGGTCTACTAACGACTAAATCTGGATATGACTCTTTATGGGTTATTGTAGATCGATTGATGAAGTCGATGCACTTCTTGATAGTTAGAATCACCTATGATGTGGGAAAATATGCAGAGATATATATGAAAGAGGTGGTAAGATTACATGGTGTGCCTAAAGATATAGTCTCATATTGAGATCCTTAATTTACTTCGAGGTTTTGGGGACCACTACAAAAGTCTATGGGAACTAAGTGGAGGTTTAGTACCTACTATTATCCACAGACTAATGGACAAATTGAATGTATGATACAGACTCTAGAAGACATGCTTTGATCATGTGCTTGTGAATGGAAAAGTAGCTAGGATAGCCACTTGCCTTTAGCTAAATTTGCCTACAATAACAACTTCCATTCGAGTGTTTAGATGCCATCATATGAGGCATTATCTGGGAGGAAGTATAAATCCCCTTTATATTGGTCGAGTTGAGTAAAAGAATCATGATTGGTCTAAATATTGCAGACCAAACCATAGAAAATATCAGAGTTATTAGGCAAAAGCTTTTAAACACTAAATGGTCAAAAGAGTTATGCTAATAAACGACGTCAACCATTAGAATTTAAAGTGGGAAATCATGTGTTTCTCAAAGTTTCTCCACTGAATGGTATTGGTAGATCTAAATGAGCCAAGAAGTTATCGTGTCAATATAAGGGACCATAATAGACTCTAAGTAGAGTAGGTCCTATAGCATATAAAATTACTTTACCTCCATCTTTATCCAGAATACATAATATGTTTTATGTGTCATAATTGAAAAAGTATCAGTTGGATCTATCACATGTGATTAAGCTTGAAGAAATAGAGCTTTAAGAAAATCTCACATATCGAATAGAGCCAGATTGAATGGTAGATGTCAAAGAGAAATAATTGCCAAGACTATCTCTTAGTGACGCAACATGGGAGACAAAGAAGAGTATGAGAAAGCAATACCTTCATTTGTTCCTATAAGGTGAGTTTATAATTGTGTTTGAATTTAGGGCAAAATTCCTTTAAAGGAGAGGAGAATTGTAACATAGTGAATTCAATCTAGGAAAACTAGTTGATAATCAAGGGTAAATTAGTAATTAGTGGATTTATCATGTTTAGGATGTTGACTTGATATTTTGTATTGATTGGTTATTGTGTTAATAGGATTAAATCATAGAACAATAATTCAGGGCATAATGCACGAGCAACGGTGAGAGTTTCCTCCTTGTGCCAAGATCTGTGGTAGAAGTTGCATGTGCCAAGGTGTATTACATAGAAATTGCTTAAATTTAATGTTATCGGCTCATGAAAATAGAAGAGAATAGTTAGGAAAATGTATTTGAAGAGGAGAGAAGACTTGACTTTGTTAGGGCATTAATTTATGAGACATCGGGAGTCTCTTCAGTTAGTGACTTGTATGGTAAGTTGATAGAACACATTTGTTACCCACTTTTATTTGTCAATTAGGACACTTTTATTAATGATTTATCACCTTCAAGTGCACACATTGCATTAGATTTGTAATTTTGCCTAAGTTTCTAGGTTCAGTACACTAAGGGCATTTTGGTCCAAAAAAATAAACTTTTGAGAAAATGTACAAGAAAAATTGACAAAGTTCATTTTATGTCCAGTTGATGAATGGTGAAATTATGTTTTTAAAATTCATTTTAGTTTGGGAGTAATTAAATAAAAAAAGTCAACACTTTCTTAAGTGTCTTAGTTTGTCCTAGTTTTTGGTTTGCCTTTGTGTGCAAATTTTTATATAATTTTGTGCAGCCTGAAACTTGGTTAATTTAATAAATTCTCCCTTCTAATTATGAATTTAATTCTGGACATGAATTAGATTTTATTATATCATATGCTATTTAATTGAATTATGTGATTTATGTGACATAGGTGGCATGTGACTTGTGCATCAATTGGGCAATTGAGGTCAATACTCCTTGAGGTCAATGGCTGATGGTTTGCACGTGAATTATGATTATTTTGAGGGATTAAATCAGCTAAAATGATGTGGATGACACATGGGAAATTAGGCACACATTGGAATCATCTACAAACCAATAGGAAGTTGCCACCTTGCAAGTGTGACAAGGCTCCCATTTACATTTAATTTCTTTTTCCTTATTTTAATTAAGCTTCAGCTGATGGGAGACACTAAGGAGCATGCCATTTTAAGCCCCAAATGGGATCCAACACATATCTCATTCATCTTCCACATTCTCTCTCTCTTGTTCATAGTGTTCTTCATTTTCTCTCTTTTGTTCTTCATTTTCCAGCACCCTAACCTCCATTTTCAGCCACCAAACCTCCATAAAACTCATACCATTCTTCTCCTCTCTTCATTTTCGTTCCATCCCTTCCATTTTCACAAGGATTGAAGCTCATTTCCATCATTCAAGAGCTATGGAGTTTGGCCTTCACAAGCAATCACTAGGGTTCTTGAAGATGAAGATTGGCTAAGTTTCTTTGTGGAATCCTAGAGAGATGAAGATGGAGGATGAGTCTTGAGCTTCAAATTGGCTAAGTTCTTTTGTTTCCTATCCTCTTCTCTTTTTACTAGATGGTTAGATTCCTTAATCTAGGGTTTAATCATCTTAGCTTATAAATTCTAATTTGAATTTGATGTTGATGTAAAGAGAGAGGATTGTTTCATTTTATTTCTTCCTTGGACAGCCATGACTGAATTTTGCCACTCTTTGTTTGGCACATAATCTTGTGTTTTTCAATTAGTGAATTTCTTGTGTTAATATTGCATAATCTTATGGTATTAATGCTTGTGTTGTTGAGTAGCTTGACATAATCTTGTGGTTGCTCAATTTATGTGTTTGACCATGGCTGTTGAGAGAGGATTTTGAGTGAATCACTTGGCTAATGTCTTCACCAATTGGTTAATTGAACTAGGGACTTTAATCTAAGACCTAGGGAGGTTAGCTAATTAGGTTAATTGGCTTAGGATAATTTTCTTAAGTCATGATAGCTTTAGTCAAGAGGAAAGGGAAGCTAAACTTAGCCTAATCATGAGAAGATAATGAGTCCAAAATCAACTAATCTCTAGGGTTCCATTATTGTGAAAAGGGAAGTTCATTTCACTCACTTTCACTAGCATTTTAATTACTTGCATATTAGGTAATTAGCTAGGTAACTAAATTCCTACAAACTTTGGTTGATTTATTTCACTAGATAACTTTCAATTAGACTTAAAACCATTCCTTGGGAGATGACCTAGGGTTGGCCCTATATTGCATTAGGGTTAGCTTTAGTGTAATTTTGAGGATAAGCGACTAATTTCCTATCATAAGTATAATGCAGCCCTAACCTTCATTTTTACCCTATTTTTATTAAATTTAATTGGTTAAGAATTTGAATCAGGAAGTTGTAGGGTGTTGAAATCTAAAAAAAGGTTTAAAAAGGTTTTTCAAATATGAAACTAAGGTTTTGTGGCTAGCCTGAAGTTTGATGGTTGAACCTTAAAGATTTAGACTTAATTAACCTAAAGAGTTAGGTTAAAAATGGTGAGATTAGGTGAATAGATGAGTTAGGAGGTTGTTATGGTTATTTGAATAGCCTATAAAAGCAATGACTATAGATAGTGAACTTATGAGTTTGAAAGGTATTAATTGAACCATTTTGTGTGTTAAGGAATTTGGTTTAGTCGAATCAATACTTATATTGAGTATTAAGAATTGACTGAGGGATACTTCATTGTGCAAATTGAGCACTTGTGAGGTTGATCGTGGAAATCTACACTTTTGAGAGTTCACTATAATTGGTAACACTTTGTAATAATGGTAAATGGTAACTAGAGTAACTCTTTTACTTGTTCGTTTGTGAAATTATTTACAAGTATTTTTGTATAAGTATGTGCATTATGTTATGTACTGATAGAGTACCAGTATTATGAATGAATATGCATGCGGATGTGTGAGTATTGTTTGAAAGGTATGACATGAGACAAGTGCATAGACATGCACATTGTATTCGTAAGTATACCTTAAACTAGGGTAGGGGGTCGTGGCCCTACTCTGTGTAAGCCTAGGAAGTCCTGAAGGTCTTGAGCATAAAGCTTGACTCTGCTAGGAAGGATCAAGGAGAACCTGAAAGTCTCAAGTGTAAATCTTGGCTTCTTCATGACAAACCTAGGATAAGGATCCATTAGTGTACCCTAAACTAAGGTAGGGGTTGTGGTTCTACTCTATGTAAGGCTAGGAAGTCCTAAAGGTCTCAAGCGTAGAGCTTGACTCCTCCGCGATGAACCTAGGAGACCACCTATATATGAAGAGGATGCTTAGTCTAAATAGAGGATGGTAGACCCTATTTCATGTAAGACTGAAAGACTTGGTCTAAGCATAAAGCTTGCTCTGCTAAGAAAAACTAGGGGTGCATGAGCATAACCACAAGTAAGAATGATATTGAGTGCATGTATACTTATAATGTTGTTAAAATAATGCTACTTTATCTCTTATGTATGATTTTGCTTACTAACTAGTATTTGGGTTATATCCAAGTTACTAGGATGTATGTCTCACTCCGTTAGCTTTGTCCACATGTGAAAAGAGCGTGAAAAGACTGGGAAAGAAAGCGAGGAAAGAGTAGCCTCACTTGGTAGTAATATGACTACCAATTGTGTAGAATGACATAAAGTTGTATTTAAAATTTGAGTTGCCAACTAGGATGCATAAGTGTATATAAATGTGAATATATTCTTCTGTTACTGAAAACATGCTTGTATATGTGATATTGCATCTTGCCGAGTGTATCATAGTGGTGAATGTGTGGGTAGGCCTAGATGCTATTCAAGCAACTTTATATTGTATTGTATAACTTGTTCCATTAGTGTATATGTGAAATTGATGTGATGGATTATGTATGACTTGACCATATGATGAGGCTTGGTCCCATTTGTGTTAGTCAAGTGTATTTATGATTCCCGACTATATAGAGAGGTTTAATCCTATATGAGGAAGTTAGATTATTGAAAGTAGAACAAGTGTATATGTGTATGTGGTTATATGTTTGTGCCTCATATAAGTCTACAATTGTGTAATATGGCATTGAGAAGTTAAAATGAGTATTTGATGTAATATATATGATTTGATGCATTAATCAACTGTATGTTATCCTTATAGACTTAGTTCAAGGCCTAAAGTGATCTAATGGGATAAAAAATAAGAATTGAACACTTAAATGTTAGTTTTGAAAGAAAAAGTAACTTTTTACACCCGAGTGTTCAATTTTAGATTGGACCATTGCATCAATTTCAAATTTGTCTCATTAGATAAAACATGTTGAAAGCTTTATGTAGCTCCAATTAGACATTGAATGTGGAATTAGCACCCAACGAAAGTTTGCCTTGCGAACTATGATCCGACAATAAAAATTATTGTTATGTGTGCCACGGTGCATGGCACAGTAGAAGTACCACATGCCACAGCACATAACCCTTTTTCATGAAAAATAATTGTGTCTTCTTGAGTCATGAAATTATATTTACACTTTCATTAGCCCTCTTATTTGAACATGCTTTTTACGAAGAAAGATCCCACATTTTGAAAACAAATTGAGGGTTATTACTCTGATGTTGTATTATTATTATATGGTATTGTGCTTGTGAAATGGTAAAGTTTGGATTAAGTAAAGGACTTTACAACATACGTCAATCTTCCAGTGGCATTAATGCCTTGGTCATCTAGTATTTTGGATTATCTCTCATGTTTTCTCACAATATTCATTACCAGTAACATCTATCAACATTCCTTATCACTATTCTACCTATTGAGTTTCCAAGAGTCACCATCTACCTCCTCCAGTGTCTCTACATTGCTCAACCTCTCCTCTTGAATTAGTATTTTGTTGTTATGTTTTCCTTTGTTGTTTCTATCGATGGTTTTTATTATTATGGTTTTTGATGTCTGTTTTTTGATTATTTTCTCATCATATTTGGTTCTTTCCCAATCACACAAAAGATAAAGAGTTATCTACTTTTCTTACCTTAAATTGCTTATTGAAAATATGTTTAGTTCTCACATATGTTATTTTCAATTTGATTGGGAGGAGAGTTTTGTTCTCTTCACAAGGTTCTCACTACCTTTGGGTATTCACCATTGCATCTCTTGCCCCCCCCACACACACTCAAAATGGAATCGTTGAGTGTCACTATAAAATAATTATTGAAACATGATTAGCTCAATTATTCATGCTAATGTTCCTAACTAGTATTAGACTTATGCTTTCTCCATTGCCATGTTTATAATTAACAAACTCCCAAGTTTCGTACTTCAAAATAATAGTCCTTATGAACTCTTATTCCATCATTATCTTGACTACACTTTTTTACATGTTTTTGGTTCAGCTTGTCACTACTATAAAATATACTTTTTACTCTCCCTATTTTATGTCACTTTTTTGTAAAAGGAAGGCAAAAAATAGAGGCAATGGCAATTTAGTAATTAAATTGTTAAGAAGGAAAGCTACCCATGTAACTTTTTTGCAAAAGACATGGAAAGGGAACAATCTACTTTCTTTTTGAAAGGTGTGATGTGGCTTCTAATAAATTAAAGTCAATTTATTTAATATATATATATATATATAACAGCACGTTGCTTTCTAGAATGCAACATAGATGGTGACTTAGAAGCCACATCTCTTCCTTCTAAAATGATGTGGCTTTTTATTTCAACTAATTTTTTAATAAAAACTTAATTAAACTTAACCATGTCACTTTTTTTATATAGGACGTGGCTTCTGACCTTATCCACATCATATGCCAAGCAAGCAAAATGGTTTTGCCCATCCACATTGCTTACTTGGCATGTGATGTGGATAAGGTTATAAGCTATGTCAATGTTCTTGAAAAGCAACATGGCTTATGCATTGAAAAATTAAGTTTGCCCCCCACCCCATTCAAATGTTGTGAAAACCCAAAACCCTTTTGTCTTCTCCCTTTATCAAGCTCTACTTCTTTCCTTCCACCTCCAGCAATTATTCAAGCTCATCTTCTCTCCTTTCTTAATGACCCAACTCTTTCTTAATGACCTAAAGCTTAGAGCTCAAGCTTGTATTCTCTCCTTTCTTAGCAACCTAAAGCTTAACTCCTTCTCTTCATGGGCTTTATAGGCTCCTCTTCCCTCCTATGTTCAGTTCTAGCTCTTCTTCTTATGCTTCATAGGTATCAGGTTGGCTTTTTTAAAAAATTTTAAATTATTCCAATAATTTTTATGCTTTACTACTATCTTATTCTATTATGACGTTTTGATGTTGTCTTATTCATGTAATTTGGTGCTTTGGTTTTGTAGACTGATTTTGTTAGGACATTTGCCTCAGTCTTATTCTGTTGAATGTAATGTTTTTTAATGATATAATGTAGATATTTCTAGTTTTAATTGGTCAAATTGTATTTAATTTGGAGTTATATAGTCAAATTATAGATTTAATTTTTTTAAAAAAAAGTTAGTAAATAAGATAAAAATTTCTATTGTATAATATCTCAAAAATTAAACTTTAGGTGAATTTATGTACTAGTGTAGATAGGATATGGCTTTAAATTTTTGCATATTGTTAATTTATATGTTTGATAGATTTGGTAAACATTTAGTGAACTTTAAAGCTCTTATAGCTAGACAATAATAGGCATTTTATTAGAAAGGTTCGAAGTTGGTGATCTTCTAAATGAATTCTTATTATTTATTTACATGGCCAAACTCATTTCTTAGGTTGTAAGAAGGATTAGAGTATGGGTTTTAAGGCTCACAAATTGATTTTATAACCCAAAAAAATTTTATCAGCATTATATTTCTCCCTCCTACTTGTAACTTCTTGAATTTTTGATTTTAGCATTAGTACTGAGTAAAGAATGAATTAGTGATTTAATGTGAGATTAGGATGTTGGATGGTGGAGTGTTATTTTGACCCTTTGGGATGTTATATGAATAGATTTAAGTAGGAGAATGATATTGCAAAGTAGAGCATATGAGTATGGTGAGGAATTCCCTCATTGTGCCACACGCCATGGCTAGAGCTGGATCTATTGTGGTGTATGGCATAGAATTCTGATTAATTAGGACATGTCTTGCCCATGAAAAAAGAATGAGTGATAAAGAAAGAGAGCATGAGAGTGGAGGAGAGATGGAGCTTTTCTAGGGCAATGAGTTTTGAGAGTAAGGATTTGACCTGTTACTTATCGAGTAAGTCTCGTATTGCCTTAACCTTTAATTCTACCTTATTTTTTGCTAGTTTAAACTAATGAAAAATTGAATTTGGAAGTTTTAAGGAGATGATTTCTTACCCTAGAATAATAGAAAGGTTCTTTGGGACTAAACTACAACTTTGTGACAGATTTGAGTTGGAACGATAAAGCTTTGAAGCTATAAGTTCGAATTAACCTAATTTAGAAAGAGAAGAATAGGTGAGATTAGGGAGGTAAGTATGTTAAGGCTTTAATTGAGAGGTGATTGGGTGTAGAAGGTAAGAATGGACACGAGTAAAGGAAGTGATTGTTGGAAATTATGCCCTAAGGCCAATTATTGTACTATGCACATTGTTATTTAGTGAATTTCTTAACAGTTAGATCTATCATGTATGCCATGCTATGTACTTAACCAAATATTTCATTTTCCTTAAGTATGACTAGCAGATACCAAGCAAATCTAGGGGAAGATCATTAGACTACTGTCAAGAGTATCCTAAAGTACTTAAGAAGGACTAAGAATTTATTCTTGGTATATGGCAGATTGGATGACAAGCTAGTTGTAATAGATTACATAGATGCAAGCTTCCAAACTAATCAAGATGACCTTAAAGCACAATCAGGATATGTGGTTACCTTAAATGGTAGGGTAGTGAGCTGGAAGAGCTCTAAGTAGAGCACAACAGACGATTCTACAATAAAAGTTGAGTATATAGAAGCATCAGATGTAGCTAAGGAAGTTGTTTAGATTAGGTAGGTCATTGCTGAACTAGGAGTGGTGCCTAGCATCTTAGATCCAATAAACTTGTTCTATGACAATAGCAGTGCAATTGCATAAAGTAAGGAGCTAAGGTCACACTAAAAGACTAAGCATATATTCAGGCATTTTTACCTTATCAGAGAGATCAATGATGAGGTGATATAAAAATACACAAAGTAATAGGAGAAGACAATGTTGCTGATCCTCTTACAAAGCCTCTTTCAAAGGTAAAGCATGAGCGTCATGTCAGGACAATGGGAATTACACAAATTAATGATTGTACTTAGTGCAAGTAGGAGGATATTGGAAATTGTGTCCTAAGGTCAATCATTGTACTATTCACATTGCTATTTAGTGAATTTCTCTTTTGTTATCATATTAATTGGATATTCACTACGATAACTGTATCATTGGACAAATTATAGTGATTGTCCTAAATGTCCCTGGTCGATCATTTACGAGGGATCATAGATGAAACAAGACTAGCATAACTTTGATTAATTATAGAAATACAAATCAAAGTTATAGGCATTTAAAAGACTACAAGGTACTAGATTGAACCACTATGAGAAAGCTGTATAGTACAAGTCATAAGTTTCAAGCGCACACATTGTATTAGATTTGGAATTTTGCCAAGTTTCTAGGTTTAGTGCACTAGGGATATTTTGGTCTAAAAATAAACTCTTGAGAAAATTTACAAGAAAAATTGACAAAGTTCATTTTATGTCTAGTTGATGAGTAGTCAAATTATATTTTTAAAATTAATTTTAGTTTAGGAGTAATTAAATAAAAAAGTAAACACTTTCTTAAGTGTCTTAATTTGACCTAGTTTTTGATTTACCTTTGTGTAAAAATTTTTATATAATTTTGTGTAGCCTAGAAGTTAGTTATTTTAATAAATTATCCCTTTTAATTATGAATTTAATTTTAGACATTAATTGGATTTTATTATGTCACATGTTATTTAATTGAATTATGTGAGTTATGTGACATAGGCGGCATGTGACTTGTGCATCAATTAGGCAATTAAAGTCAACACTTCTTGAGGTCAAAGCTAATGGTTTGCATATGAATTAGGCTTTATTTAGGGATTAAATCAAATTGAAAATGTGGATGACATACACACATTGAAATCATCTACCAATTAATAGGAGGTTGCACCTTGCAAGTGTGACAAGGCTTCTATTTTATTTTTTATTTTATTTTCTTATTTTCTTAATTAGGATCAGCTGATGGGAAATACCTTGAGCATGCCATTCAGCTCCCCTATTAAGATCCAACACCCATTCACTCATCTCCCACATTTTCTCTCACTTGTTCACAATGTTCTTCATTTTCTCTCGGTTCTCTCTTTACACTTCTACTCTCTCTCCTCCATATCTCTCAATCTAACCATCCAAATTTAACTAAACCACCACCATTCTCTTCCTCTCTTCCTCCTTTATAAAACCTAATAGCTTTCATAAGGATCAAACCTTGTTTACTTTGGGCAAAATTCATAGGAAAAATGCCAAAATTTTGAAGCTTTAACTTGGAGATTGCTTTAAGATGCAAGGCTAGATTCTTGAAGGAGCTACTATAAGGAGGAGGAAACCTTGAGTTTGTATTATTTTCTAGTAGGATTTGAATTTCTTCTATCTAATTTTCTCTCTCTAGAATTACAAATTTGTATGACTTTTTGATCTTGTAATTTCAAGTGATGATTCATATGATATAAAGATGCTTGTTGCTACTTGAGTTTTATTACTTTGAGCTCTAGATTATGGCCTCTTCAAGTTGATTCATAATCTTGGTTAGCTTGATGAGTTTAAAATGTTTTCTTGCTTGTCATAATCTTGCCAACTTGAATGTATATGAATATCTTCATGAATCATAATCTTAACATGTTGATTCCTTGATATGTGCTTCACCTAATTGACTCATGTTTGTAATACTTTGATTAGGCTTAATGCTAGCTTTTCTTTGGCTTACTCTAAGACTATAGTCTTGGATTAGGGTTGGTCAAGGTAGTAACTAAGTCTTAGTTGATATAACTAAGTCACTAAAACTAAATAAAAGAGAGAGGAAACTGAACTAGCTAGGTTGTAACTAAACAAAGATAGGTGACCAATTCCACATAAGAGTTTTTACTTTTAATAGGTTTACACATACCTACTTCATTCACCTTATAATTAGATTAATTAGGTCATTTAGTTTTAAGGTTAAATCTATCCCAAATCACCCTTAACTTGTAACACACTTTAAACTTAAATTTCCAACTAAGCCTCCTCATAGAGATCGACCTAGGTTCATACTAGTACTACATTCGTGTAGCTTAGTATTATTTTGCTAGGGTAGCAACAACCTTAGTCACATATCACTAAGCCTTTTGACTTGAGATCATCATGGATTCCTACATGATGACCATTGAACTTTGACCTAGTCAAAAGTCACCTCTAACTGGGAGATCATAAAGGCAATGATTGAGTTTAGTGATATTCATATAGAGGAATATGAGTAGTTAAGATGAAATTTGTCCCTCATATTAATTGAGAGATATTACTAGGCCCCTCGATGAGTAAGACTGAGGAAATGTATGGCCATACTATAATGAAAAGGATTTTTCCATTGTTATGTCAATCTACTTAGAGATCTAGAAAGTAATGGTCAGGTAAAGAAGAACGACAACTCTATGCTCACACTTGACTTAAATATCACGTGACAAAAGGGATGTGATACGGTTATATGATAGGTTGCATCAAATCATTAATCTTTATATGAATTGGATAGTTGTAATGTCTTGCCATAGACTACCTGTGACTTGTGGGCTAATAGCATAATTAGCCTACTACTAACTTTATATGAGCCTAGAAGGTCACACATAAGAACAGTCCAAATTGAGCTATAATATTCATATTCGTTGAATCTAGAATATGAATGTAGTGTAAGGGGAATGAATTATATATATATATCTTTGAATATTTATATATATATATATATATTCAAAATATATATATATATTCAAGTATGTGTGTATATATCTGATATATATGTATATGTATATGTATATGATATATGAAATTAAATATAATATATATATATATTCAAAATATATATGTGTATATATATATTCGTATATATATATAATATATAATATGTATATGTGATATTATATTATATTATATTATCTTATCTTATCTTGTGTTAGTTTTAAATTTAATTTTATATGATAGATTAAATTTAATAACTAACATGATATGAGAGAATATCATGTCAGTTTTATAATTTAAATTTATAAGAAAAATTCAAATTGGATATGATATCATGGATTAAATTTGTTAGATAAATTTAATTAAATTTTTGTTGGCTCATTAAAGGAAGACATAAAACCCTAATATGTATATATGATATAGGAGAGGGCATATTATACAGAGAGAGTTAGAAAAGTTCTGATGGCCAAATACTTTGAGAGCCACAAAACACCCTAGAGAAAGAAAAACCAACATTCAAAGAGGAATGGACATTGGGAGCACTAGTAGAGAGCTGTTCGTGTGGATAAGAGGGGGTAGATCTATGTTGTCAGCTTCTAAGATTTAGACTCTTAAAGAGGATGCACATGAAGCATAAAAAGAAAAAAGTAACTCGTTTTTCCACCTTGACTTAAGTGATTTCATTCAGTCCACATCAAGATAGAGAATTTAAAATTTTAATCTTCCACTGCACCTCCTTATCCAATAATGATAGCGTTTAGGAGCTTAATTACTGTAATTGAAACTTTTAGTTAATAAGGTAATTGATTCTGGATTGCCAATTTTTGTGTCGATTCTCATAGGAAGGGAGTATAGCACGGATAACTCTTTCTATTAGACAGAAGGGGTGAGATAATTATATAGTTTGTTATATTTATTAGCTATTATAACTATGCAAAAGTACATGTATAATTATGAATTCACTGTTTTGTAAGTTTCTATGCATGATTTTACAATGTAAATAATTTTAGCATGAAATTGAATTGTGAAATGAGAGTTTGATGATCACTGGTTTTGATTGATATATTTATATATATAGTAAAAAGTGTAGGAAATTGATAAGTTATGTGTGAAAAGCATGATCATAAGGGGTGGGAGTTCATCTAGGGCATGTGTGGATGGGTGTATCTGTGAAGATGGGTGTAAACAAATCTATATGGTTAGGCTTGCACCATGGGACATCCGGTGCACAATTATATTTGAGTTGGTACCATAGGTTATCCAGTACAACATTATATTAAGACTGTTACCATGAGACATCCAAGCAGTCTGATAACTCCCTAGTACCCGTTAAGGTACGATTAGGAGTCAAGGATAACTCTATCACAAGTGTGTGAAATAAGAGAAACCATAATCTGTATGTGAGATAGATTACCTTTAGCCAGGTGTTTCTATCACCAAAGGTATGCTCGGGTTAATATGCGATTGATCCATCAAAGCTTATGGTTTCGTGTTAAGGAGTTTTAGAGGACCAATGGATAGACGATCATGCTAGTAAATGTGACTGTGTGTATGTTTCAAAAAAGGAGAATAATATTATTGATATATATATATATATATATAAACTAATGTTTATATGAACATATGTTTTGATTGTTTACTTTCATGCGGTTATTTATGATAATGGACATTAATGAGCTATATTAGTTACTGAAATTTTGATTTCACCCGTGATTATTTATATTTTTAAGTTCTAGTAGTAATAGTGTAAAGAGAAAGAAACTACACTGAGAATAGAGATTTCTTATAGAAGCCTATTGTAATAAATGGTGTAATGACTGAGTTATAAGTAGTGTACATATATAAGTTTTCATAAGCATGATCATAGTGGTGGGAGTTCATCCGTATGGAGTGTAGTGATAAAAACTGTATGGCATATTCTCTTTAGTGCTCGATGGGGTATGGTGTCAGAGAATTGTATCTCTTTAATGCCTTTCAAGGTGTGGTATTGGAGAGTATCTCCTTAGTGCCTATTGAGGATGGTGTTGGAGATTTAGACTCCTTAGTGTCTGTGTAATATAGTGTTGGAGTCAACACCCCATTGTGTTTACTAAGGGAAATAATAGTCCGAAAGTAAGATAGAACACCTTTAGCTAGGTGATTCTACCACTAAAGGTGAGTTCAAGGCTAATGAGAGTATATATTGGCTTAAGGTGAGCTTATGATTTTAAATTAAGGTGATTTAGAGGTTCGGTCGATGGTGATCATGCTATATGTGGAAAAGTGGTGAAAAGTGAAAAAAGAAATGGAAAAAGAGTAAATTAATATATGTTGTTGTGGTTGAAATGAAACATCTGATTATGCTATGTTTACCCATACATTATGCTATGCTTTTATATAGTTACATATGATAGCTGCCAATAGTGAGTTATTCTATTACTGAGATTTTTATCTCACTCCTATGGTTATATTTTTACAAGATAAAGCAATGATCAGGGCAAGAAAAAATAGTCAGGATCAGCTTAAAGTTGTTAAAGCCGTGTAAAACCTCTGAGATTGTGTAATGAACCAAAAACATATGTATATATGTAAATAAGTTGCCATGGGGGATCGTATGCATGTCTTAAGTGGTGATTTGAAGAGAATTATAGTGATTTTATGAAATTTTAGCCCAAATGTGTACTTATATGGTGAAATGAGAATCAAGGGTTAAGGTTTGGTTATGTATGGCATTGTGAATGTTTGAGTAGTGAATTTATAATGGAATTGTGGTAAGAATGGCTAAGTAGCCCAAATTGTAAAAAGTTGATAAATGTGAAAATTGGCTGCTGAGGGTTAATTTTTGTATATGTGTATATATGTAATATATTATGGCCAATCAAGTGTAATAGGTTCTTTTGGACTTGGTTCAAGGCCTTATGTGGTCTAATGAGACAATGGGGTCGATAGTGATTTGGATATTGAGTTGATGTTTTGTATTGTTTGGGTGTTACATTGATAGGATTGAAGGATAGGAAGACAGTCCGGGATATAATGTGTGAGCATAAGTGAGATTGAACTCACTGTGCCACTCCACCACGGTGCACTGTCCAGGGATCACTTAAAGTTAATGTGATCAACTTGTGAAATCAGAAAGGAGAAAGCTGGAGATGCGTCTGGAGGGGAAGAGAAGACCATCTCTACTAGGGCAAGCCATAATTAGAGCTCGGGAGTTTGCTTTGATTGATAGCTTATTGGATAAGTATTGCATAATCCCAAGCTTCAATTCTACCCCTTTTTCATTGAATTTCATCAATTGAGAAATCGAATCATAAGATTTTGAGGTGTTGTAATCTCAAAGAAAGGTTTAAAACAGGCTATCAAATGTGGAACTAAGGTTTTATAACTAGTATGAAATTGAATGGTTGAGCTTTGAAGATTTAAGCTCATTTGGCCTAAGAAAGTTAGGTTAAAGGTGTGTGAGTATTAATTAAAATGAATTTGAAGTGGCAGGTGCATTGACATAAATTGCATCCATCAAATATACCCTGGATTATGGTAGGGGACACGACCCTATTGTGAGGAGGTTTACGAAGTCTAGATGATCCAAAGCGTAGACCTTGATTCCGCCAGGACAGACCTAAGAGAAGAATCCTAATGATCCAGATCATAGAGCTTGACATTGCCATGACAGACCTAGGATATTGAATGATCTATGAGGTTACCTTAGACTAGGGTAGGGAGTTGTGGTCCTACTTTATATAAGGCTAAGAAGTCATGATGATTTAGAGCATAGAGCTTGACTTTGCCATGACGAACCTAAGAGACCACCCATATATAAAGGGAATTACCTAGTTTAAACAGCGGTTTGATGGGCCTTATTCCTTGTGACTGAAAGTCTTGGTTTGGTTATAGAGACTACTCTGCTAAGGGAACCACGAATGAACTACATGAGTATAATGAGATTAATGAGAATGACTTCCTATATATACATATGTTATTGCTTATTGTTACACATGTTACTTCATTGCTTGTTTAAAATTTTGCTTACTAATAGGTAATTAGAGTTACCTCCAAGTTACTAGGATGTATATCTCACTCCGTTACTTTTGAACACAGGTAAAGGGATTATGAGAAGGCTGAGAAAGGAAGTGAGGAAATAGTATCTTCATTTAGTAATAATATGACGACCTTTGAGTAAAAATGAATGTATAATGTGTTGGTAGAGTTAATTTGCCAACTAGGATGTATAAATGTATGTTAACATGAGAAAGTGGATTGTGTTGTAAATCTTGCTTATATATATATGGTGTTGCATTATGCCGAGGGTGCCCCAGTGGAGGGTACATGGGTAGGCTTAAATTCAAATCAAGCAAGTATGTGTTCTTTTGTAACTTGTTACACTTGTTTATATGTGAATTGATGTGATGATTATGTGTTGATTGTGACTTGTGTTGTGATTTATGAATTTAACACAAATGGTGAGAACTTGACATAAATGGTGAGATGAACCTCCATTTGGAAGAGTCAAGTACATCTGTGATTCCCAACTATCTAGTAAGGCGGAGCCCCATATGTGAAAGTTGGAGGATTGCAAGTGTAACAAGTCTAATTATATTTGTGATTATGTGTTGTATATGTGTATTCCTTATATAAGGCTACAATTACATAATGTGGCTTTGAGAGGCCAAAATGGGTTATTTATAACATCTCGATAAGACTCGAGTTTATTTTAAAAACATCTATAATTAAATTAAAATTAAGAATAATTTGATAGAGGTCCAAAGTTTGAATTTTTCTAAGCAAAAATTTGGTTTTATTTTAGTTTTAACTATGAGAAAAATTACCAAAGTTGACCCAGGCTTTTATGCTATAACAAAAAAATGTTAGGCCCTTTCTTGTAATTTTTCCCAAAATATTTGAAGATCATTTTTAAAAGGAAACTCACACAAAATCAAAACTAAAACAAGAAAACAAGGAAAGAAACATGAGACGGAAGAGAGGAAGAAGAGAGGAGGAAGAGAGGGAGTGAGGTTTGGATACAGGAGGCTTTGTGACTGTTGCAAGCTCAATTACACGATAAGTAAACTCCCTACTTCAATCCTCTTCCTTCCCTCTTGATCTTCTTCAATTTTTGGAAGAGGGAATTTCTAAATTTTAATCCCAAAGGCTTTATTCTTGTAAGCTTTGGTTTCTTTGGATCTTTGGGAGGTTATTTTGAGTTTTTATATGATGCTCTAATATTTTGAGTGGGCAATTGGATAAAAATAGAGTTTTAGGGCAAAAGTCAAACCCCAAGAAGTTGGTTTTTCTCCTCAATAGTTTAAGCCTATTGGTTTAGTTATAATTGTGCTACTTAAATCCATAAGATTTAAATTAAGCTTAGGTTTTCATTATAAGGGATAATGGTGAAAGTTGGTAATGCTGAATGAAGGTTTTTGGTTGATTAAAAAATTGTATGGTTTGAAAATTGGCCTAATAGTATATAATAGATGATTTTGGTGGATAAGTGGTACTATAAGAATAGTTGGTTTAATACATGGACCATTGGGATGGATTATGGCTCATTAACCTAAGTTGTGTGGTATGAGTTATAGTATCCTTTTATGCTATTTGCCATGAAAAGTGATGTGGATCACTTATATGTTGTAGGGAATTGTTGGTGGAACTTATTGAGAAGTTAAGGAACAAGCCGAGTCTTATTCTGTACAAGGGGAACCGTTTAGTGCCAAAAGGTTAAGGTAATAGGGGAATTTATATTTCTTATTGCTTTGTTGAGTTATTTTTGAATAAATATTACTAGCTATCATACATTACATGTTTTAAATAATTAAATGCAATTAATTGTATTTTATAAAGACTTATGGGGTATTACTTGGATAATAGTGCATATATGTTTTCTATTTGTTTAACAATAATCTTTTTATAAAAACAAGGTTGTTTGCATGTATTGTAATTGTAGAGAATGGAAATTGCACTTAAGGAAGTGTAATTGGGTTAGGTACCTTAGAGAGGTTAAGGAACTGCTTAAAGGAGGAGTGATATTTGTTATACTAAACTTAAAGTATTGAAGTGGTTAATACTCGAGAAAGGTAGATAGGAGTAAAAGGCATGATGTCGATGGGAGTTCACCAATAGGGAGGTGTTGACTTGTGATATATTATGGCACACTACCAATACTTAGTGTTGCCTTTTGTATTTTGGGCTTAGTGCACTAAAGCGGTTAGTGGATTGAGTATTCAACACCTCTCAATAGGAGAGGGAATCCGACATATGAAGTGAGGTTAAGTGCCTAGGCCAAGGTAGCCCTTACATGTTTGTGATTTTTAATGCATGCATTGGTGTTATGAATGCATATAGGTTATTTCTACTGGGCATTGCTTGAATGTATTATGATTTTGATGATTTTATAAAATAAGCCTTGGGCCAAGCTTTTAAAACAAAGTAATTGGTTACTGTGTGGTGTATTAGAGTGGTGATTTAGTTAATTTTCTCCTATATCTGGTAGATATAAGGGAGGGTTACAATTGGTGTGTGCGCCATAGTGCATGGCACAAAAAGTGATGCTAGTGTCTCTGTGCAACATGCCAAGCGCATGTGGCATGAGCCGTGACGCACTACTCATAATTTATGAAACCTTTCATGTGTTAAGTTGGTATCCCTTAAGGTTTATCTATTTCTAATTGTATGCTTCTACTTTGTGTTGTTTTAAAATAACTTAAATCATTTTATAAAGAGATTTCCAAAAGTCTATGATAGGATGCCAAACTTTCAAAGATATTTTAATTTGATTGGTAAATGGTGGGGGGTTGGATGGTAATATCAGTGAGGGCATTACACCATTCCTTTCTTCTTCATACCATAAACAAATGTTTGTTTGTGCAATAATCAAAAAATCGGTGATTGCTTGTGTGTTTGTGTAAGAGTATCAAAATTGAAACTTTATTGTTTGGTTCAATTTATCATATAATTTGATATTTGGTGATTTGAGCTAGGTTAAATGCTTAATTTGATTTAGAAATTTTGGAGGTCCTATTTTTAATGGGAAACTTGGCCTAATTTTTTTTTCTAATCTTAACGTGTCCATACATCCTAAAGAATTGCTAAATTGATGAATTTCTAGAAGAAATTTTCCTAGTAAAAATGGGAAGTATTGTTGTCTTTTTGTCAATTGTATGAATAAGATTAAACTAGGTATTGATGAAATAAAAGAGCATTTAATTTGTGGTGGGATAAATTTGAGGTATATAAGATAGATATGGCATGGGGAAGCATAAATAATTTCTATGTCCCATAATGAGAAATTGTGAAAGATTTGGATGATAGAATAGATTATATGATTTATGATGTTGAGATGGCATCATTTGCACAATTACATAAATATGGCAACTTGCATAGTGATGCAGATAGTTGTATTGTCATCCTGTGAGCAGCTTCCTGAAGAGTTTAGATCCATGGTCTCCAACATGGAAATGGTTAAGGAATTGAGCAAGGAATTGGCCAACAAAGACCACAGGTTTTCAATTAATTTTATTTAGTTAAACATTTAATTTTCTCTATTTTTTCTTTATTTTGTTTAATTTTTTTCATTTATTTGTTCAAACTTCTCCTATGCTTTAAAGCACTAAAGATAGCCATATTCCACCAAAGATAGCATTGCATGCCTCTAAGCCCTTACTAGATGATAAAGCTCCTTGTTTTCTTTATTTAGATAAACCTAGGAAGTGAGTTGTTGTTACAACTTGGGCATACATCCTTAGGGAAACAATCTATCATATGGAGACTCTAAATGACCAAGTCAAATTGATGGTTGAGGTTGTTCTTGGGCTAAATGTGATAGTGCCATTCCCCATTGATAAGGTTGTAAAATTAAGCTAAGTACCAAGCCAGTTCATTCTATGACCTAAAATACTTGTTGCCATGGAGAAGACAGTTTCAATGGTAAAAAAAAAATATCAACATTTCTTTGATTTTTTATTTCAATTACTTATATAACTTGTATTTATTTGATGTGTCATTAGGATCTTAAGGATGCTGACATTTTATGTGTCATTATAATCTTGAGAATGCTAAGGACTACCCCTACTGCCATAATTATATGAATTTTTGAAGGAAATGACAAAGCCAATCAAGCTAACAAAGCCTAAAGGAATTGTGCGTATAGATAAGTCATATCCCTTTATAATTGACAAGAAAGACATATTGGAATTCCTATTTATAAGGGAGCTAGACATATCTTGAACCATGTTATCAATCTTGTAAATTTATTGTCTATATTTTGTGTCATTTTCATTCATTTTAATTTATATGCATTAATTTATATCTCCTTCTACTAATATATTTCTCATATCTCTGCATTAGACCTAAAGAAGATCAATTTAGATTTTTGTGTCCAACTTCTGTGATACTGACTCACAATGATATCCATGACAAGACAAGATACATGGTAGAGCTAAGCAACAAGCGAGATGGGCTAACCTGAGGGGCTACCATAGCCTTCTTATTTTAAGCAAAATGGGTACAAGCTAGCCTATGCCTATAGCCAATCATTGTTGTCCCATTTGAAAACTAGTCGCAAAGCCTTAGTTTGATTTTGGAGAATCTTTTCAGTACAAAAGGGTAAGAAACAAACCCCTTAAATTTCCCCAATTTAAATTCTTTATAACTTAAACTTAGAGAAGTTAATGTAGAATAATAGTTAAGGGAGGTATGAAACTTACCCGATAAGCAATCAATTAGAAACTTCTCCCAAAGCCTCAAGAATCCTTGTTCTAATAGAGAATTTTCTTCTCCTCTTCTCCTTTCATGCTTCCTCTCTCTTTCTCCTTGTTTTCACAAGCTTCCCATATCATTTAAGGCAACTTTTTGTGTCATGTGCCATAGCGCAAGCAACATTAGCCGCAGCACGTGACATAGTGAGGAAAATCCTTACCATGCACGTCCACTTTACTTCACAACTCGATCTTTTCACTTGTATCTACCTATCCAACCTCCTAAAGTGCCAAACATCAAATCTTCATCCAAAATCCTAATCACTAGCTTATTACTAATTTACCCCTAATTAGCAATTAGTTTCAGAATTAGAAAATTAGAATGTTACATATTTAATTAAAGTTAAAGTTAGCTCTCGTTAAATTCTACTTTCTAACTAAATTATGAAGCTATGATTTAAACCACCACAAACTCTTAAATTATTTCTAATTTAGTTATTTGCATCTACCTTTCTAGGTCTATGTGAGTTTTTTCACCTTTCAGTTTATCAAACTACCCACAGAAAAATTATATACTAGCCATATATATAATAAGTAATCAAAAAGAGAGCTAAAAATAAAAGCAAACATAAATTTCATAGACAAAATTTAATGTTCAATGGAAAAAAATAATCAAAATAAATAAAGAATAAAATCCATCCTAGTCATGCTAACTCATAGAGTCTAAAGAAGAAAAGAAGAGAGAAAACTCCCATATTGGAAGACTCATTCAGACTTCATAGTATGCCTCCTAGCCTTCAAACATGAGATTAGATTTTTTAAGGCTTTTGGAAATTTTATTTATAATAAATTCAGCCCCCTTAGGCTTAAAATCAATCCAAGTTAGGCCTTATCTGATTATATGATAATATCTAATTTAAAATATATTTTTTCTCACCACTTTTTCTCTCACTCACAACAAAAGAATGCTTTACAAGCTTGTCCACAAGCAATCAAGTGCCAAATAACTCAGAATCTCTACTGTGAGTTACGTCCGTACACGGATAAAGTCTTCACGATCCTGTTTGTGAGCAGATGAGACTTTTTCTCTTGATTTCTTGGTCGTTAACTTTAAGTTTACATTTTAAGGCCTTTTTCATTCTATTTTGTCTCTTTTTTTTTTTTGAAATTACACCAAAATCTTTAGGTGAGATATTTTATCTTATTTTATCTTCAATTCACTCATTAAATAGTCAATATAAAAGCATAAACAATATATAAATATATGTAAAATACCCTCTTATCATACCCCCTACACCAATAAGGAAATAAATGGCATTCAAAATAGTTTGGTAGGTCAACTACTTCAAGAGCTATTTATATAGTACCAAATTTTATAGTTTGTTCATTAATTTAAAATTTTAGTTAAATTTATAAGAAAGTTAGATGAATATAAACTCTACTTAGTGTATTGTAGTAGGTTGTTGGACTTTAATTGTAAATATTAAACACTTGAATAGGTGAAAATGAGTTTGGTGTTCCATTAGTATGCTTGGTATATTTTGTTGCGCTGTTATTGCTGTTTGTTGGACACTTTGGCTATATATGTTTGACTATTGTTGTTGTGATAATTTGACAGGTTCAATTTTGGCTATGAAGAAAATACAAAATATCTATTTAAAAAAACAACATACAATGTTACTTTTTGAAAATGGGATTCACTTTTCTACTCAAAAGTATTGTGGTTTTTCAAGAAACCAAGTCACTTTTAGTAGAAGAGAGACATCACTTTTCTACTTAAAAATGAGGTGGTTTTTAAGCACTTTTAAGCAGAAAAGTGACATGATTTGTCAAGAAACCACATCACTCTTTTTGAAAAAGTGATGTGGTTTATCTTATTAACGTTATTGATAAAAGTGACGTGGATAAAACAACTTTCTAAGTCATCCAGATCTGTATCCCCCATGATAGCAACATGAAATATCCTAAAAAAGCAATGTGAAATGCCTTTTCTATAGTAGTATGTTGGCATCATCTAAGGCCTTAAGCCCACTCTACTTGTAACCTTTCCAATATCCACTTGATAATAGGAAAGGTTAACTAAATCACCACTTTACGAACCCCAAACAATAATTAATTACTTTATTTGAAAAGCTTGAGCCCAAGACTTGTTTTACAAAATTATCAAATTCATACCATATCAGAGTAACACATAACAAAAAGCAAACAGTTGTATTTATAACATTCATTACCTGAATTTAAAATAAAGACACAAGGTCTGACTTTTGGACCATGTGCCACAGCAGACAACACATGTAGCACGGCATATGGCACAAAGCCACACGCCTAGACCTTCTCAGTGTCATGTGCTGTGGGGTGACACGCCGTGCACTACTATGCATAAACCTAATTCTGCAGCTGTCATTTGACAACTCAAATGATGAACTTTCGGCATGTGCCATTTTCAGATACGACGTCCGATCAAAGTAATTCACTCGTCCACATGAAGCTTAACTCACAAGATAACTAATGAGATAAGTTTGGACATAATTTAATAGTCCGATTAAAATTTAAACACTCAAGTGTAAAAAGTCACTTTTTTAAAAATTTCACATACCCAAGCACTAAAATCAATCCCATTGTCTCATCATTAGACCATTTCAGGCCTTGAACCAAATCCAAAAAGACCTAATACACTTGATGGACTATAATATTATTGGAAATTGTGCCCTAAGGCCAATCATTGTATTATGCACATTGTTATTTAATGAATTTCTCTTTTGTTATCATAACAATTGCATGTTCAGTATAATAACTGTATCCCTAAACAAATTATATTGATTGTCTTAAATATCGATGGTCAGTTATCTTTGAGGGATCATTGATGAAACAAGACTGATATGACTTTGATTAATTATAGAGATATAAATTAAAGTCATAAGCACTTGAAAGAGTACAAGGTGTTGGACCGACCCGCTATGAGAAAGCTGCATGGTACAAGTCATAAGCTTATCTCATATGTAACTATATTACTAAGCCCTTTAACCTGAGATCATTATGGATTCCTACATAATAACCACTGAATTTTGACCTAGTCAAAAGCACCTTTGAGCAGGTGATCATAAAGGCTATGATTGAGTTTAGTAATATTCATGCAGAGGAATATGAGTGGTCAAGATAGAATTTATCCCTCACATTAAGTGAGAGATATTATTAGGCCCCTCGATGAGTAAAACTGAGAAAATGTATGGCCATACTACAATAAAAAGGGTTTTTCCATTGTTATTATCAGTCTAATTAAAGATCGAGAAAGTAATGGTCAGGTAAAAGAGAATGACAATCTCATGCCTCATACTTGACTGAAATTTCACATGACAAAAGGGATGTGATATGTTGCATGATAGGTTACATTAAATCATCAATCCCCATGTGAATTGGGTAGTTGCAATGTCTTGTTAGAGACCACTTGTTAATTATTTTTGCCTTGCCGGAGAAACTCAATTTTTAGCTGTCTGAATTTTGAAACCAAACCAAGAACATTTTTTGATCATTAATCAAATTAATTTTCTAAACGTTTTGTCTTCCCAACGTTTCTAGACAAGAGGTTAAATGCAGTTTACATTTATGTAACCCCAACGTTTCCTGACAAGCTTTTAAATGATTTTTATAACAGTGTAACTGAGCCTTTAATCTGGTGGTAACCCCCCAATGTTCATGTCCACCTTCGGGCTATATATAGCTATGTGTGCAGACAGAGCAGTACCAAGCCTCTTGACTATTCAGGGTTCTCTCCTCCCTTTGTGTTCGTCTGTGCATACATTTAGTCTCCGTTGTTCTGTTCCCTCGTTCCATCGAGGAGATGCTTGTTTAATCCTGGGGAACTGCCCGTCGTTTGAGGGTGTGTCGGAATAGTTCTTAAGGACAGTGTCCTTTCGGGCACGACTCAAGCAATTCGTACCTCACTGTTCGTGTTTCTGCCGGTGCCGCCAATAATCTTAAGAACTAATCAATCTAATGGCGATGAACAATGCTGAGAATGTCACTCCTGAAGGTGTGCTCGGTGGTTCGGTTGGAGGTCAATACGTCCTTGCTGTTGTTGCCGTCCCCCTACCCAGGCCGTTCTTGAACATATTGAAGATAGAAGTCTTTGATGGCCGAAACTTCAAATGCTGGCAAGAACGAGTCTTCACTATTCTTGACATGCATGGTGTGGTGGCTGCTCTTGCTCAATCCGAGCCTCCTGCTGATACTGATCAAGCGCAAAGAGTTGTATGGACTCATGCAAATAAGGTATGTCGACATACTATCAGTAGTACTTTATCTAATGATTTGTTCGATGTCTACTATGTCTACAAGGAAGCTTATAAGATATGGGAGTCCCTGGTGACAAAGTACACTATTGAGGATGCCGACAAACATAAGTTCGTTGTGGTCAACTACTACAAATGGGAGATGACCGAGAACAAGGATGTCAAGGAGTAAATCAACGAATATCATAAGCTGTTGGAGGAGTTTCATGCTGAAAACATCAACCTTCCAGATGAGTTCGTTGCTGGGATACTGATTGAGAAGTTGCCAGAATCATGGTCTGACTACAAACAGAAGCTAAAACACAAACAAAAGCAGCTATCCTTGACCAACTTGATCACTCACAACATCATCGAAGACACCAACTGCAAGGCAATACGTGCAGCTCGAACCAGAGAAATGACATCCAAAGCCAACCTAGTGGAGACAAAGCCTCATAATAAGAGGTATGATTCTAAAACTAAAGACAAGAAGAATAGGAAATCTGATTACAAACCCAATGCTTCTAACCCTTCTTTCAAAAAGAAAGGAGACTGTTTTGTCTGTGGTAAACCAGGACACTATGCAGCACAGTGTAGGAAGAGAGCAAACCGTGATAAGCCTCGGAAGCCAAATGTAAATTTGGTACAACGAGATGGTGACAGTGATGATGACATCATTACTGCAGTGGTGTCACAAGCTCTCTTAATTTCTGATGTGAAGAAATGGGTAGTAGACTCCGGGTCTACCAGGCACATATGTGCGAGCCAAGAGCTGTTTACCACCTATAATCCTGTAAAGGAAGGGAAAGACCATGTTTACCTTGCTGATTCCCGAACTACTAAAGTTCCAAAAAAAGGGAAAGTGGTCTTAAAGCTCACATTAGGAAAGACTCTAGCTCTGAATGATGTTCTGCATGTGCTTGACGTTAAAGCTAACTTAGTGTCAGTTGCTCTTTTAGGGAAAGCTGGGGTTAAAGTGTCATTTGAATCTAACAAGATTGTAATGACAAAAAATAATAAGTTTGTAGGCAAAGGGTATTGTAATCAGGGACTGTTTGTTTTGAATGTTGATGAAATGATGAATGCTTTGCTTGTGAGTTCTTCTGCCCCTGATAACTTGTGGGTTGAAGCTATGTTGTCTGCAAGTTTTTTACAAAATAGGATACCTCATAAGAAAATAAAGAAAACACCTTATGAGTTATGGAAAGGGTTTACCCGAAACTTAAAATATTTGAAAGTGTGGGGATGTCTTGTAAAAGTTTTATTGCCTGATCCTAAAAAGAGGAAAATTAAAAACTTCTGATTGTATGTTTATTGGGTATGCTGAACACAGTGCAGCGTATTGTTTTTTAGTTTTAAAAAGTGATGTTTTAGACCAAAACACAATTGTAGAGACTAAGGATGCTCATTTTTTTGAACATATTTTTCTCTTAAAAATTAAGCATGTTTCTAAACCTGTTGAGAATTCAGAGTTTAAACAAAATTTAAATGAGGATTTGGTTTTAAGGAGAAGTAAAAGGCAAAAGAAAGAAACAAGTTTTGGAGATGATTTTTACACTTATCTAATACAAGATGAACCATTAAATTTTTATGAAGCTATTTCTTCTCTTGATGCCAAATTTTAGAAAGAAGCAATTGAAATTGAAATTGATTCTTTAAGGAAAGATAAAACTTGGGTTTTATCATATTTTCCCTAAGGAGCTAAGGCTATTGGGTGTAAATGGATTTTTAAGAAAAAATATTTTCTAGACGGTTCAATTGATAAGTATAAAGCAAGGCTTGTGGCTAAGGGTTTTACTCAAAATAAAAAATATTATTTTGACACATTTTCTCCTGTGACTATAATCTCTTCTATAAGAGTTCTTATTGCTTTGGCTTCAATTTACAAACTTTTTGTTCACCAAATGGATGTTAAAACAACTTTTTAAATGCTGATTTGGAAGAAGAAATTTACATGGTACAGCCTGAGGGATGTGTGATTCCTGGGCAAGAAAATAAAGTTTGTAAACTTGTAAAATCTTTGTATGGCTTAAAACAAGCGCCCAAGCAATGGCATGAAAAACTTGATCAAGTTTTGACAACTGGTGGATTTTCTATTGTTGAAGTAGAAAGGTGTGTTTATACAAAGCTTGTGAATGATGATTGTGTGATTATATGCTTGTATGTAGATGATATGCTAATTTTTGGCTCTAGTATGTGTGTTGTTAATGAAACAAAAAATTTTCTTTCCTCAAATTTTGACATGAAAGATATGGGTAAAGCCAAGGTAATCTTGGGTGTAAAAATCATAAGGAATGAAAATGGAATCTTGCTTTTCCAAGAACATTATGTTGAGAAAATTCTCAGAAAGTTTGGACATCTTGAAGATGCTCCTCTTATTACTCTTTATGATTTGAGTGTGCAATTAAAAAAGCACAAGGGTAACCCAGTTGCTCAATCTGAGTATGCACAGATTATTGGGAGTCTGTTGCATTTGATGAACTTTACTAGGCTTGATATAGCTTATGCTATAGGCAAATTAAGCAGATATACCCACTTTCCAGGCAGTAAACACTGGGAGGCTCTGGTGAGATTCTTGAGATATTTAAGAGGTACCATGAATTATGGTATATTGTATAGTGGATTTCCCACTATATTGGAAGGATACAGTGATGCTAACTAGATTTCGAATTCAGAAGAGACAAAATCCACTAGTGGTTATATATTCACTCTTGGTGGTGGTGCAATAACCTGGAAGTTTGCAAAACAGACAATCAATATAAAATCCTCAAGGGATTTTGAGTTCATTGCCATGGAGCTGGTTGGGACTGAGGCTGAGTGGTTGAAAAACTTCTTAGTAAGTATTCTAATAGGTAAAAAGCCTACACCATTAGTGTCTTTACATTGTGATAGCCAGTCTGCAATAACAACGGCTAAAAATAAGACCTTCAATGGCAAAAGTAGACATATTTGATTGAGACATAATATTATAAGGCAGCTGCTCAAAAATGGGGTCATCTCAATCGATTATGTGAAATCAGAGTTAAATCTGGTGGATCCGTTAACTAAACCCCTAGGGAAGAAATTTATTATTGAAACATCGAGGGGAATGGGACTTAAGCCTATTTGAAATTAACAGTGATGGCAACCCAACCTTAGTGATTAGAGATCCCATAAAGAAGGTTCAATAGATAAGAACAAGTCACTTGTTAGTTCTGCTAGCACTGAATTTTGTCCCTTCCTATGACTTGAGAAATTGCTAGAATGCATTGAACGGAGGCTGAGTGAAAGCTCTTAATGTTTTCATAGTCCTTACGGATGGTGTATTTATTGCAAATACACTTAATGAAAACACCTATACAAATGTGGAGTGGGGTCGCTCCTATGAGATCGTGGCGAAATCTCTAGAGCATTTATTAAAACCAAGCGTGCACATGGCCGATAACGTGCAAAAACCGTCATTAACAACAAAGACTATGGGGGTATAATCCGATTAATAAGACCTTTAGCACACGCTCAAGATCTGTTGGTTCAGTAACGAAGTTACACTAACTTTTTTATGTGCTAAGTTTTATTAGTCTAGGTTTGGTTCAAGTCGACAGACACCAAATTCAAAGTGATTATCCTCTGTGTGAATAACACAGATGAATATAAATCCTTTTGACACATGTGGGGGATTGTTGTATGTATGTCAAAAGTGTGTGTGTCAAAGTCTCACATTGACTAAAGAAAGGAATCTCTTAGTGTATATATACTAAGGAATGAAGTAGGCTAGTAAAATGGGCTTGGAGGAGAAGTAGCCTCGCGCACATGAGACAGGCCAACTCAGGGCAATTGCAATTGAAATCAGCCGATTCGCCCCCCTGCACGCGAGTTTAAGAGATAATAGGTTCCTTTTACCGGATTATTTTTACAAAATAAATAATTATTTTTGCCTTGCCGAAGAAACTCAATTTTTGGCTGTTTGAAGTTTGAAACTAAACCAAGAACGTTTTTTGATCATTAACCAAATTAATTTTCTAAACGTTTTGTCTTCCTAACGTTCCAGACAGGAGGTTAAATGCAGTTTACGTTTGTGTACCCCCAACATTTCCAAACAAGCTTTTAAATGATTTTTATGACAGTGTAACCGAGCCTTTAATCCGGTGGTAACCCCCCAACATTCACGTCCACCTTTGGGCTATATATAGCCATGTATGTAGACAGAGCAATACCAAGCCTCTTGACTATTCAGGGTTCTCTCCTCCCTCTGTGTTCGTCTGTGCTTACATTTAGTCTTCGTTGTTCTGTTCCCTCATTCCATCGAGGAGGTGCTTGTTTAATCCTGGGGAACTGTCGGTCATCTGAGGGTGTGCTGAAATAGTTCTTAAGGATAGTGTCCTTCTGGGCACTACTCGAGCAATTTGTACCTCGTCATTCGCGTTTCTGCTGGTGCCGCCAATAACAAACCTGCTAATAAGATGTTGGGTAAAGCTTCCCTCGCCTTTTCTTAAGGCTATAGGCAAATAAAGATCTTTGAGACTTGTCTCAAGTATAGAATCATGCTTTTGCCTTGGTATAGTAATGGAACTTTCTCTTCCATACTGCTGTTTAGTAACATTAATAGATTCATCCACCATAGTCTCAGTCAAATCTAGTTTGGTGAGAAAGTTTAGAGGCTAAAAAGGGTTTTTATCTTGAAAATCAAATTTAGTTGGTGGATTTCCAGAGTTCTTAGACTCTGATTCACAGGTTTCAGGGTTGTTTTCTATTAAAAGGTGGGAATTTGTGTAATTTCCATATATGTCCAAAAGACAATTCTCAGAATTTATGGTAGGTAAGATTGGGACAATAGGTTCATCTAGTGATGTGTGAGGTCCTTTAGGCTTAATATGTTGTTTTTTATCAGATTTATCATACTTGGTGTCATAAATGAGCTATTGACTCTACTCACTTCCCCCTTGAATAGGTGACTTAGGATAAAAAGACCGTTATTCAATAAATTTGACATTCACACCTTTTTGGTACTAGGAGAATAACACTTATACCCTTTTTGACTTGAAGAGTATCCTAAAAATATACATTTAATAGCTCAAGGATCTAGCTTCCCCCGATGGTCATTGTATAGAAAAGTAGTACAACTAAAAACACTTTTTGGTAAAGGAAACAATGATATTAACTTAGAACAGTCCCAAAGTTTCATCTCTTAATGTTGATAAATGATTGCATTGGAAGGATTTGAGTTGGTTGAAAAGCTAGATGAACCTACAAATATATAAATTATATCTATATATCAATGATAGATTTGTTTGCTTTTGTTTTCAAAGCAAAAATAAATGTTTTACTTTTCAGTAACAATATCCAAATAGGACAACACACGTGGTTTTAGATACTCCACTTCCATGTAAGATCATTAAAATGAAACAAATAAAAGTAATTTAGAAAGAGCATTACCTTTGTGATTTTCCAATTCAAGTGTTCTTCACCAGAACAAACCTTCTACTCAGAAAAAGATTTAATGCCGTAATTGTGCAGGGAAATAACCTGAAGAGATGGTAGCACTAGGAAATAATAATTCATAACACAAATGCTTACCATCTTTGGTACATTTTGAAAGTAGAAGACTTCCAAACTAGGGAGATCAAAGTGAAGTTCAACATTTTGATTTTGATAGGATAATGATCTTCAAGCTTATTTCCCAATGATACATTTTAGCTTAGAAGCACCATTGATAGTCAAAGACTTGAGACTTTTAGGTTGCATAGATAATGTAGATGGAAATAAAAATTCCAACCTTTTGCAATCCTCAATTTCTAGATTCTTTAATATGGGAAAATGAAGCAAAAAACTTGTGGGAACTTGAGCATCCTCTTCATCTTATATGATTCACTTTAACCATCGTCAAGTTTCCTAACAAGACTGTTGAGGCAGTTGGTAGAGTGGACAATGATATTAGCTTGAGTAGTTTTGAAGTTCATATTCTTAATATTGTTCAATAATTTAGTCATAATAAGGCTTGGGGCTGCTTGAAAGTAAGCGACCTTCTATAGATACATGTGTTTCTGCTTACAAATAAATATAGCCATTAACCATATAGCAAATAAGAAAATTGGAAAAATAATGGAGATATAAGAATTCTCTCAATAAAAGAATGTCATTTAAACTATAACTATTGATTGGTTCATACTATTTTTATGAGAGAATTGCATCCAAGAACCTCTGAAAAGCATTATTTGCAGACAAAGACCAATAACAAGTCATTATTTGTGGGGAAAAAAAGTCACTATTACTATTTTAACTATAAACAATTATGTATTAGTCCTTGTTTGCAAATAATTCTCTTAGAAAGTCTTTGGATGTGATTCTCCCTATTTTCATTTTATGTGATAGTTTAGGTGATACAAATGTTTTCCTTGTTTAATATCTAATATAAGATTATAATTAACATTTGGAACGCTTAACATTTCACTCAAAAGAAACAATTTCTAAATAAAACTGCATTATTGCCCAATCTTAAAATTCTCTAATTACTTCCAAGAAGGATAAAACAAAATACATGGTAGTAAGTTAAAAAAAAAGTGTCACCTTTATGTCTTTCCAATTAAGATGTTCTTCACATGAACAAACCACAATACCAGTTAAAGGTTTGATGTTGTAGTTATCCAAAACAACATCATGAAGAGATGGGGACAACAAGACATAATTCTTGACAAAAATGCTTCCCATCTTTGGTAAATTATCACGCCCTAACGTTTAGGCATGACTGGCTTGGAATATGCATAGGAACACACATTCCTTAGCTTTAATACAAGCTACTATATTTTAATCATAACACATCCATACTATTGAGTAGGGCTCTTTATTTTATTTATAACAAAAGTCATAAATTTTTCTTAAAAATTTAATAGAGTCCCTAAAAATTTTCTACAACACTTTCAGCACATACATCAATAATGAGTTTTACTCTTATCAATAGACAAATGAATAATTCATCAACACAAGGATCCTAAGTATAGTCTATGCGGAGCACTAAAAACAGAATTTTCAAATCACATAGTATAATATATAAATTCAAATTTTACAACAAATAGAAATTTAATCAAATCAATGCTTTAACTTTAATATGAAAACATACCCTTCAATAATCCTCTAGAGGTCCATAACTGTCTACAATATCTGGTGCCAAAAACTTTTTCCAGTGGATAACGTCCCAACAATGAAATTAAAAGATTCAAAATAATAAAATCATCAAGTACATCAGTGCACCATTAAAAGAGAACATCAAAATAATAACTGAACTTGGAAATTAAAAAATTCTATATCGCTTCATCGCTTCAAAAATGCCGAACCAATAAATTATAATGACAAAACCTTGAAACTTGATCTTCTAAAATAAAATAATTGAAGTAAATAAAAGTAGTGACAATTACTATTTAAAATCATCAAAGTGTATATAAATATTCACAAATCAATTAAACTTAAGGACTTTGTAGAATAGATAACAAATGTGAACACATAGTCCACGAAGGTAAATAACTAAACACAACTTACGTCACGAAATAAATGAGGACACATAGTTTATGAGGGTAATACTAGCCAATGCAGTGTGGGCTACGAAATAGATGTGGACACACAGTCACACACTAGGTAACACTAAATGCTTAATTGATCCTAAACTTATCCCCCTTCACTTCATTTAACCTGTTATGAACACATAATTGATCCTAAACTTTATATAATCATAACTTGAGCTGGAAACATTCAATTGAAGCAAATGGGGACTCTTTAGAAAGATATATTCACACACTATCTACTATTGAAAATTTAATGTCATTGAAGTCCGTTTAGTCTAGGAAAATTATAGAACATCAAATCTGATATAAGAGCTATGAAACTGTTTCATAACAGCTTTTAAAACCAAATTAAAAAAATTTATAGAATATTCTATAGAGATCTAAAAGTTTCCATATTTGATTGTATGAAATTGTTGCATGTTTTATAAGTTCATACCAATTTCAGCTCAAAATTCAACCTTTAAGACCTTCAACTACAATCATGCTTTTATTATGAATTTAGTTCTGTTTTGAAAATCCAACACTTGAACTTGCATCCTTTTGAAATTCTTCATCATGAACATATTTCTAACCATTCATATAACATGTAAATCTATTCAATATTTAATATTAGTCTTATCACTCAAAATGACCACTTAGACTTGCACTAGCATTAAATCACACACACACACACACACACCATTACTAAACCATATCATTCCTTGTTCCTCTTCAAGTCATAATTTAAGTTTCTCATCACTTGGAATTTCAAATTTTATTAACAATCTCATTTTTAAGGAAAAATTTTAGCAAAATACTTGGAAAAAATAGCATGCTCTCCAAAACATATCCAGATTTTTCTTCATAATTTGAACATAAAACTACACAAGTTTATACCAATTTAAAAGTTAATGTTAATAACTTCTCTTTTTCATAAACCAGAACAACTAATACCCAAAAAGCACAAAAAATAATATACAACAATTGCAAAAAAAAAATATTGCATCACTATGTCTCTTCCTTCATGAATCAGATTACTTCATTTGCTACAAATATTTGTCTAGGCCATACAATGAAGTCAGAGAAGTAAAGATCTCTCAAAGTGGAATACTATACAATTGATTGGAACTACTACGATGTAGCGTGCATGAGCATTGTTTTAGCAAAGATACAACACTTTCAATTCATATAAACAAGAATAAAGCACATTTCCTTACAAGCATTAGTTGCAAGGTGATTAGCTACATAGTTACTCCTCTAGGTTATACTAGGAATATCAACAAAAATGCATACTAAGAGGTTGCCTATCAAGAAGCTAGATCATTCAATCTTATGAACTTGAATAGGAATCTTAAAACAAACCTAATTTTTTTTTTTAGGATCAAATAAACTGCAACACTAATAAATTATTTCTCTTTAATAGTTTACTTATATCCCATAGTAAGACTTCTTTGCACAAAGCTAATTAAGAAGGAGTCACTGCCTCTAATGAATAAATGAGATGGATCACTCTTGGGCATAAAATGACATTTACAAGAAACATGCCAAATGTAAAGCTTATCTACCTAATAATTAATAGACCCTTTAGAGAAAAGCATAAAATGCTAGAAAATAACTGTGTATAACTAAAACTTATTCTCTTAAACATAAAAGGTAGTTGGCAATCTAGCACCTAGCAAATCATCCACTGCAATAAAATAACCTTGTTTGAAACTCAACCCACAAGAACTTATTCATACCAGGAATCTTAACACTACACTTTGTCATTAACTCTTGCTACACATCTTTCTACTTTATATTTAGCAACTAAGAGACATTTTGTTACACAAGAAAACATAAAATGTGCTTAGTTTAGTAGATAGGACTTGAATCCAAGAAACATGACTAGCAAGGAGAAGAAAGACATAGCAAAACTCCTAAAAGGCCTTCAATGATCCCTCAATTATGATTATGCCCGAGTTTATAATGATAATTGAGACCTTAATGAAAAATCCTTACTTCACATGGCTATAAGAAACCTAAGCTTTAATACCAAACCGTCATGCCCCAAAGTTTAGGCATGATTGACTCAGAATATGCATAGGAACACACATCCTTTAGCCTTAACACGAGCTACTATATTTTAATTATAACACATCCATACTATTGAGTAGGGCTTTTTATTTTATTTATAATAAAAGTCATAAATTTTTCTTAGAAATTTAATAGAGTCTCTAAAAATTTTCCACAACAATTTCAGCACATACATCAATAATGAGTTTTACTCTTATCAATAGACAAATGAATAATTATCAATACAAGGATCTTAAGTATAGTCTATGTAGAAAATTTAAAATAGAATTTTCAAATCACATAGTATAATATATAAATTCAAATTTTACAACAAATAGAAATTTAATAAAATCAATGCTTTAACCTCAATTTGAAAATATACCCTTCAATAATCATCTGCTGGTCCACAGCTGTCCATAATATCTGGTGCCAAAAACTTTTTCCAGTGGATAACATCCCAATAATGAAATTAAAAGATTCAAATAATAAAATCATCAAGTGGACACACAGTTTACAAGGGTAATACTAACCAAACACAACATGGGCTACAAAAAATATGTGGACACACAGTCCACTAAGGAATTGTGAACATTGTATTTTTTTCAAACATTTTTCTTAATTTCATAAAAAATAATATAACTAACTAAAAAAATATAAAAATATAAAAATGAAATTTAATCCTCTTTAGGATTATATTCTCAAAAAAATTAATTAATTAATAGATTTTAATTTTATTTTAACCAGATAATCTTTTGTTTTCTTATGATCTTATTTCTTTTAGTTCATTAAAATAATAATAATAATAATAATACAAAAATAAAATTTAATCTCTTCTAGGATTATATTTTCAAAAAAAAATAATAATGATTATTTAACAAAATCAAAAATCTTACTTGAATTTAAAAAATAAAAAAGAGATCTCTCCCAAATTATCCCAATCATTTAAGAATATTGGGAGTCTACTTTTGAGAGTTAACTTTCTCTCTTCAAATCTTATTTTCATTTAAATATATCTCATATATATATATGTATATGTATGTATGTATGTATGTATGTATTATTATAAAAAACAAAAGAAGAAGAAAGTTGCATGAAACGCTGATTCTTAAATGGGCAGTCAGCACACATGAGCAAAAAACATGCACGCACACGAGAGAAACAAAAACCTACAAAGGCACACACACGTAACACAGAAAAGAGAACACACATGCACGTATACTTTCAGCCATGCAGCAAAACAACAGAACCAAAAACATGAAACACCAGTAAAGCAACATGCGCAGCAGGAAAGATAGAGAAAAAAACGTAGTCATGCACGCTAAAGAAGCACACACGAAACACAAAATAGAACTCGATATGCTAGTTGATGCATACAGAGGAAAAATGCACAAAACAGACATAGCCACGTGAAAATTGAAAAAATAGAGCATAAAAGAGAGAATAGAGCCAGATACATAGGAGGATGAGAAACTGGAAGGAAAATAGAGTACAGAGGAAGAGAAATAAATACAGAAAAAATAAAAAAGAGAGCACGAGAATGAGAGCAGAAAACTAAGGAAGCTTTAGCAAGAAAGCACAGAAGAAAAACCAGGAAAAGAAGAAGAGAAAATCGAGAGGGAGAGACCGAGAATGGATCGAAAACGAAGCAAAAACAAAGCATAAAGACAAGAATGAGAGAAAGAGGAAACTAAAGAAGAGAAACCGAGTAAGAAGAGCATAGAAACAGAGCAAACGAGAGAGACTGAGGAAGAGAAGAAAAAAATAGGGAGGAAGAGGGAACGAGAAAGCTGAAAGAAAAACACAGTAGAAGATGCATTGGAGATGAACCGAGTTGTCGCCAAGTTGTTAGAGAAAATGGGCAGTGGGATTTGCACTTGGAAATGAAGGGGAGGCAATGTTAGAGAGCTGAGGAGGACGCATTATTACGTGCTTATGTCAAACAGTATGGTCCAAGGGAATGGAATCTTGTGTCTCAGCATGTTCAAACGTGCTTAAGTTTATTCTATTTCATTCACTGCACTAATGCTTGTCCACATTATTCCTGATCTGTTAAGTATGAAAACTCATTAGCTGATTCTTAAGAATAAGGCTGAAGAGCTCGACAGGGAGATGGGACTCATTTTTTACACAAGAAGAAAATGGAAGGCATGTTAGAGTGTTGACCCATGAGATTAGGAGCACTCTTGACCGATATGCCATTTTGAGGATTACACTTGTTGAATTGGGAAGGACCCTGTGCTTGGAAGGATGTATGCTGTGGATGCCATCAAAAAGTGGTATTATAAGATATCCAACATGTCTAAGGTACATTTAGTTTTGCATTGTTGATTCTCGAATTACCTTTCAAATTTTTAATTACCATGATTTAGAATAATGCAACGTGAGGTGACATGGTTTGATCCGTACATTAATCTTTGTTCATTTGTAGTAGTTTATTCATGCATACCGATAATCGTGGCTGATAACATACATATACATCATGGTGCTTTATATTCACATATGCTATCATGATTTTCTTATAAAAAGAAAAAAAAGATATATATATATACGTATATATATTTATGGTTTATTTGTAGTGTGACATTTCAAGAGTCTCCGCAAGTATTTAAATTTAAAATGACCTCATACCGTGTAAATCAATAAGACTTCACAGGTATGAGAATTAATCTTATAATAAATATTTAAATCTCATGTGAGATTTCAAGAATCTTTGTAGAGACTTAAATTAATCATATTATTGTGTAGAATAATAATCCTCGCACATATCGTGATTCACAATTTATATGGTAAATAAATAAATAAATTTTACAAATAAATAATAAATTTCTTTATGATTTTAATTAATTAAATTAATAAATTTGAATTACAATTATATTGTCTAATTAGATCTTTTAGCCATATGAGATTTTTTGAAACTCCGTTGACTTTTAAGATAATCATACTACCGTGTAAGTCAATAAGGCTTCGTAGGTATAATGATTAAGATTTATATTTAAAAATATGCATTAAAATATATTCAAAGTGAACTTTATTTAATCATTTTATTGTGTGAGACTTTGAATCTCTGCAGATATTTAGGATAATCTCATATTGTGTAAATCAATAAGGTTTCGCAGATATGAGAGCAAAACTTATATATTAAAATTAACTATCTTTTATAATCCAAATTAATTTATTTAAGTCCCATGTGAGATTTTAAGAATCTTTGTAGAAACTTAAATTAGTCACCTCATTGTGTAGAATAATAAGTCCTCGCAGATATAGTGATTCTCAATTTTTATAATATAATAAATGATTTTTAAATAATCATATAATACACAATTTAGAAAATTAATTAACCAAATTAATGCATCTAAATTGTAATCATATTTACCAATTATATCTTTTAGTCATGTGAGATTTTTGAATCTCTGCAGACTTTTAAGATAATCGTATTATTGTATGAGTTAATAAGACTCTGCAGATATAACGATTAAGTTTTTAAAATATACATATAAATTATATTTCAAATTAATTAAATTAAAGACTTATTTAAATTTAATTCCTTTATTATGTGAGATTTTAGAATCTCCGCAGATATTTAGAATAATCATATTACCGTATAAGTCAATAAGGCTATGCAAATATGATGATTAAATTTTTTTTAAAAAATGTACATACATGCTTGAATAAATTATTACTAGCATTTAAAAATAAATAAATTAAATTGCTAAACTCTTTTATCGTGTAAGATTTCAAAATTTCCGCAGATATTTAGAACAACTGTATTATCGTATGAATCAATAAGGCTCTACAGGTATAGCAGTTAAATTCCCAATCATAAAACATAAAGGAAAATCATTTTAAACCCTTTTCTTTCTTTATTCTAAAATTCAAAAATTGAGAAAATAATTGAAATTAAATTACTTTTTGCAATTTAAAACACACATATCAAAATTTTAGAAATTATTTTATTTGCAAAATGGTGAATTATTTCTAATTAATTTCTCTTCAAAAAAATATATTTATACCAACAACTTTTAAGCCCGAATTACGTGGACTTTGATCCCCATCACAGGGTACCGTAGGCCTCAGAGTCAGATTTTGAGTCAAGTCCTCCCTCGTAAATAAATAAATATTTCTCACCTAATTCTTATCATTTTTATCAAACACATGAATATAAAAGGGATAATTAAAATATTTATAAAATCATATTAATAGAGTACAATAACCTTCAGGTAACCGTTTTGACAAACGGGTGTTGTGGGGTGCCTAACACCTTCCCTACACTCAACCACTCCCGAACCTATTCTTTGATTTTGTAGATCACCCTTATCCTCTTTTAATCAGTTTCCCGAGATTTCTCTCAAAATCTCGGTGGCGACTCCTCATTCCGTCCAGTTCCCGTTGCAAAGGCCAGGACCTCCACTCGCGTACCGTCCACGTCGTATTTTCCAGGTGCGATAATAATACTAGCCAAACGTGGCTTGAGGCCACAAAAACAAATGCAGGTGTTACACCCATGAATACAAACGTGAGAACAAAACTCAAAAAAATCAAACTAGCTAGTCATTGACCATGGCGCACTAAGGGCTAACGGAACTACCGTTAGCAACAAGTGCTTTGCGTATAGTCCTCTAAAAATCAATTTTTTGAACATGCAAAGAAATCAATCATTTTCAAAATAAAGTTTTGTACTTTCAATATCAAACTCGCATGAACATTTCAAAATTTCAATTCTCCTCAATATAAAATTCTTCTCTAATTTTACATTTGCATTCACCAAATCAAGGAATACTATTAGAGCTAGCAAAACTTTTTCATCATCCTTCAAGAGTTAAAGCAATAAAACTAACCAAATATTAAACACCAGAAATAGTACATGAAATCTATTTAAAGAAAATAAAAATAATATTTCAGTAAAAAGAATTTTGTTAATAAATTTATTAAGATGTTATCTACTTACTCGAGACAATCCTAACACCATAATTTACCCCTTAGCATTCCTCACAATAAGGTTTATTCTAGCCACAAGCAATAATGACGATGGAGGGAGAGGAGTTCGGTGCTAAACAGGGGAAGGAGAAAACTAGAGTATCAAACCTTTAGCAGTAAAGAATGAATATTGTAGCCCAGTGTTGAAAGGCCTATCACTGGCGATGTAGAAGAACAAAGATCGAACAAGCTTGTGATAGCCCGTGATGGTGAGCGATCGACGAAAGGAAGTAGCGAGGAGCAAGATGAATCCCCTTGCTTTCACATGACAACACATGGGGTTGGAAGAAGGAGAAGACCTTTCATGATGCCTGGCACCAAAGAAGAACAACAGAGGAAGACTGAAGAACAACAGGGAGGATTCGCATACTCTCTTTTCCTCCATCTCTCTTAGTCCACTCCCTCCTAAATGAAGCTTCTTGATCTTATCTTTGAATTCCTTTTTTTTAAATAAACATCAAAGGGCTAAATGGTAATTTATGCAAGTTATTGGTGAAAATAAAAATTTTCTCCCCTTGCCTTGAAAGGGTTCAAATTTAAGACTTGCCTTATGAAAGACCAGCTCAATCACCATTAAGCTAACTTACTTCCTTGATAAATTAATACTTATATATATATATATATATATATCCTCAAAATACCTTATCATTAATTTGAATTTCAATTAAATTCTAGGTCATTACATAAATCTTGGACATAAAAGACCTCCAAATCAAGGAGATCAAAGTGCAGGTCTTTATGTTGATTCTGATTTGCTAAAAGATCCTGATGATGGTATTTCCCTACAATATATGTTAGCTTAGGAGCATCTATAATAGTCCAAGACCTTAATTTTTTTATTTCTATTGATATTGTGGATAGAAATAAAACTTCCAAATCTTTGCACTCCCTGATTTATAGTTTCTATGACTTTAGGAAAAGGAACTGCAATTGTCTTCATCTTTATAATCATATTTATAATCGCTTGTTACCAAGTGCTTCAATCCATCACATTTTTTGATTGTCAATTCTTCCCAAAATATCACTGATGCCATGGATAAAGTGAACAATGTTGATATTGAATTTAAAGAAAAACCTGCAAGTTCCATCATCCTAATATGAGGTACATGGAGTAGTTGTCTCCCAAGGGTAGCATCAATATCAATCCATTTCTTTGATGTAAGTAATCCCTACAAAAAGATGTTGTTATTCAACAATTAAACTACTTTATTTTTTTAAGTAATGCATATATGAAATATAGGAAAATAGCATTTCATCTTATCAATATCCTTTTTGGGGTGAACTATATCAATTTAGTAGTTAATCTTTATCTAAAAATAATTTTAGGAAATTTAGCAAATTTATATTTCAACCTTTTTTTTGGGTACAAGGTATGTTTCAACCTTTAATATAGCTAGCATGTTAGTTGTATATTCGATTATACTCATCATTTTATATTTCTTGGCTCATATCTCTTTGTGGGGGTGTTTCCATTTCTACCTTTTTATTGAGGAATTTTTTTTTCAGTGAGATGCATTTTAAAAATCTTGTCACAATTTAGTCAATCATGCACAAAAAACATTTCAAACTATTTTTTAGGGTACAAATTTCAAATTAGTATAAATAATAAAGGTGATTCGTAATAAGTATTTTTAATACACAAACCTTATTTTATATAGTATGAGATTTAGTTTTCGTGAAAAATTAACAATTTACATTTCTATTCATTGAAGATTAATACACACACACATACTAAAGAGACACTACTTGAACAAAAATAGTGAGGCAAGGTATAGCATATCGATAGGAATGGAATTGTTCGATCTAGCAATCTCTCCTTAGAAACCACATCATTCGTTTCTTCAATGGTAGGCCTATATTTGTTTAAAGAATAACGTGCCCGAACATAAGAGAAGGCCTGTGAGATAGAACTTTAATGTGTCTTCTCGCAATTATGTCTTGAAAGTGGAGATGAAAGCTTTTGCATTGATGAACTCTTAAGTTACTCATATTCTCTACAATTCTACTCAATCTTGGTACATCAAAAAGTCTAGCTCCTTCAGTGAGGGGAGCAAACAATCTTTCCCCTCATAGAACTTATCAAATATATATTTCAACCGCTCACACTCAAATATTCTTATCTCTACTAAAAGATGGAAGGTCTCCAGCAAATAGGATTGAAAATATTATTTTCAATTTGCTACACCTTGCAATTTAAAAAGTTTTCAACTTTGGGAACAATGAGTCATGATAACTACTTTGAATATTATCACCATCTTCACCTACTATGATGTATTCCATCTCAATACAATTGTTAATTTTTAATTCTTTCAATTGCATCAAACTTTAAGTAGTGGATAGTTGAAAAATTGATGTCAACATTGGACATCTTTCAATTTCATGGACAATCTTCCAGTTCCATAGACATAAGTTGAAGATGCCTTTAGAAAATAAGCTCTTTAATATTTGACACTCATTCAACTCCATAATCTCTAATTGCACCAAAAAGCAGATGAAGGAGGACCCCAACATAAATCTACAACATCCATGTAAGAGAGATGTAGTTCAACTAAATTATAGAAAGCAGTCACCCTAGAATCATGACCTTTAATATCTATGAGGCACTCCATGTTAGGAAATGAGCTTAAATGAAGAACATTCAAATTATTTAGTATTCCTCCCTTGTCTATTGCAACAATATCATGGGTTAGATTCTTCTATGTTTTTTGTGCATCCTCAACTTTTAAGATGAGAAGTTTTGCTCTGCCCACAAGTTGCTTAAATATTGCATTAGAGACTAAGTGACTTAATTCATCTATTCAAAAGCATCTTGATATGGAACCATACTTTTCAAAACAATTCAAAAGGCCTACAGAAGGTATGCAATATCTATGTAATGCAAGAGGAGATTTATTTTGAGATATTGCATATTTTTCTTCTTTATCACACTCATTACCAATAAAAATTAACTCTTCTAGTTGTGAGCATCTTTCAATCACTTCAAAAGGATTATCCTTTTCAATTTTACAATCTTCTACCTCTAATGATCTCAACTTCTTTAGTTTCAAGAATTTTGTTGGTAATTCAGTGATTGAAAAATAGTGAAACTGAAGAGTCCCAAGGATCAGCAAGTTTTCTAAGATGGAGATGTCACCTAAGTCCCATGTCTTGAGGCTGAGTGTTTGAATATCCTTTAATGATTGAGGTGAATTTGTCAATGATAAACCTAGAGTTCTATAGTAATAATTACCAAAGAAAATTAAAACTTTGAGCCTTGCCATCTCTTTAAGAATATATATGAGATTTTCAAATCATTGTAACCTTTTAAAAGTATTAACAAAACCTCTAATTTTTTGCCATTAAATTCATCAAGAAAATCATCATTTCTCCAACATAAAAATCTGAAATTCTTTTTTATAGGTGTTTTCAAACTTGTGATAGACTTAATATCATTGTCTCCTATCCATAATGCCACTTCATGAACCAAATCATGCATCTTGACACATTCTTTCTTAGCATTCAATAATAAAGAAGAATATATGAGTTCCATTATAGCTGCATGCACTCCTTGTCTTGTTAAATAGTATTTGTCTTTTCCCCTAAAAGAGCCCAATCCTATACGAATTTTGGTTAAGAGCTCTATCAAAATTTCAAAATCTTCAGGGAACATAGAAGAAATCAAAAGGAGTTCTTTGGCCTTTTCATTTTTCAAGTTGTCATAACTTAACTTCAAATATTTATAAGCTTCTTCCAAACTTTGATCAACACCACGATCTTCCAAGGTTTTGAAAGCATCCTTCCAATATGATGTGGGCTGATTTTTTTTAATGCTTTTGCTATTGCTACAATTTTAATTGGCACTCCTCCATAATGCTTCGCAGTCCTTTGCAGCATGCCCTTTAAACTATGAGATAAATGATTAATACTAGCATTTTCTTTAAAAAGATTCAATGCCTCTTCATTAGTTAATGTATGCAGTTTAATAGTTTAGCATCCCATTTCTACACAAGTGAGTAGATTATGTCTGGTTATTAGTAAACTACAACCTTTATGTTGGTGGCCAATTGGAATCCCCAAGCTTTTGGTCAAGTCAAACTTTTCCCAACATCATCAAGCATTATAAGTAGGCTTTCCTCCATTTCAGCAATTTTAGACAATATTGTTCTATTTAAGAGTTCTTCATCTTCCTCTAAATTCAAGCTTAAATCTCTTGCTAGTTCATATCGAATCCTTTTGAAATCAAGAGGCTTAGATACAACAAGAAAGATGATTTTGTCAATTAATTTAGATTCTTTTAGCCTACAACCCATTTCTTTTGCCAGTACCCCCCATCCCTTGTAATCTAGTAATATTGCAATCATCATCTTGTAATGCCTGCATTAAATCTTGGAACTTTGACTCTCTACTCTCAAAATGAATGAAATCTTTTGAAGAAAGGAACTTTAAGTTGGATATGTTTACTTGACCAGCTACTATATTGGAGTTACATCTTCCCAATAGTACATCTATTTGCCTAGTCTTCTCTGCTAACTCCTTTCCTCTTTGATATTACCACCAACAATTAGGATAGCGGCCAAAAAAGAGTCTCTTCTTTATTTTAGTGTCCACATTAGTGATACAATGTGCTTTATGTTTCCTATTACTGGGCTTTCAAACTTAAAACTAAAAACACCTTCTTTTTGAAACTTTCTCTTCACATCCTGATACTTTGCAGTTAGGATTTCCTTTTAGGATCAACAATTTCAACATAACTGTTGAAACAACATAAATATTGAATTTCATTTTTCATTAGATTCATCAAACTCTGAACTTCATTCTTTGCAAGGTCAAGTAGGCAGCCCTTCATCTAACATGGATACAAGTTGATTATAGTTAGCCTATAACAATTATACGATTGGGCTTTAGTAGTCAAATTAGTGTACCCCTAATAATGAAATTAAAAAGATGCTACTCCAATTATTTAAGATCTTAAAGAAAAACAAACTGAAAGTGCTGAAAAAATCTAATATTGGGAAAAAAAATACTAGAAATCATATATGAACACCCAAACAGTACACTGTTCCAAGTTAGTACATTGTAAGTAATGTCCAAGTAAGGTCCTCAAGTCATTTTCCCAATTGAAAAGGATCATGTTTTTGAATTACATTTTGTAGCTCTTGGATTTATCCATTCACAATACTAATGAACATCATTAAATAATCATTCAATTCCTCCTCTTTTACAGAATCCATCCCTCACTCTAAATACAGGCTAGTACCATAGCTTTACTATATTCCTTCAGTCCCTCTACTTGTTAGAACGAGGAAAATGTGGACACTCAAAAACTATACTTGAAAGAGGGATCTAACAAGAGTTACTGTATTTGGCCCAAAAAAACTAAGGGAGAATGACAATTAGGGACCCTCTAAGAACATTAATGACAATTGCAAACCTTGAATTAATGAAATTTCAATAATAGACCATGGTCCTTACTTACAATTAAAAAAATGTGAACACTCAATTGAGAAATCTGCTAAATATAGTTGGGATTATTTGTAACATTAGTTGAGAATTTATGAGAGTCAATTATGAATCTTGAGTTTTTACTGTCTATATAACAAATAAACTATACTTGAAAAATGAAGCAAATACACTTGAAATTATTTATAACATTAGCTAAGAATTTATGAGAGTTAGTTGTGAATTGCAAGCACATCAGTTATGATTTTTTTGCCTATATATGTATATAAATAGAATTTGCTTGGGAAATTTACTAAATATACTTGGGATTAATATTTGTGATATTAGTTGAAAATTTATGAGAGTCAATTGTAAATTGTAAGTCAATTACTTGTGATATTTTGATAACACTTGGGAAATTAATAAAAGATAACGGGAAATCTTTGTAGCATTGGTTGGAAAAATTTACAAAAGTCTGTGATGAATATCAAACTAATCAACAAAAGATAATTTATTGCAAGTAAGGATTAATATAGTCTGTTATTAGAATTTCAATAATTTTAGACCTGTAATTATTATTAATGTTCTTATGGAGTCCCTAATTGTCATTTTTTTAAATTCAAAATATACTTCATATTATATAGAAACTTCCTGTTCAATCCATTCTTCATCTCTCTTCATATTAATTTTACAAACACTCCTGATTTATACTGATGTCTGGCATTCTAAAACTCGCCCTATCAACTACTTAATGAAGCATATTTAACGAACAAAAATCACTCCGTCCTATTTGAGCCTCTTAATTCTTAGTACAGGAACCAATGCAATATACATTTCACATACATCACGTGACACTAACCCCTATTTTGTTGGAGGGGAATGAAGGGGGGTTTTGATGAATTCAATTTTAAAAAAAAATAATAAGTGGGGCTATAAAATTTTAATAAAGGGAATATATAAATTAAAAGAGTAAAAAAAATTAATTAAAATCTTTTAACTCCGCTTCCCTATGTTTCTTAAATCAAACTCATTAGAATTTCTTCTCCTCTTCGTTCCTCTCCAACCACATAGACAATGAGAGACTCATGTAATTTTATAAGAAACTCTATTTAAATTTACTTTTTCAAACATTATTCTAATCAGTATGTACCATATAAAGTGATGGGAGTTTTTAAAATCAATTCTCAAATAGCATCAGCTATTCTCATTGATATTGGAATTAGCGACCACCCACCAATTCATTATCACTGCCTTCACTTATTTTTCATATCTGATTTGCAAAAAAGCCTTTTATAGGCACCCCCCCCCCAAAAAAAAATGCTTTAACAAGTCCAAGAAGCTGTCTGTCCTTTTGGCTTTTTGTGACATATCTAAGAAACAAGAATTGTGAAAGTATATAAATGCCCTTCCTTTTTTGCTTTTGGGAGGTAATTATCACATCTGACTTCTTCTAACCTCCACCTCAAGTACTCAAGGCTTCTAACATAATATAATAAAAAAAAATAATCAAGGCTTCTCTTTTCATAACTACAAAAAAATTTCTATGACGTTTACAATTTAAATTTTATGACATTTACAAATTATTAAAAGTGTCAAAAATATCTAAAATCTTAGATGACGTTTCATTAATTGAAAAAATGCCACCTCATTGTTGTACCAGCGAGGGTGTTTATTTATATTAATATTTTTATTATAATTGATACTAATACTAGTGATAATATTTTAATAATAATTATTATATGTCTTTATTTTATTATATTTATAATAGTAATAATTCTTAGTTAAACATATGATTCAAATTATTTCATTATTAATCAATAAAAATATTTCTATCAACAATAAAAATGAGTACGATAATAAAAATAATAATTAAATTATAATAATTGATATACTAATTATAATAACTATGATAAATAAAATTTTTTATAACGTTACCATAATTATTAGGTGGCATTTTTTAATTGAAATGCGACTTAATTGTTCAGTAACAATAAGCTATGGCATTCCTTGTAATATATTAATAAATGCCACCTTTTGTTATTTTATTAAAATTATAAATGAAAGATAATTGATAAGTGGTGGCGTTTGGTGTAGGAAATGCCACCTAAGATCTTTCAGCTTTTATTTTAGTGGCATTTCATTTTCAATTGTTATAAAATGCATGCTACTAAATTCTATTTTTGTAATAATGTTTTCAAAATAATTTGAGCTAGCAGTTAATATTGCATGCTGAACCTTTTATGAAGCATAACTCTCACTGAATTCCCAATATATATATATATATTGGGTTCTTAATATTACATGTCTTAGAATTTGGTAATTAAAGAACAAAGTGACGAAGTTACATTATTTATGGCTAATAAATATTATGACTTGTCTTTGTTTTTGGCTCCCTTATCCCTATTTACAAATCACATTATAGAAGTTTTTTTTATTTGGGTTTAAGAGCATTTTTTTTCCTTTAACTATATGCTTAAGAGCATTCTATTATCATAAACTTATTTGCGGCACAATTTCTCCCTTCAATATTGCATCAACCTTATGCAGATGCATAAAAATTCCATCCGCAAACACCACATGAAAAATCTGACTTCTCTTAACCAAAACTTACACTTATTGAGCTTAGCATACAAATTCTTATCCTTTAGAATTTAGAGCACCGTCCTCAAATGCTTTGCATGTTACTGCTCATCCTTAGAATAGATCAGGATGTCGTCTAGAAAGACCACCACAAACTGATCCAAATATAGCTTGAATATTTAGTTCATATAATCCATGAATACTGAAAGTGCATTAGTTAAACCAAATGGTATAACCAAAAACTCATAATGGCCATACTAAGTTTTGAAAGCTATATTAGGCACATCTGTTGCACTAATTTTCAACTGATGATACCCTGACCTCAAGTCTATCTTATAAAAGACTGAGGCTCTAGCCAATCGATCTAAAAGATCATCAATCTTTGGCAAAGGATATTTGTTCTTTATAGTCACCTTATTCATCCATCAGTAATCTACACAAAGATACAAGTTACCGTCTTTCTTTCTTACAAACAGTACTAATGACCCTCAAGGTGATACGCTTAGTCTAATCAATCCTTTGTCCAATAAGTCCTCTATTTGTTACTTTAGTTCTGCCATTTCTGATGGTGACATTCTATATAGGGCCTTTGATATTGGTTCAATTCTAGGAACCAAATCAATTGAGAACTCCACTTCCCTTTCAAGAGATGATCCAGTTACTCTATTCAAAAATACCTTTGGAAACTTACTTACTACCTCGATCTTCTCAATTCCCTTATCACAAATTGAATTGGTGACAAAGAACATATATACACCTCACAATCCTGCCGGATTAAATTTTCAGCACTAATTATTGACAAGAACTAAGGCTACTCAGAAAAATCTATTGCTACAAACAATATCAATAATAAAACTAGCTTTTTCGCACAATCAAGCATAGCACCGTTCACTGCTAGCCAATCCATGTCAATAATTACATCTATTCCCTTCATGGGAATATAAATCAAATTAATCTTGGAAACTCAATCTTCAAATTGAATCTCCATACCCTAATAAGCTCTACTATTAATATTAGACAATCTAGAAAGCGTCATTACTCTAATAAGCATGGGCAACTCTTATAATGATAGATGCAATCGATCCATATACTCCTTAGACACAAAGGAATGTGTGGCACTAGAATCAAATAGTGCCTCCACTTGGTGACCACAAACAGAAATCATACCTTTGATCAAGTTTGGAAATGCTTTAGCCTTTTCCTGTATGACCCCAAATACTCAGCCAAGAATCATAGATCTTTGCTCAGCCCCCTTAACTTTGCCCTTCGAGCATTGCCTCATTAAGTGACCTAACTTGCCACACTTGAAGCAAGCCTAATATCTTACTAGATGAGATCGACCGTAAATGTTACATTAAGGTGACCTTCCAGTACTCAGGGTTAGTGTTAGAACATTCGATGCTTGCCTTGAAGACTATAAAGCATAATTCTCACACTTCCACTTCTCTACATTAACCCCCTTCTACAAAAATTAAGACTGGGATCCTCTTACAAAATCCTTTCTTCCAGAAGAACTGTAACTGCCAATACTATATCTAGGCCTCTCTAAGACTTCACCTGTCGGACCTAAAGGGGATGAAAAGCTTCCTATACTATCTTGCCTCATCTTCACCTCTGCCTCTCTGCCCCTCCTGGCACTCTTAGCTTATAGCACATGTCTTCATACACATCAAACAATACGATCTATGTAATAACTCTAAATTTTAAGCTGGAAAAAAATTCCTAATATTTTAATAAGTTTTATAACAATTAGAAAGGGGAATTTTATAGGAGATTATGCTAGAAACATTCACAAGGATCCAGAGTCTAAATTTTTTAAGTTAAAGTTTAGTTTTAAATTATAGGAAAATTTTGTGTCCTTTCTTGTAAATTTCTTATGCCTTTTATTGTAATTTTCTTGTGCTCTTTTCGTAATTTTTCCTATTTCTTTATTTGCTCTAAATCAACTTATTTATGAGAAAAAAAAATAGAGCATCTCGATTATTCTTTCTCACCACCATTCTACACTTCTTTAGAGCCTCACATAGTCTGTTTCTTTCTCTAACTCTTGTCTACATCTTACTTCATTGTCAGCTAAGAATTTTTGTGTGGCTGTTACTTCATTTGCTATCATCATCATCATTGTTAGCCTCATCGTTCTTGTGCCAGCATAATGGAGCTGAGTTGCTGATTTTCTTTCCCTCTTATCATTACTATTCGATGTTATTGGAGGTGTGTGATGCTCTATTTCTTATCTTGCTATTCGGTTTATGCACTCACAGCTCTTTTCTTCCTCTTCTCCATTTTTTCATTTGCTATGGTGGGGGAAGAGGTTGAGGATTCTGTTGTGTTTCTCTACTAAGGGTTCTTGGTGGCAAGTAGGAAACATAATTTGTTGTTTTCATCTTCATCACCGGATCATCCATGCATGGAGGAAGCTTAATATTTTCTTCTTCTTTCGCTCCATGAAATTTGATTGGTTTCCTTCTCTTAGGTTGTTTAGGTTGTAGTTTTTTTTTTCTCTCTTTTGTGCTATCCGTGAGTCACATATGTGAGTGGTAGATATTACTATGTGTTGGCCAAGATTATATGTTGATTCTATTTTCTTCCATGAGTGTGGAAATCTAGTATATTATGCAATTTACTCTTCTTTCTCTAGTGACTGAAAACGTGCTCTGCTTCTCTATAATATTGTCTTAAGGTGGTAGAAATAATTAGGTGGTGTGGATTAGATACTATTTTAGTATATGTTGAGCTAGAACTTTGCAATAGAAATTAAAAGATGAAAATTTTTAGTTTTACTTAGATCCTTACTTCATGATTTAGTATAATGCATGTCCTCTTAGTAATTGTAAATATATACTTGAAAGATTTATAGGTGCAAATAAGGTTATTAAAGTTATAACAAAGCCTAGAGAAATTATAAATATTCATAATAAGAAGAAGATTGTTGGGTTATGTGGTTGATTAATCTTGGGTGACCATTAGAATGAGCAAGGAGTTGGGAGAGTTGGAATGTAAGATTGTCAAAAATCAGGTGAGTGGGTAGCGTTCTAAATTAATTTTTAATAAAGTGTTTATAAAATTGCTTTATTTAAATTTTACTATTATTCCTTTATAAATTGTACAATTATCCTTGTTAATCCTATTTTTTTAATAATTGTCTTATTAATAAAAATGTTTTGATTTTACTACTGATTTATACTATTGATAAGTGATGGTTGAAATGAATATATGATAAATGATATCAGTTTTCAAAAGTAGTTTAATTATTTAATTCTATGTTGATATGATTTTTTTTAATTTTTAATGCAATGACTCATGTGTGGAAAAATGATAAATTTGGACAATGGAAAATGATGGTTGAATAGTGTTTGAAGAGAGAATTTTGAAATTGTTTTCTTGTCCCACACATGCTTGATTTCACTAAGGAGGACTAAGTTCAGAATGCTAGATGCTAATAGCAGTCCCGTTAGCCCTTGGTGTGCCATAGTACACCTAACTAGGAAGGTGCTATCGGAGGCGCTAATCCCGTGCGATGGCTAACGCACGTGGAATGAAGGGATGGTTATTCATAAGTATCATACTCACACTTTCATAGCCTTTGGCCGTACTTGATTAGTTATTTACTCTCATGGACTGTGTGTCTATGTTTGTTATTCGTTCTGATAAAGCCTTCCTAAAATTTCAAATTTAAATTTATCGTTTTTAGAAAATTTTCTGAAAGTACTTTTATCAAACTGTGTTTATTGTAAGTTTTTATATTCTGTGAACAGTGAAATTTTTAATACACATATGTGATTCTATCAGCCTTGTCTAAATTCACAATCACACTATTATGAAAAATCATTATTTATTTTAAATTTTAGATAATTCATTATTTCATTAAATTATTCGAAGCTAAATTTTTTATTTATTGTCTTTATATATCTTCTTTATTAAAATCTAGATTAGGACGCTACTCACCGATAAATTTTTGGTCTTAGATATTATAACTGACCCTGAGCCTCCGACTGGCCGTTGAGGACTATTCTTGCTTTTTAAATAAAGGAAGTACATGGTGATTACTCTTTTTAGTGAAATCTTATATTGTATTTTATAAATTATAAGTTAGTGCTCCATGTACCATATAGTTGGATCCTAGTTTTATTTTGTCATTGTGAAAATTTCTATAATGGAGCTATCGTCCTTACTGGTTTGATTGACAGGTTCTGTAGTTGTTGTGAAAATTTTAGGAGATCCAAATTATAGGGGAGACTCTGTCAAAATTTTTACAAAAATAGTAAAAAATTTATAAATTTTAAATTTAGATGTAAATTATATTGTTACTTTGAATTAATTTTCTAGTTATTTAAGGCTTGTGGAATGTGAATCTATCTTGTATTTTATGTTGGTCACCTGAAATACTAGGGTGTGACAATCTGCTATCAGTATTCAAGTCTCATATTCTCTAGCAGCAGCTCTGCCTTCCACTTAGTGTCGTTGCTATACTAGAGGTAGGTAGAATACACCGACAAATCATTAAACCTTCGAATAAACTCTTCCTCATATAAGTCTCCCTTCTTTTCGATTCTGAATGAGACTAGGAAGTGCTGATCAAAGAATATCTTCTTAAACTTATCCTTACTCAAACGAATGCAAACTATAGCTTTAAAGATAGTCTCTAACTATTCAATCCACAGCTTTGCTTTCCCCTCTCTCATACTACCATCAAACGTTGGTGGGTTGAATCAAACAAAAGCTTTTCAAGCATGATCGATTGATGGATTAGTGCCTGGAACTTCTTGTTTGTTACCTAAACCCTGAGGTAGTCTAAGCCTGCTCTGTGCTTCCTCTTGTACTAGAATACCTTGACCTTCAACTCTCTTCTCTTTTTCCCTTCCTCTTAGAATTATACCATGATCTTATACCGCTTGCCATATATCTACCATCATATCTCTCAGCTCTTCCAACAAATCATTCCTTCTATCTCTTTGTAGTTGAACCAGTTGAATTTCTGACTCTTGTTCCTCCTTAACTACCTATCTAAAAATAGCACTTCTAGCACGAGTGCCTCTCCTCATAGCATATACTATTTTCTCCCCTCCTAAGGATGAAAATAAGGGCAAGTGAGCATAAAGGAAAGAGTTGTGTAATGAACAAGGATAAGTTGCCATATCGATGGATGAATGCAATAAGAAATCATAACAATCAGGTCTTGAAATTTGAGAAACTGATATAAAAAATATAACCTTCCCCTATATCCACCAGCTATAGGAAAGGATTAACACAATCACTACTCACACAAACTAAACTGTACATTCAAATATTTTATTTGAAAAACTTGTGCCTAAGACTTGTTTTATAAAATCAAAAAATCTCAACATATTAAAGCCATATGCAGTGGTAATAAATCATATGCATTAATATAAATCATTACATGCCTTTAAAATAAAAAAATCAGGTCAGATTAAAGGCCATGTGTCATGGTGTGTAGCACATACACTGCGGCATGTGGTAAAGAACCATATGCCCTGATCTTTTCTATACCATGCACTATAATGTGAACGAAATGTGATATGGCACACATACCGGTTTCTACAGTTGTCATGTGATAGCTCAAATGATGAATTTCCAGCATGCACCATTTTCACATACAACGTCCGATCGAAGTGATTCAAGCGCCCACACAAAGCTTAACTCATAAGCTAACTAATGAGATAAGTTTGGATACTGTCTAATGGTCCAATTGAAATTTAGACATTTAGGTGTAAAAAGTTACTTTTTAAAGAAATTAACACATCCAAGCGCTCAAATCAATCTGTTAATTTTAGTATACCATTATAGGCCTTGAACTAAGTCTAAAAGGACCTATTATACTTGATTCACCATAATATATATCATATACACATGTATATCACAATTTGGCTGGTCAACGGCCAATTTTCACAGTTACAATTTTTCACAACTTGGCTCAAAAGCTTTCCTTTGACTATTTTCACTATAATATTACCACAAATTACCACTTTACACATTTACAACATATATATAACTAAATCTTAGTCCTTATTAATCATTTCACCACATATCAACATATATGGGCTAAGATTTATAAAATCACTATAAATCTCTACAATTTCACTAATTCACTACTCAAAACATGTATGCAATCCCTATGACAACTTATGTACACAATAATTGTAAGGTTTTGGTTCATTACACAAAGTCAAGAATTTCCACAACAATAGCACCACTATGTTGGTCTAGACTCATTCTCCTTACCTTGATCACTGCACTGTCCTGTAAAAATGTAACCACAAGGTAAGATAAAAATTTCAATAACAAAATAACTCTTTATTATCAGCTATCACATGTAATTATATAAAAGTATAGCATAATATACAAGTAAACATAGTATATATAAATGTTCCATTTCAAATCACAAAAAATATGTCAATTCACCTCTTTTACTACTATATTCACCGTTTTTCATCACTTTTCTAACATATAGCATGATCACTACCGACCGAACCTCTAAATCAACCCAACTTGAAACTATAGGCTTGTCTTAGACTAATATAAACTCCTATTGGCCTTGAGATCACCTTTAAAAGTATAATCACCTAGCCAAAAGGTGTTCTAACTCACTTTCAGACTATGGTTTCCCCCAATACATATAATGGGGTATCGTTGACTCCAACACCACATCACATCTAAACTAAGGAGTCCGAATCTCCAACACTGCATCTTGATAGAACATGTTTGTTACAAACTTTTTTTTTAATTAGGACCCTTTTATTAATGATTTATCATCTCAAAGTGCACACATTGTATTAGATTTAGAATTTTATCTAAGCTTCTAGAGTTTGTGCATTAGGGGTATCTTGGTCTAAAAATGAACTTTTGAGAAAATGTACAAGAAAAATTGAAAAAATATATTTTTTAGACCAAAAGAAGAGTGGTCAAATTATATTTTTTAAATTTATTTTAGTTTGGGAGTAATTAAATAAAAAGTCAATACTTTCTTTAGTGTCCTAATTTGACTTAGTTTTTTATTTGCCTTTGTGTAGAAATTTTTATATAATTTTATGCAGCCTAGAACTTGGTTATTTTAATAAATTTCCCCTTCTAAATATGAATTTAATTTGGGACTTTAATTAGATTTTATAATGTCACATGTTATTTAATTCTATGATGTGATTTATGTGATATAGGTGACGTGTGACTTATACATCAATTAGGCAAATGAAGTCAAAAGTCTAAAGGGTCAAAGATGATTCACTATATATGGATGTTTTTCTTCTCAATTGGGTGGTTTACATCAACTTAAAATGTGGATAAAACATGGGATTAATTTGATACACATTGGAATCATTTATAAGCCAATTAGAGGGTCCCACATTGCAAGTGTGACAATGCTCCAAAATTTATTTTTATTTCTTTCTTTTATTTTAATTAGTGATCAGATGAAGGGAACAAGATATGCATGTCCCATTCACTCATTTTGAAGATTTAATTCCACATTTCACCATCTTTTCCATTCTCTCTCTCTAGTTCATATTGTTCTTCATTTTCTCCACCTTCTCTCTACTTTGTTCATTTTTCCAGCACCCATAATTCCACATTCAGCCATCAAACCTTCATAAAATCACCACCATTTCATTCATCTTCCTCGGATGAACCTATCCCTACTACTTGTGAGGAGATTTAAAGCTTGATTCAACCATTTCCATGGAGTTTTAGTTGGCTATGTCTAGTTCTTGGAAGAGTAAGATGGTTTTGATATTTTCTAGCTAAATTCTCCATGGAATCTAGGGAAAATTTGATGGAAGAGGAGTTTTGAAGTGTTCACTTGGCTAAGCTCAACTATTTCTTCATCTTGTTTTAATTTAATTAGAATACTATGACTATTATTGATTGTAGTTCAATTTAATTTTAGTTTCATGGTTTCTTATAATTGTTAATGTTGAAACAAGATTGTTGAGTTGAATTTCATGTTCTTCTTGCTCTTGGAATTTTAGCCACTTAGTGATTTTGCATTGTAATATGTGATTTCATTTGGTGAATGTCTTGTATTAACCTAGTATATGTAATTGTATGATGAATACTTGATGAGTTGCTCGAGTTTTCATAGTTTTGAGCTTAGGTACAGCTTTGGCCAGTGGCAATTGGAAATGAATTTTAACTAAACACTTAGTTAATTCTTGAGCTAAGCTAGTAAGGTTACATAAAGGGCTTGTAATAGCACTTAGGAAATTGAATTAGTAAAGCTAGGTCACATAAGATAGTTGTCTTAAGTAAACACTTTTTCAACCATGGAAGAGGAGTTGAGCGAGTTTCCATAATTAATTAAAAGATAAGATTCTTCTATTAACAACGCCCTAGGGTTCCTACTAAGAAAAAGGAGAAGTTCAATCCATTCACTTAGCTAGCATTTTAATCACTTGTCAATTAGGTAATTAGTTGGTGATAACTTATAATATTTTAATGAATTTAATAGTGTTTTTAATGCAATTGTAAGTCATTTTGTGGAATTAATTGGCAAATATGTGATTAAGTGGATAATTATTGGTGAAATTAGAGGTGGATAAAGTTAAGACAATTTTTAAAGTTAGTAGAGCAATTATGACTTTAAATTTAAGTTTTATTCATATAGGGAGACCCAATTTATAGGCCCAATGCTAATAATTTCAAAGCCCATAAGAAACTGAATTCTGCCCAGTGATGCTGCAGTATTAATTTTGGATGTTGTGACATCAGATCAGTTTTTAGCAAAATGCACAGCTTCATTTAAAATCGTGTTTTAAGGGTTTCTAGCTATCATTTCTGCTCTAGTTTGTCTTCAACCAGCAGCTGCATGTCCAGGAAGCATTCTAAGGTAGAGAAAGAGTTAGTGAAGCTTGGGGAACACTTAGGTCTTGCAATTTGTGATAGAAATCATCCCTCCTAAGCTTTCTCCTTCCTTTTCTCTGTATTTTGATGTATCTTTTGCTGAATATTATTGTTTTATGCTATTTTAATGGCTATTAGTGGCTAAACACGTTTGACCTAGAGTAACTATGAACTTGTTAGTGGATTAGAGCTTGTTTTTACCCATTGGTTGTGCTTAATATTAATTTTGATTGCTTATCCTTGCATTTATTTGTCTATTTAATATTTAGCCACCACTAATTATGAATTTGGGTGTTGGGGTTTTTCCTTGATAAAGGCAAATCTCACTTGGACTCTTAGATTAAGTAATATGAGATTAGATTATAATCTAATTTGTAATTAGGATAAAAATATACCTAATTGCCTTATATAATCAAATTAGAGTGAGTTGGAATTAAAGTTGCCTCTTGGACAATTTTGTTAGAAATAATATAATTAATTTAAGAGAGGATTATTTGAGGTTCAAAAGGCCCTTATAGCTATTAATACTTAACGAATTAGCATTAAAATTAATTAATTGGGTAGAAGCCAAGATCTATGAAGCTAGTAAGGGATTAGTGACTCTAGGTTGCATTGGACATTTGTAGTTGTTGGATTGGGAATTCATTGCATTTTATTCATTTCACTTTTTAATTTTGATTAATCAATCGCTTCTAATTGGTTTTTCTTAATGTGAACAAAAATGAAAACTTTATTGCCTAATTGCTATTACTCTTGATTCCTTGTGGGATCAACCTTGACGCACTATTACATTGCACTTTGACCCGTACACTTGCGGTGAAACATTTTGTATGCATCATTTAGTAATTAGGTAATCAACTTCCAACTTTAGGTGACTTATTGCATTAGGTAACCTTGGATTAATCTTAAACCATTTCTTGAAAAAATGACTTAGGGTTAGCCCTATATTGCCTTAAAGTTAGCTTTAGTTTGATTTTAGGATAAGTGACTAAAGAGATAATCTTCAACACCACACCTCAAAAGGCACTAAGGAGATATAACTCTCTAATAGTGCACCCTATCAGGCACTAAGGAGAATGATGCCATATGGTCTTTCACTGCACTCCCTATGGGTGAACTCCGACCCCTATGAACATACTTCTTACAATCACCATATTTTCATATTATATACCACCATATTTATATATATAATCACAAAGCATTTAAAGTCATAAACTCAATTTTTTACAAATCAATGTCATGCAACAAATGTTTAATTAGAAAACATGCTTATTTTAAAATAATTTCATGCACTAGATAGCATACTTACACACAGTTACAAATAATAGTTAAATAAAGAAAATTATTCGGTTACCTCAACCCTTTTATCACAAGAAAGGTTACTAGTATATTTAATTACCATAAAAATACTCTAAAAGCTTCTTCCACACAACTTATTCGTAGAATATGCTAATCTACACATAATTGGCATTATTAGTCAATTGGTTCAATTGACCTAAAAACACTAAATTGCTACTAATAGCTATACTTAGGTATTCAATCCTTTCCATATAACTAGTCTAAGCTCATTATCACTCAACTATCACTTCACACTACCTCAAACAATCTTATCTCACCCCAACACCATTTCTACTCTTATTTCCATTGAATTAGGGCTAAAATTGAGCTTATAGGTTTAAAGCTCTATCGTTCAACTCTAAACCAGTCACAAAGCTCTGATTTAACTCTCTAGAACCTTTTTATTAATACAGGGTAAGAAACAAACCCCTTAAATTTTTCTAATTCAATTTCTCTATAACACATATCAAGAGAAATTAAAGTAGAATCAAAGGTAAAGGTTGTATAAAGCTTACTTGATAAGTTACTAATCGATGATAGCTTTCAATTTCCTAAAAATTCTTGCCCTAGTAGACCTTGACCTCTTCTCTTCTTCTTCTTATGTTTTCCCCATTTTCCTCTTTGAATCTCAAGTCAAATCATGATTTAAAAGCTAAGTTTATAGTCCATGCACTATGGCGCAAGCTACCTCAATTGCAATACATAGTATAATGAGAAAAATCCTCACTGCGTGCACATGCTTTGCCCCAAAACATGGTTCTCTCACCTGTATCTATCCATTTAACATTCCAAAGACACAAATTATCAACTAATCATCCAAATCTCTTAGGATTAGAAAGTCAAGATGTTACAAGGCATGTGGCATAGTGAGGGTATTCTCATAAGTGCTCGTGCATTTTATCCTGGCTTGCCGTCCCATCAATCAATCCTATTAGCATTCCAACCAAACAACACAAAATATCAACCTAACATCCAAACCATAATTAATCTACTAATTACTAATTTGCCCCTAATTAGTAACTAAAATTCAAGATGTTACATCTCGTCTTCTTTTTGCTTTTTCTTTTCTTCTTTTCCTCTTTTATTTCTTTTGGCTCGTGACTTGCTTTTGACTTTATTGCACCATTGTCTACTACTCTTCTACTTATGTCTTCTTCATCTTTTCTCCCATAACACTTTTCTTTTCTTTCTTTTGACTAATTGGCACATATGTTGACCAATTTCAATTTTGTCTGTTGACAACTAATTGATAGTCTTTAAAGTCAACACAAAATATATTTTCATCCTCTAATTCTTAGGTAGAGGACCCTACATATAAAGCTTCCAAATATACTTGGGAGGCTACCTCCAGGATAAGAGAGGCCCATTCTTTTTGTCGCTATAAGCTGTGTCATTAATTTATTCTTTTTGGCCATGAAAGAGGCTTCCTGTGATGCTTGCTTTTTTTTTTTATCTTGGAATATTTCTGACGGTGGTGTTCATCAATCTAAGAACTACTTGAGTATTTGCATATTCTTGCTTGTATTTATTCCACCATTTAACTCTAAACCTTCTAACCAAATAATTGACCATAAAACATGGTGGCCTTTCATTTACCACAGCAAAGCACCGGGTCATTATCAATAATGTTCTCATATGATAAAAGAAATAAAATAGCTTGAATCTCAGCAAATAATAAATGACATATTTAATCCATATAGTAAATTCACCATAGTTTTTATTGATAATGTTTTAGTATTTTTAAATTCAATTGAAGAACATTTTAAACATCTTAATCAATTTTATGAAATAACAAAAGCCAATCTCTAGTAGTTTCAGCTAGAAAAATAAAATTGTTTTGACTAAAGTAAAATTTTTAGATTGGAGATATATCAAGGAAAGATAAATCCAACTATTAGAGTTGTAGAATTTGCAACAACAAAAAATTCAGATAATATTATAGATAAACAAATTAGTGAAAGAGATTTTTATGATGTCTAAATTACATGGCTGATTTCCTTCCAAAGATAAGGATAAAAATAGTCATACTTTTAGAAAGACTGTATAAAAAATCCTCTAAAATGGACAAACAAAATGACAAAAATAGCAAAAGAGGTAAAACAAGAAGTCAAAAGCCTATATCCTACCCTGTCTAAGGATAACAAATCTAACAATCTTTAAGATAGGGGATATTGATGTGTTAGAAATAGGATATAGAGGAATCTTAAAATGGTTAGATGGAGATAATGAGAAAATAGTTAGATTCTACTCAAGAGTATGGACAAAGTCTCAACAACAATATTCCATGATTGAAAAATAAATGTTTTCTATCATTTTGCATGTTTCAAAGTTCAAGACAATTTGATAAATCAAAAGTTTTTGATAAAGGTGGATTGTAAAGCAGTAAAAGATGTTTCACAAAGAAGATGTTAAAAACCTAATTTCAAAATAGATTTTTGCCAACTGGTAAGAAATTTTATCCTATTTTAATTTCAAAATCCAGTTTATAAAAGGAAAAAAATAATTCTCTTCCAGATTTTCTAACAAAAGAATTTTTATAGGGAAAATCTTTTCAACATGAGTAAATTTATAAAGGATAAAGGTAAAGGTATAGTTATATAGCCAACCACTCCACAAAAACCAAAAGCATTAAAGATAAAAGATTATATTCCTTGAATAGACAAAATCCCAAAGCCACAGACATAATAGCAAGTTATAATGGAAATAGAAAAGCCAGACCCTAGCCAATAAATCGTAATAGAATATTTAATGACTGTGTGTACCATAGAGCTAGAATTCCAAAGAAAGTCCATTTCTCATATAGTACAAGCCATATTTCCTCCTCACGAGGAAGAAGAAATTTGTAATTATATTCCAATAAACATGAAATTAAAAAGGGTAGAAAATATTATGAGTTAATTTTAATGGCATCAAAATCCATCACCATTACTCATCAAGAGATAGATGGAAGTCTTTACACTCAAATAAAGATCCTTAAGGTGTTAACTCTAACAACTTAGGATTATTCACCTTATACAGCAAAATTTTTTTTAATTTATTACCATGACCAAGTTTATAATTATTTTGATTATAAAGAGGTGTGGTATAATATTTTATACTACAGAATTTATGACCACTACTAATTTTTCTAGTTTGCTAGGGATTCTCTAAATAATTTTCCAAAATAGTTCCTTGAATGGCTTCACATTTTTGGACCAATAAAGAAACTACTTCCTTCAATGCTAGCAGAGGGATATGAACGTTTCAAAGAAAAATTGATTTTAAAGAAAATGAAAAGCCATTTTATTTCTTTTATCACATAAGAGTACCATGGATAATGAACTGGTGCTTTATTGTGGTTAATGAAAGGCTACTATGTCCTATGGTCAATTATTTAGTTAGAAGGCTTAGAGTTAAATGTTGAGATAAATACAATCAAGAATATACAGGGATGAACACTATAGTCAAAAATATTTCAAGACAAACAAAAAAGTAAGCATCACATGCAACCTTTTTTATAAAGTCCCTACTTAATCCGAACTTTACCATTCCAATCACACACATCATAATACAATCACTATAACATATCAGAGTAATAGCCCTTGATTCATTTTCAAAATGCGGGATCCCAACTTTGTCAAACATATTTTCAACTATGAGGGTTAACGGAAGTGCAAACACAATTCTATAACTTAAAGAGGCACAATATCTTTTTCCTTAGAAATTTGCCATGCACCACGGCATGTGTTACAGAGCCACGAATCTATTCTTCTTTGTGCCATGTGCTATGATGTGGCACATAATGCATCACAGCATATATGATAACACAATTTGCTGTCATATGGCAGTTTAGCAGGAAGACTTCTGCCATATGTCATTTCCACATTCGATATCTGATTGAAGTGATTCAAGGGCCCATACAAAACTTACAATGTAATCTATCTAATGAAATAAGTTTGGACTTGATCTGATAGTCCAATTTAAAATTCAATACTTGAGTGCAAAAATATACTTTTTCTTTCCAAAACTTAAACCCTAAGTGCTCAATTTTTATTCCTTGTCCCATTAGACCACTTTGGGCCTTAAATCAAGTCCAAAAGGACTATATACATCTGATTGACACTTCTAATTACATATATCACATCAATTACTCATATTGACCTCTCAATGCCATCTTACACACTTGTGGACTTATATGAGGCACAACATATATAACACATAAACACATAGAACTGTTCCACTTTCAACCCTCCAACTGTTACATATGGGTCTCTACCTCACCATATGATTAGGAATCATAATATACTTGACTCTTCCAAATGGGCTTAGCCTTACCATTTGTGTCAAGTTCTCATATAAATACATAATTTCACATTCAATTCACATATATACAAGTGGAACAAGTTATAAAACAACATACATTTAGGCCTACCCATATACCCTTTATTGGGGCACCCTTGACAAAATGCAACATAATATATATATATTATATATATAAGCAAGTTTTCAACCACAATTCATATACATATTCATTTTTCATATTCACATATACTTATGCATCCTAGTTGGCAACTCAAATTCTCATACAAATTTATACATTCATTCTACACAATTAGTAGCCATAACACTACCAAGTAAGGCCACTCTTTCCTTACTTCCTTTCTCGACCTTCTCATGTTCTCTTTACCTATGTACAAAAGTAATGAAGTTAGATATACATCCTAATAACTCAAATATAACTCCAATTACTGATTAGTAAGCAAAATCATAAACAAGAGATAAAGCAACATGTGTTTCAATATAATAGTATAATATACATATATAAGAATTCATATTCATCCATTCATCATGCTCATACTCATGCATTCTTGGTTCTACCTAGTAGAGCAATCTTTATGCTTGAACCAAGACTTCCAGTCTTTCATAAAATAGGGCCCACCATACCACTGTTCAAACTAGGTATCCTTTTAGCATATGGGTGGTCTCCTAGGTCCGTCATGGGAGAGTCAAGTTCTATGCTCAAGACATTTAGGACTTCCTAGCATAACACAAAGTAAGACCATGACCCTCTACTCTAGTCTAAGGTACATTTATTGATCATTATCTTAGGTCTGTCATGATGGAGTCAAGCTCTATGCTCAAGATCTTCTAGATCTCCTTGGTCCTTCCTAGCTGAGTCAAGCTCTATGCTCAAGGCTTTCAAGACTTCCTAGACTTGCATAGAGTAAGGTTGTGACCCCCTAGCCTAGTCTAGAGTACTCTCACGGATGCAATGCACATGTTTATGCATATGTCTCATCTCACACATCTCAAACATTACTCACACACCTACCTACATATACTTTCACAATTCTGCTACTCTATAGTTTATAAATCACAATGTACATAGTTATATAACATACTTGTAAACAATTTCACAAATGAACAAGTAAAAGGGTTACTCTAGTTATCTTTTACCCTTACTACTAAGGTTACTAATCACACTAAGCTCCCAAGGGTGTAGATCCTCATAAGCAACTTCACAAATGATCAATCTACACAACATAACATCCTTAATCAATTCCCAATACTCAGTATAGGCATTAATCTGGCTAAACTAAATCCTTTTAACGTATAAAACAATTTCATTAGAACCTTTCAAATTCATAAAGTCCTTTATTTATAGTCATTAGTCCTATAGGCTATTAAAATGACCATATCATCCTTCTAACTCATTATTCAACCAATTTTCACCATTTAATCTAACTTTTTAGGCTATTTTGAGCTTAAATACTCAAGGTTCAGCTATTTAATTCTGAATTAGTCATAAAACCTTAGTTTCATATTTGAAAGCCCTTTTTAAACTTTTTCTTTTAGACTCCAACACCTTAAAACTTTATGATTTGATTTCTCAACCGATCAAATTCATTGAAAATAGGGAAGAAATGAAGCTTAAGGCCATATGATACCTACCTAACAAGTCATAAATCGAAGCTGACTCTCGATCATTGAATAATAAATGCCTTAGAAGAGCCAATACTTCCTTACCTCTAACTGCATTTTCCCCTCTTTATCTTTCTGTTTTCACGAGTTTTGACTTAGCCTTTAAGTAATTTTTGTACAATGCACCATGGCACATGGCACGGTATGTGGTTAATCTCACTTATGCTCACATGTTTCTCCCCAAATTGTCATTTTACCCTTCAACCCTATTAACATAACAGCCAACTAATACAAAACATTAACTTGACATCCAAACGATAATCAATCCATTAATTACTAATTTACCCTTGATTAATAACTAGTTCCTTGGATGGAAATTCAGGTATCATATCTTTCATGGCCAACAGAATAAATTAATGACAAAACTGGCAATGGAAAAAAGTAAAGAAGAATAAGCCTCTCTTATCTAAGAGGTAGCCTCCCAAGCATCAAAGGAAGCTTCAAATGCAAGGTCTTCTACCCAAGAATTAAAGGATGAAGATATATCTAGTGCTAACTTTGAAGATTTTAATTGGTTGTTGACAAAGATAAAATAAAATTGGTTGACATATATGCCAATTAGTCAAAAGAAACAAAAGAAAAGAACAGAAAGGCCATATGATACTTACCTAACAAGTCATAAATCGAAGCTGACTCCCGATCATTGAATAATAAATGCCCTTAGAAGAGCCATTACTTCCTTACCTCTCAACTGCATTTTCCCCTCTTTATCTTTCTGTTTTCACGAGTTTTTGACTTAGCTTTTAAATAATTTTTGTACAATGCACCATGGCACGTGGCACGGTATGGTTAATCTCACTTATGCTCACATTTGTTTCCCCAAATTGTCATTTTACCTTTCAACCCTATTAACATAACAGCCAACTAATACAAAAACATTAACTTGACATCCAAATGATAATCAATCCACTAATTACTAATTTACCCTTCATTAATAACTAGTCCTTGGATGGAAATTCAGGATATCATATCTTTCATGGCCAACAAGAATAAATTAATGACAAAGCTGGCAATGGAAAAAAGTAAAGAAGAATAAGCCTCTCTTATCTAAGAGGTAGCCTCCCAAGTATCATAGGAAGCTTCAAATGCAGGTCTTCTACCCAAGAATTAAAGGATGAAGATATATTCAGTGCTAACTTTGAAGATTTTAATTGGTTGTGACAAAAATAAAATAAAATTGGTGACATATGTGCCAATTAGTAAAAGAAACAAAAAGAAAAGAAATAGAAAGGAAAAGTGCCATGGGAGAAAAAGATGCAGAAGACAAAAGTGGTAAGGTAGTAGACAAGGGTGCCAGAAAGTCAAGCAAGTCACAATCTAACAAAAACAATAAAGGAAAAGAAGAAAAGAAAAGGCAAAGGAAGACAAGAAGTCATAGGCAAAAGACAAATGTGACAAAAGACAGAAAAAAGAAAAAGTAATCAGAGTTAAAGTAAACTGGAAGAGATAACCTCACCATGGTCTTTCTGAACTAATATAAAATCAAAAATCTCTTAGTTTTATAGGCATGAGTTTTAACTCCATCTTACCCCCTCTCTTTCCCCCTATCACTTTAATATATTCCTTTAGCCTTCTCTCTACTCTTCGCCTTTGTAAGCATCTTATACTTGTAGCTTCACAAGAGAAATCTAATTTTGTGAAGGGAAATCTAAAAATAGAAGTAAAGGTAGTAGAAAAGAGAGTGAATGATGCACACAAGATGTTTCACCGCAATTGTACGGGTCAAATGTTACACATATAGTGCATCAAGGGATTCCACAAGGATTCAAGCACAATAGTAATTAGGCAATAAAGTTCTCATTTTGTTGTCATTAAGCAAAACCAAATAGAATGGATTGATTAATTAAAATTAAAAAGAGAAATGAATAAAATGCAATGAGATTTCCAATTCATCAACTACAAATGTCCAAGGCAACCTAAAGTCACTAATTCCTTGCTAGCTTCATAGATCTTTTTTTACTTAATTAATTAATTTTAATGCCAATTTGTGGTTAATCAGAAATTGGTGGCTACAAGGGCCTTTCGAACCTCAAATAGCCCTCTCCTAAATTAATTATGTTATTTCTAATTAAATTATCCAAGAGGCAAATCAATTCTAACTCATTCTAATTTAATTATATGGGGCACTTAGGTATATTTCTATCCTAGTTGCAAATTAGATAATAATCTAATCCCATATTACTCAATCTAAAGGTCCAAAATGAGATTCTCCTTTGTCAAGAAAAAAACCCCAACACCCAATTCTTATTTAATTGTAGCTAAACATCAAATAGACTATTATTGCAAGATTGAGTAATCAAAATCAATATTAAGCATAACACCAATGGGTATAAAAGAAGTTTTAATCCACCAACAAGGTCATAGTTACTCTAGGTCAAATAGAATCATCTACTAACAACT
>NW_026555337.1:30818829-30899794 GCF_029017545.1 Prosopis cineraria | reverse complement strand
CAAGAAAAAACACTCAAAAAACCAAGATATAACCTAACACAACATTAAACTAGAAAAAACAAAAGAATAATACAAATAAAAGGACAATGCAACTAAAACAACACAACCTAACCAATACCATCCCTATCAAAACCTCCACTTAAACTACTTAAGAAATCCTCACACAACATTATAACCAAAGGAGATGGTACTGACACTAACCATCTAGCATGGTACATCTCCCTTACAGCACCTACTGCTAAAAAATCAGCAACCTTATTACCTTCCCTTATAACTGAAGAAAAGCAAAAACATCATGCAATGAATCCTTTAACTCTAGAATATCTTGCAACAAATCCTTACATCTCCAATCACAACCCTTTAAAGAATTATTCAAAATCATCATGAATAAGGATTCACAATCCATTTCCAAGCAAACTCTAGATCCCACGAACTTCGAAGAAACCAAAAGAGTCTCCTTTAGTGCCAAACACTTTGTCGTAAAAGCAAAGCTAGATTGGACCTTCTTCCTTATACCTCCAAAAAAACACCAAATTCATTCCTACAGATCAACCCCACACCAGCAGCATTGGTCTTCTCTTTAAAAGAACCATCAAAAGTGATCTTCACAGATCCCATAGAAGGGCTGTCCCACTTAAGTCTTTAATAGGGATTTAGTCACTTTTCCTTAAAATTAAAAGTAAAGCTAACTCTAATGCAATATAGGGCCAACCCTAAGTCATCTCTCAAGGAATGATTTTAGTCTAATTAAAAGTATATTAGTAAAATAAATCGCCTAAAGTTTGAAGTTGATTAACTAATTGCTAACCTAATTATCTAGTGAATTAAACTAGAAAACTAATCTTAATTGTGAATAAAGTGGCTTCCCTGTTCAAGTAGAACCCTAGGGTGTTGTTAATAGAAGATTCCTAGCCTTTAATTAATTATGACAGCTCTCTCAACTCTTCTTACTTAGCTAAAAAATGTATTTACTTAAGACAACTATCTCAAGTATCCTAGCTTCACTAATTCAATTCCCTAAGTGCTATTACAAGCCCTCTAGGTGACCTCACTAGCTTAGCTCTAAAATTAACTAAGTGCTTAGTTAAAATTCATTTCTAATTGCCACTACTCAAAGCTGTACCTAAACTCAAAACTATAAAAACTCAAGCAACTCATCAAGTATTCACCACACAATTACATGCTAGGCTAATACATGACATTTACCATTGAAATTACATATTACTATGCAAATTCATAGATTAGACAAAATTCCAGCAGCACTTAGGTCATGAAATTCAACTTAGCAATCTTTCTTCAACATTACTAATTATAAACAACCATGAAACTAAAGTCAAATTGAACTACAATCAACAATAGTCATAGTATTCTAATGGAATTGAAACAAGATGAAGAAATAGTTGAGCTTAGCCAATTGAAGACTTCAAAACTCCTCTTCCACTAACTCTCCCCTAGGATTCAATAGAGACTATAGCTAGAAAACATCAAGAGTACTTTGCTTCCTCTGTGAACACAACTAGGCCGTGGCACATGCTCTATGCTTCTTGATGGATTGAGCTTCAAATCTCCTTTTAGTTGCTTGGGGTTGGTTTGGCCTTGAGAGAGGAGAAGGATGGTGGAAGAATTGAGTGGATTTGATGGTGAAAAGAGGGAGAAATGGTGGCTGGATGTCGCTGTATTATAGAGAGAAGGAGGAGAAAATGAAGAACACTAAGAATAAGAGAGAGAAAATGTGGAAGATAAAATGAGATGAGTGTTTGATCTGAAAAAATAAGGTCAATGGCGTGCTCCCATTTATTTTCCATTAATTGAAGGCTTGATTAAAAAATAAGAAAAGAAATTAAAATGGAAATGGGAGCTTTGTCGTACTTACAAGGTGGCAACCTCCTATTGGTTTGGAGATGATTTCAATGTGTGTGTAATTTCTCATGCATCATCCACATCATTTAAGTTGATTTAATATCTCAAAAATAGCATAAATTATGTGAAAATGTTTAGCCATTGATCTCAAGGAGTGTTGACTTCAATTGCTCAATTGATGCACAAGTCATATGCCACCTATGTCATATATATCACATAACTCAATTAAATAGCATGTGATATAATAAAATTTAATTAATGTCCAAAATTAAATTCATACATAGAAGGGAGAATTTATTAAATTAATGAAATTATAGGTTACACAAAATTATATAAGAATTTTTACATAAAGGCAAACCGAAAACTAGGTCAAACTAAGACACTTAAGAAAGTGTTGACTTTTTTATTTAATTACTCTCAAATTAAAATAAATTTTAAAAATATAATTTCACCACTCATCAAATGGAAATAAAATGAAGTCTTTCAATTTTTATTGTACATTTTCTCAAAATTTCATTTTTTGGACTAAAATGCCCCTAGTACACTAAACTTAGAAACTTAGGCAAAATTCCAAATCTAATGCAATGTGTACACTAAAGGTGGTAAATTATTAATAAAAAGGTCCTAATTGATAAATAAAGGTCGGTAACAAATGTGTTCTATCAGTCTTCGAACCTTCATAGCACCAGAAGGCATATACATATTACTATTGATAGATTTACTTCTCTAGAACTCTTCAACCTATGCTTTGACTAATTTGACCACGTTATCTGCATCAACCCTCATTCATTCAAATAGCCATTTACATCTACTCTTCTATATCCACTAACACATAAAAGACAAAATGACCTTACCATAATCATGCAAATTAATGTCATTTCCAAGTATATGCACAAGCTACCTTTCAACCCTTATCACATTCCACATGTTGAATCGAAGCCCTGAGTCACAGCCAAACCAACACTTCTTAGTCCAAGGACATAAAAAGAGAAGATGCTCCATTGATTCCTTCTCTTTCTTACAAAGAGGACATAAAGGATCTTGTGCATAAGATTTCCTAAATAAAGCATCTTTAGTTGCTATAGCTCCTAATCCCATCGGTCATAAAAATTGATGAATCTTTAGAGGTACAATAACCTTCCAAATACTCTTCCATAATTGATTGGAAGCAATACAAGATACACCAAGATCTCTCACCTTCAATTTCCCCTTTAAATCCTTAGCAACTTTATATTCGGACTTAACTGTTTAAATACCATCCTTGTTTCCAAGCTATAAGACAGAGTCATGCTTACCTCAACTTGAAATGGGAATCTACAAAATCATCTCCCTTTCCAATTGAGAAAGCCTTCCTCAAGGACCACCTACCATACTGAATCAAATCACATACTCTAAGCTTCTTATCGACTTCATATCCCGTACCCTCATTAACCTACCACTATCCAAATTTGGAGTCCAAGAATCCTCCCAAACTTTTATATCTTTCCCATCTACAAATTTCCACATCAATTTCTGATTCAATAGTTCTCTACTAGGAAGTAAACTTGACCATCACCAGGAAGCTCTACTACTCTTCTTAACCCTTAAAAAATCACTATTGGGAAAATAAATTCCAATAAGAATTTTACACCATGAGTCAAAGGGATTTTGCATCATTTTCCAAGCAATCTTTCCTAAAAAAGCTTGATTAAAACATTCCAAGTCATGAAAACCTATGCCTCCCTTATCCTTCCCACAAGTTAAGGCCTTCCAACTCTTTCAATGAATGGTATCACTCTCTCCATTCTAACCTCACCAAAATTTTGCCACCAAACTATAAATTTCCTTACAAGCTTTTTTTTTAGGAAAAGAAAGAAAGTCATAGGATATATAAGGATAAAATTAGCTACAACTTTAATTAAAATTTCCCTACCAATAAAAGTGAACAACTTTTATCCCTATCCTTACAATTTAAGACCAATTTTATCCCTTACGAAAGCTAAAGTTGCAACTTTAAACCTTCCCTAAATCATAAGTAACTCTAAATATTTACCAAGCTGTGTAGAAGCTTCCACACCAAGATAGCGAAAAACACCAGACCTGATAGTAAAGGGAGTATTAGCAAAAAAAATAGATGTATAACTTGTCAAAACTAACTATTTGACCTGATGCATTATAGTGGACTTCTAAGATCTTCCTCATTAGCAAACAATTTGCTTTTTTTTTTTGCATTCAAGAATAGAATAATATCATTTGCAAAAAAAAAAATAGTGAGACAAGATAGGAGTCTTCCTTGATAGCTTAATGTCCTTCAACTCTTTAGCATCAACATGAAATTGAATCATCAAGGAGAGAACCTTAGGAACCAAAATAAATGGATATCATGACAAGGAACCTGTGAAAATAGATGATGTGTTGAAGACTACTTTTAGAATGAGATATGAGAACTATAAGTTCCTTGTTATGCCCTTCGGACTAACAAATGCATTCACAATATTTATGGATTACATGAATATAATTTTTAGGCCTTACTTAGATAAGTTTGTAGTGGTCTTCATTAACAATATTCTAATCTATTTGATTGATTAGGAGGAACACACTAAGCATATAAGGATTGTGTTGAAAATCCTAAGAAAGAAGAAGCTTTATGTGAAGTTAAGCAAATGTGAATTATGGTTGCATGAGGTAAAGCTTCTTGGTCATATGGTATCAGCTAGTAGTATCACAATTAATCCTTATAAGATTGATGCGATATTACAATAGGAAAGACTAACTTCTGTAATAGATATCCGAAGTTTCTTAGGTCTAGCATGATACTACGGAAGACTTATTCTAGTTTTTTTCCAAATTGCTTTTGCTTTGACAAAATTGATTAAGAAAGATCAGCCTTTAATATAGACTGATAAGTATGAAGAGGCTTTCCAAGAGTTGAAGCAGAGATTAACTACTGCACCTGTATTGAATATCCCAGATCCAAAATGGCTATTTGTAGTATATGCAAATGCTTCGAGATAGTTAAGACCACACGAGAAAAACTATCCTACCTATGATCTTGAGCTTACGGCAGTGGTGTTTGCACTTAAGATATAGAGAGATTACCTTTATGGTGCATAGTTTGAGGTATATAATGACCACAAAAGTCTCAAATATCTAGTTGACCAAAAAGAGTTAAATATGAGACAGCAGAGATAGATAGAGTTCTTGAAGGACTATAATTTTAAGTTAAAGTACCATCCTAGCAAGGCTAACAAAGTAGCCAATGCTTCACTAACATCTCCACACACACACACATCTATATATACCCTGGGTGAACTCCTACCCCCTATGATCATGCTTCCACATATAAAGGCACCATTTTCATACTCTGCATCTTATATATATATCATTCAAAGCCAAAAGTCATCCAACATTTATTTCACAAATCAATTTCATGCTAAAACCATTTACATTATAAAACTATGCATAATAAGCTTCAAAACAACGAATTCATGATTACACATTTACTTTTACATAGTTAAAATAGCTAACAAACATAACAAACTAAATGATTACTTCAACCCTTCTATTCATAAGAAAGTTTACTCGTGTCCCTAAATCTTAACTCAAGCTCTTTCTTGTTATTACAACACATCTCACACATAAAATCTACACAAAATTGGCAATGCAAAGTCAATTATCTTATTGACTAATAATGCCAATCACAGCAACTAAGAATCTAGACAATCCTGCTATCAATTCTAAGTCCAATTCCACTTATTGTCCCTAATCACTTCTTACCATGGGATATCCAGGTAGTCTGGCAACTCCGCAGTGCTTGTTAGGGTATAGTTATGAGTCAATGATGTCTCTATCATAAGTGTGTGAGATGAGAAAAACTATAGTTTGTAGGTGGGTAAGATTACCTTTGGCCAAGCGTATCTACTACCAAAAGTGTGCTCGGTCAATGAGTAATTGATCCAATAGAGCCTATGGTTTCATGTCGAGAAGCTTTAGAGGATCGGTGGATAGATGATTATGCTAATGTGTAAAAGTGTGTGAAAATGGTTTATATGTGAACGTCATAAGTTAAGCTATGTTATGATAAATATATATGCTATACTTTTGTTTTTATTACTTTGACATGGTTGTTTGTGTTAATAAACATGTATGAACTATATTGATTACTGAGATTTTGATCTCACCTATGGTTGTTTATATTTTTTAGGTTCTGGCAGTTGTAGTGCTAAAGGGAAGGAATTGGGCTGAGAATAGAAATTTCTCAATTAAGCCTTGTAAGAGTTGGTGTGATGAATTTGTATATAAGTAGTGGTTATATGTATAAGTTTCCATGGGAAACATACTTGTGTATAACATGTGAATATATATATGTGCATGTGTGTGTGTGTGTGATTTTAAAATCCTAGCCCTTTGTGTGTTTATGTGTATAAATGGTATGAATGACCATGCGGTCTAGTGATTGAGTATATATGGTTATGGCATGGTGATATGTGAGATGCATATGCGAAATGTGGCCTTGTATGAGATTGAGAATGAAAAATGGATTTTTTTCCTAAAATTATGTAATGGGCAGTTTACAGGCTAATTGTATATATATGTCATATTGTATATATAATTAGTCAATCAAGTAAATATTATCCATTTGGATGTGGTCAAGGTCCAAGAAGTGGCTAATGACATATCGTTTCAAATGGTGATGCTTAAGTGGCAAATTTTGACTTAAAATGATTAAAATGTGCTTGAGTGTCCAATTTTCAAATGGGATATCAAATTTAAATGAAACTAGTATCATTGGTTAGATATTGAAACAAGCTTTATATGGGCACTTGAACCACCCCGATCGGGCATCGAATGCAAAAATAATGTACTTCCTAAGTTCATATCAGAACTAAAATTTGACAGCAGATTCTGATATGTGTACCGGGCGCATGTGACAACAAAGAGAAACATTCCACAATGCACAACATAGAAAGTGACACTAAGGTCTCTATGCCACATGCCATGGTGTACGTGGCATAAGCCGTGATGCGGGATCCCTATTTTGACTTAGTTTGATTAAATTGCACACGTTTTTCTTATTCTATGATGTACTATTAAATATTACTTCCACTGTGTAGTGTTTTATAATTTGAGTAATTTATAAAATGATTCTGGAATTGTTTTATATGGAATCCCAAAACTTTCAAAATAAATGATTTTGAATTTATTAGTAGTTTGAGTAGAGGATTGTATGGTAATGTTAGTAAGGGCATTACAATGTTCATAACCAAGAGGCTATTACATATATACTTCCTCATGAAAGTGCCATTTAAAAAGGCATTATTTACATGTACTTGTCTAATATACCATTACTGAGAGATAACAAGAGACAATTAAACAAATAGTGGCTTGCTTAACTACTAGACTAAAAGTCTCTGTAAAATCAAAACCTACTCTCTGATGAAAACCCTTGGGTTTAATATCCATAAGACAGACCTTTAGTTTTAAATACCATTCATAGATTGAGCAACCATGCTTGGTAGAGGTGCAGCAAAAACAGAAGCAACATCATTATCATAAACAGGTGCAGAGTCAGAATTAATAGAAGACACATTGGTGGAAGGAAGAGTGGAAGGAGACTCTAAGGCAGAAACACCAGAAGGAGCATTCTCAGAGGGCTTGCACAAATTAGAGAAAGGTGTACAGGGTAACACAGTATCATTGCACTGAGAAGATAAGGAGGAACACAAGTTTAGGAGTAATGGAAGTAGGAAGAGAAGTAGAAAACTGAGACAGAGAAGTAACAGAAGGAACAAGAGAGGAATATGGAAACTCATTCTTATTAAAAATAACATCTCTTGAGACATGTAATCTCCCCTTAGGATCCCAATAATTATAACCTTAATATGATGAGCTATAACCCAAAAATATGCAATAAACTGAGTGATAGTCAAGCTTATGCTTGTTATAAGGTCTTGTAAGATGAAAACATGAAGAACCAAAGGTCTGAAGATGTTTGCAAGAGCAATAATCCAAAGATCATAATCCTCAATAAGACCTTCAAAAATGAGTTCAATATGATCCGATTTAGAGATCAGACTACCAATACCAGCAAGAGAGTCTACGATATTCTTGATTTTGAGTAGGTAGTCATTGGCAGAAAGAGAACCTTTCTTGAGATTCTTTTATTGAGCTTTTAATTGATGGACTTGGCCTGAGTTTGAGAGGAAAAGTGAGATTGAATCTTCTCCTAGATCTAAAGTGATGCCTTATATCCAACATTAATGCATGTGAGCATAGCATCAGATATAGAATAGGACATCTAAGAGATGAGAAGTTGATCTTGACGATGCCAGTCAAGATAGATAGGATTGGCCATAAAGCCTTCTAGATCTTCAATCCTTGGAAGATATTGAGCTAGAGGTTTAACCGATCGATCAATAAACCACTGCAAATCATTACTATGAATGGCCAAGAGAATTTGGTGCTTCTAAATCAAGTAGCTATGCTCCTTAAGCTTGACGGAGATAAGATGAGTGAAGGTAACAACATCCTTTTTTGCAGAGACAAAACTCACACCAGAAGAAGAAGACGAGGCTTGCTTTGATACCATAAAGGTATTCAGAGAGCAAAGAGAACAAAAATAAGAGAGAGAAGGTATTGAGTGAAACGAATAAGTTGTATTACATCTGAGAGAGAACTAACAATATATACATAATACAAAGTCACGTGCCAACACTAAGTAAGAGTAACAACTTAACTTAATTACTTTGATTATAACTAATCTATAACAGACTACTTGATTACATTATCAAGATGTCAAGGCTACTCTTTGCACATGCATGTGACAGAGGATTAATTCGCCTCCAACTGACCATTATACATTTCTTGCCAAACTTGATTTGTCCTGACTCAGATATTTCTCTTGTTAAGTCAACTTTTCTTAGACCCATCGAGTTTATGTCCATCTTTAATTAAAGAAATTAAATTCAAATTTTCTGCTTATTTATTCCAAACCCAAGTCGTAGGTGCATGCATGCTGGAGAATCTCCATTTCTAGGTTCATCTTGGGTGTGAAGTTGCACATCAATCTACACATCATTTCAATAAATAAAAGAATATATGGGCCGTCCATTGTGTTTTAATCTGTCTTATATTTTTTATTAGAAAAACACAACTATTAGAGCTTGTCAGTTGGTAATACAATTTTCAAAATTTTTTAAAACGGAACAAAATAAAATTCTGCTTAGTTATGTTAACCTACAAATAGTTTTAAAATTAAAAAAAAAGCTGATAATGATAGTTACAGGCTGTTAATAGTGGTGATTTATGATAGAAATTAGTCAAGCTAACTATATTTTTCAATAATTAAATGTAGAGTATTTTAAAAACAAGAATAAATGAAAACAACTTTAAAATATTTACATTTTTTTTAAATAAGAACAATTTTCAAAACAATTAAATAAAAAAGACTTATCCGCACAAGTTTTTTATTTTTTATTCTTAAAAATAACAAAAATCATCTTTCAAAACAGAAACCATACATGCCCTCTGTAGTTTTATCCTGTTTTGTTATTAGTGCCTATACCCTTTTTTTTTTTTTGGCCCCAGGTTCTTATAATTTTTCTCATTTGCAGCATTAGTCTTTTTATTTTAAATATGTCCAAAAAGAAGATAATGTAATAATAATAATAATATTAAATTATCTAACGTGTGATATAACAGTGTTAAATCTTGTGATCAATGTTAAAATAAGTAAGAAAGAGACTAAGTAATCAAAAAATTCAGAGTAACAAAGATCAACTAGGAGAAATAAATTGAAGACCATACCCAACTACACAAAGACAAAATAAACTCTATCATCAACATTAAAAAAAAAAATAACAATCAATGCCTTCCAAATAAAAAATATCTTGGTGCGACGAATGAAACCAAAAAAGAGGCAAAGAGATGAGTTCAAAGTTTGAACAAAGGAAAAAAACAAAACTATAAGGGCCAATAACAAAACACAATAAAATTATATGAATCAATAACATAATTGTATAATCCTTTTTTAATCTCATTAAACCTTTAATAATAATGATATCCAGCATTCCCTTCCCCAAGCATGCCCTGGAGCCTTTGCATGGAAATTAATACGAGAAAAAAAATAAACAAATCATGATTACAGAATTACGAGTAGTGGTGAAAGAAGATAATCCCTTTAGTATAATAAAAACATAAAGCATAGCATCCACATGCCTTCCCCCCCCCCAGCATTGCATCCACATTTTTATTTCTATTTATTTTTCAATTAAGTTAATTACAAGTCAATCTACGTCAATATATTATGACAAGGCCTCTTTTCAAAGTGTGCTTAATTAGGGGAGCCTTGTGTATTTGTATGAAATAAAGAGAATAAGTTGTACTATTTACATATACTTTATTAGGGACGGATCCATGGGGGCAAGGACCGCACTGAATTATTTTACTAAATTAGTAGTTTTTATTTGTAAATTTAACAAAGTTATTTTTTAGCTGTAAATTTAGCAAGGGTCATAATCCCTTGCTAGAATGTAATTAGCAAGGAATATACGGTATTTAGTGAGGGATTTTTTTTTTTTTTGCAATCTGGGTTGACGGTGGTGAGCAAGTAAGCTCCTTGTTCAACTAGTGCATTCATTGAATTCGATTTCTAAGCTTGAGGTTAGAATATGGGTGGTTTGTATTTTTGATGTTCGGATTCGATTGGTTTTGGCTGCTCATTTTTTTTTTCCATAGGGGTAACATAATATTTTTACATTAAAATTAACTGGCAGACAAGTCTCTTGGGATTGTAAAATAATTATCATATTCTGCCGTACTTACTTGCCATTTGGGTATTTCTAAGGTATTTTTATATCATTCTCCCTATTACTTTTCTAGTTTTTTAGCTGCAAAAGCATATATTAATTTTTTTTGTAATTAAATAATCCTAGCATTTCAATTTCAATAGACAATATAAATAATGCATTTAATTTATTTTGTAACACTGTTGATTTTAAATAAGATTTAAGCAATTTTAATTTTAAAAAACTTCTTTTGACAGTAACAATTGTCTTTATTGTAAAATAAATAGTAAAATAGGAACAAACACACTTGATGTGACCAATACCTCATATCCATTATTGGTGTTCTTAATTTGTTTTTGTCCCAATTAAATAGCAAGCAAAAAACTCCAATAAGCAAATGAAAGGATTTGGCAATGGCAAATGGCAACAAGAAGCAAATTGGCAAAGTCACAGTAGTGCAACAGACTTGAGAAAGATCAACATAGCAATATTTGTTTTCAACAGTGATTTAAAAACTAGATCGACCGAATGGTCAAACCGATTCGGCTTTCGATTTGACCAATATGTGAAAACTGTTTTGGAGGTTGAACCATTTCGAACTGGCAGTCAAAATCAAGCCAGGAATTGGATCCAGATTTCAAGAGCCAGACTGTTCAATTTTTTTATCAAAATTTTTTAGGAAATGACCAAATTTTTTAATTATTTGATATTATGTTGTATTATGTGACTTATTAAGTTATGATAAACTTAAAATATTTATTTTCTTAAGTAGCAATTTCATATTTATTTCTTATATTTAGATTATTATATATATATATATTCAATTTAATTATTACGTCACCGGTTTGACCATTGATCTAACTCGATTGAACCATGTAAACCATGAACAACTGACCTTTTTGATTTAGTATCCAACCTGGTTCTGAAAACATTGATTTTCAATAAGAAAATGACCACAATGGTAGAAAATGATTCCACTAAAAGAGATGAGAATTGTTAGATTACAACAAAATGGTTCCTTCCATCTTATATATTGTGGTAGATTGACAGCATGTGAATAATATTACCTCTCAAAGTTAGAAAATGATTAATTGATACTAGGGAATGAGAGTGATAGGTGGAATGAAATATGGGGCAATAAATTTTTAATTGAAAGATGTAGTTAACATTAATACTTAAAGGAAAAAATAATGATTGGTTATATAGGGTAAAAGCAAGCAATAAATTCTTAATGAAAATGTATAATTAACATTAATATTAAAAGAAAAATTAATGACCGGTTATATGAAATATAAGTAAGCTTTTTATTTTGAGGCCTAAGGCTGTGACCTCAATGGCCTTACATCAAACATGGGCCTCTGGGGGCGAAGCTACGGGTGTGGAATTTGTGATTGTCCTTCTCTTTATGTTTCTTCTTTCTCTCTGAATTTTCCCTTCCCTCTATTTTCTTTCTGAACTTTTAATTTACCTTATACTGAACTTTGAGTTAAATAATAAGTTGAGCTAGGATACTTTATCCATTTCTGTCTTGTATTTGCTGAGTACGTGACACAATGCATGCATCACTATGCAAAGAGTGCCATATTCGTTGCTTTGGAATATAAGATGGCAACATGGATCAATAAACCTAGGTGTCCGGATTGATGAAGTTTTGCCCCCTTAAGATTCAGAAAATATGATATATGCATTAGGTGAGAAGGTGGACATTTGAAAGCAAAAAGAGTGCATATCTGTAAATATAAAAAGAAAACAATTTCCAAAGAGACTTGGATAATTAACGAACATATAGAAGTTCATGCTCTCTGTAACCATAGAGGTTCATTGGGCTAAAGTAAAATGTTATACTTCACCAAAAAAGAGATTTTAAATAATATCAATAAAAATAGTCACCGGTCATTATGGAATATTTAGTTTCACGTCAACCACCATAACCTGCTTTAATCAAAACGATAGAATCAAACACGTACTTTATCGTGAGTTCTAACCTCACTTCAATCAACTAAATCTAGTTTTCCTTTCCATAGGATTCAATTTTTGTGTCAAAATATATAAAATACCTTTAGAACTACAAATGCAACCCTTACCCAAGAGTACTGTACACGGTCCAATTGTTACGAACTATGGCCCTTGTGTTGCCATGTCTCTCTAACTTGCTGGCTAGGGAAGTGTTGCGGCCTAGTAATACGTGATGGTGCAGCTTCAACAATTCTATTCATAGGTTATAGAGTCTATAACAATATTATTTTCAAAACAAAATAGACAATAATGAGCATACAACTGAAGAAATTACGACGTGTACGTGATATCCATACGTATCAAAAGCCAAAAATACCTAAACTTGGCGGCAATTGTTTCACAACATTGATCTCAAACTCTTTCTGAGCCACCTCTACTTGCCTTGCAGCCTTCTTGATCACAAACAATTGCAAGTTCTGTCTCTTTGGTCTCAAGCTTATTTCCCATGCTCTTTAGAACTTCTTGGATGTGATGAACTTCCAGATGCATTACAATCGAAAACCTTGATCTTGATTGACTCAAGCCAATCCATGTCAAAACCGAGGATGGAAGCATCCTTTAAATTTTCAAACAATGATTTTTTGTCATCCTCAGTTATCGTGAAGGGAGTCTTTGTTGCCAAAATGTTCAAGATATTCAACAACACTCTATAGGAGATGCACAACATTTGAGTTCTTCGATCATTAGGAAGATGTAAATTTGGGTTAGTCTTGAACATTATTGCTCTTATGAAAAGGCAACGTGGCTGGCTCTTCATGTTCAACAAGTTCACCTAAAAAACAATCAGATTAGGAAATAAAAATATAATAAAAGCAACCTCACAAAGGCAAAAGATCTCATAGATGATAGGGAGTAATCAAGTCAACCATATTTTAAAGCAAAATTGCTAAGGGCGGAAGATTTTCTAGAAATTTGAATAGTAGTGTCCATAGCTTCATGCGGAAGGTAGTTACTGGCTTCAACACTGTCTTGGATCCCTAAATAAAGTGAAGATTGAATATCAAATCCATTCAAATTTAGTTGAGAAAAGGAAGGAAACGTTGTTAAAATTAGATAGTAAAGAAACAAGCCAAGTGTAGGCTTTGAGGGAGTTGATGAAGGGGTTCGTTTGAGACTTGTTGGAGCTATTGACGATACAGGATTCAATGGCAAGATTGACATAGAAGTTTGTTCATTTGAAACAATTGGTGCAGGAGGCATACAAGGGTCACCTATAACAAAATACATAAAAACATGATTAGCAATCAAAAGGTTGAAAGAATTCATTTAAAGAAAGCAATAGATACCATGAATTGAAGTCTCATGCTCTTTTCCCAGTGAAGAACTCATTGCCTTGTGATTTGTGCTACCTCCAGTAGGAATAGGTACCTTAAAAGATAGACAACTTATCATTATCACTATCATCACAATGGAAAATACATTAAATGCTTAACTGGTTGCACGAAGCCCACCTTTCTAGAATTTAATGAGTTCGGCTTCAAGTTCTCTAATGAAGCACCTTCTAGCGCTTTTTCTTCAACAACCTGCACACCACCAAATATATTGATTAAGTTTTGATTTTTATGTGAAAACAATGCGTTGGAAATTTAATCTTCAACAGATTGTTAACATTTCTTGATTCATTTGATTTCATGTCAGGTCCGGTTTCCCTGGAGACTGAATGAGGATCCATTGTATCTGCTTCCTTTTTCACATATTTGCAAACCAAATCATCCTATATGAAGATGAACAAGAAAAAGTTGCAAGCTTAATTAAGTCATCTACCAGCAAGCTATACGTACATTATATTAGAAACAACAAATGTGTTACCATAGTAACAATAGGTGTGGCTCGCGTTGTTTTTCCTAATTCTGAATCTTCGAATTCATTTCTTTCAATCTTTTTTGCATTAGGATCTTCTAGAATAGCTGCATACCCTACTTGATCTTTAGTACCCTAAACAACAAAAGAACAAAAGGGAAAAAGTTTCAAGTTATTTTGAATCCACAAATAAATAAACACCTTCGCAAACCAATTTTTTAGAAAACAAAGATAAGAAAAATATTGAGAAATTTAAATATCTTGTTTATAATTAAAATCTTGAATTTACAGTTCTATAAATAGATATTTCCAACTCATTTTCCCAAAAAAAAAATCATTGGGAACCCAGTTGACATTAATTCAATAATCTGTGATATAATGGTCATTTTTCCATGCCAATTGTCTCAGTGTGAGTTCGTGTCAGTCATTACAAAAAAATTGAAAAGTCGCAACTGAAAGTTTTCAGTGGTAACAAAAAGTCACCCCAATATTGCCGCGAGAGCTCTTGTTGTTGATTCAATCTACGACGACAATAAAAGTCGCCGTTGAAAGTTGAGAATTGGTGGCGACAAATGTCACCGCAGAAAAGAAAATTTGTCGTAGCCAAATGATAGTTGCCACTGAAAGTTGAAAATTGATGGCGACATTTTGTCACCGTAAAAACCACACATCAATGGCGACTATTTTGTCGCTGTTGAATGTTAAGTATTAGTGGCGACATTTGTCACCACAGAAGCAACCAATTAGCGGCGACTTTTTTGTCGCCATTGAAAAATAATGTTGGTTCACTTACACATATAGCACCACGTCACCATCCATATCATGCCACATGGTGCCATGTCACCCTCCGTATAGGGCCCCACCTCGCACCACGTAGTGCCATGTCATCCTCCACATAGGGCCCCCTCATGCCACGTGGCACCATGTCACCCTCCACATAGGGCCCCCTCATGCCACGTGGCACCATGTCACCCTCCACATAGGCCCTCAACTCGTACCACATGCTGCCATGTCATCCTTCACATGTCACCCCCACCTCACGCCACGTGGCACCATGTCACCAATTTATATTTCCATTTTGAAAGTTATCTCCTCCAAGGTTTGAACCCATAACCTCCTCCTTTTGTGTCCAACCATTTTGTCACTGAGCTGGAATGAACTTATAGTTTATTATTAAATAATTAAATATATATATACACATATTATTAAACTATACAAACACACATGTATATTAAATATTAAATATTATAAAATATCATTATAGTAAAAATACTGATGATTATACATTAGTTTATAATTATTTATATTTCTAAACTAGCATCAAGCTTTAAAGTTATTGGTGTTAAATGTAGAATTTAAATTGAAAAATTAGATTAGATAAAATATCATTCTATGAATGAATAAATTTAAGTATCACATATTTAATTATTATAAACAAGTAATGTTATTGACTTCTACATTAATCCGATGACTTATGCTTTCTCTCTCTTATCTTCTATCTTAAACATTTAAGATTTTTTACTTATTAGTTATAATTTTAAATTTAATTTTTTTAGTTATTAATTAGTCAAAAAATATAGATTAAAAATTTCATGTTTATTTTGGCCATTAAACATCTCAATTGGCTTTTGAATAAAATTATCCAAACAAATTTTAGTTTATCTAACAGACTTCTAAAAAAAAACATATCCAAACATAAATCATATTACATTTATTGACTTTTCTTTTAACCTTAGTTTGCTAGCCTCGATTGAATCTTAACCTTACATTGTAAATTTTTTTAATACAAACACACACGTAAAATAATATGGTTTAGCTTAATTCTTTACTTTAGCTCATTAGCATTAAATAATACCTTAACCTTATCTTAAAGTTACAATTTAACCATATAATATATTAAATGAAAAACTCATTATGTTATTTTATATATTCATTATAAAATTACAATAATATAATAAAATTAATGTCTTAAAATGTTAAATATTAGATAAATAAAAATTAAAAATTATGATGATAATACAAAATCAAACTTTCAACGCCGACATTCAAAGTTGCCGTTAAAAGTCTCATTTTCAGCAGCGACACCAAAAAGTCACCATTGATTCTCAACTTTCAACGGCGACATACAAGTTGCCGCTGAAACTTACAACATAAGTTTTTTTAAAAAATTATAATATATTTTAAAATATGTTGACAATCAACGCACTAAAAAGTCACTGCTAATTTTCAACTTTCAGCGATGACTTGTATGTCGCCGCTGAAACTTACAACATAATTTTTTGAAAAAAATTATAACATATTTTAAAATATGTTGACAATCAGTGGCGATACTAAAAATTCGCCGCTAACTCTCAACTTTCAGCAGCAACAGTAAAAGTTGCCACTGAAAGTTTGATAATCAGCGATGACTATATCTTTTTGCTACAGAAAGTCATTATTTTAGCGGCAACTTCAAATGTCGCCGTAGAAAGTCACATTTTCAGCGATGATTTTTACTGTCACCACTGAAAGTTGAGAATCAGTGGTGACTTTTTAGTGTCACCGCTGAAAGTTTTTTTTTATAGTGTGTGTCTGTGACACGTATGGTATGTATTGTGTGTAAGTGAGATGAGATTGATATGTATTTTGATTGTGTGTGTGATGGGAGAGGGGCCTCTCATTCTCTCTTACTTTTCATTTCCCTTCCTTTCCTTTTATCACCATTGAATCATCAAAGCTTTCAAGGGTTCTGATTTAATATTTGATAAAATGATCATAATTTTACAAAAAAAATATAAATAGATTTGAACTATTAAAATTTGATCTAAACAATTTCTCTTTCTTCATGTTTTATGTACTACAACAAACATCTCAATAAATGTAAAAGAAATTCTAAAAGAGATGAGGTTAGCAAATACATACCAATTGATCTATGTCTACATTTGAATCAGATGATAAACTTGGCATTTTTGAATTCTCAAAAATAACATCCACTTCAACAATTTCATTTGTTGTTTCCTTAGTGCCCAAACAAACCGCAGAGTGAAAAGATTACAATCATGCGGGTTTCATTGACAAAGAGAACTTTATATATAAGAAATAAAAAAGTATAGTCATGTTTGGAAGAGCTTTATATATTATATCTCCTATTTCACTCTGTCACACACACAGACACACACACACACACATCTGTGTATGTGTTTTAGTTTTTTAAATATTCAATCGAATTGAATGTTCTTGCTAGCATTATTTGACTAACACTATCTTGGAAGGTAATTTTAAAACAGAGAAAGAAGATCTTCGTGTACTGGAGAATGATATCTAATACAACCTTGAAGATATAATCATATTTTTGAAACAATATTAGAATATCATTAGAAATCAATCTTTTCTTCCAACTTCTAGATTAAAAAAAATCAATGTATAAGATAGAGTGAAGCAGGTGATATACCCTTGTGAAGTGTGGCATCCCTTTGGTTTTTCCTGTCTCTGATGGATTTATGTTTATTTGATGTGAAGCAACCTTTTTCTTCATTTCTTGAAGCTGATTAGCAGTTGTTTCTACAAGTAAGATTTTCGATGTTAATTATTTAAAAATTCACAGAATAATAATTTTTTATTTCAATATTTGAATGCATACCATTAAAAGAAAAATTTAGACAATCATCCACTTGAGAAGATTTTTTCAATGTTTGAAAATCAATCCCATGGCAGATCCTAATTAGTCTTGGAAGTTTCTGGAGTCTTATATACATTAGCTGTGGAAGCACATCCTTCATTGCCATTTCTTTCGGTTCATCTTCTCTGATCAGTACATGCTCAAGGGCAGATGCTGCTTCTATGTCTAATCTTTATAGTTTTGAAAGGATACTAGATACTATGATAGAGAACAGATACTGCAATCCATGACAACCAATAATAGATAGATTTTATAGCTCTAGGAAGCATGGTTGATGAAGAAAATGATCTCCAACACTTTCATCATTATGCTCTTCAATGATCTTATGCTATGTTTGGATACACATGAGTTCGGGTTTAAATTTGGATTTAAGCTAAATCCATTATTTAGATAATTAAAAATGTATAGATTTGGATTTAACCCAAATCCAAATCCAAGTTCTCCTTTAATCTCTTTGTAATTTGACTCAAATGAAGGAAGGCTTGATCGACCTGTCAATAGTAATTGAACCGAATTGGAAAAGTTGATGAAAATAAGTTGCCACTGATGATTAGTATCAAATGGCCGACTTTCACTGGGAGAGGACTGACGGCAATGACTGAGACCGGACAGCCCACTTCCATCGTGATTGGACTAATGGCAATGATAAGGACTAGATGACTGACTTCTATCACGATCGGACCGACAGCGACAATCGGGACAAGACGGCCAACTTCCACTAACTCGACAGCAAAGATGGGGAATGAATGGCTGACTTCCACCGGGCAAGGATCGAAAGGCCGCCATCTATCTCCATCGCCTTTAGTTTGGTTGTCGTTGCCATCATCGTCTGTCTGGTCTAGTGCTGGAGGAAGTGGGCTATCTAATCCCCGTCATTGTCGATTCGATCCAATCTCAATGGAAGTCAGCCGCTTGGTCTCCATCATTACCGTCGGTCCGGTCTTGGTGGAAGTCTGTCATTCGGCTCTTACCATCAGTTCAGTCCTGTGAAAGTTAGCAGTTTGGTCCCCATCATTAGTGCAATCTTAATGGAAGTTTTCATTTTGTTCCCCATCATCGGTGTTTGATCAATCTTGGTGAAATTTGGCTGTCCAGTCTCCATTATCACCATCGGTCCAGTCCTGGTGGAAGCTAGCTATCCAATCCTCATTGTTGCTGTCGGATTGATCCTAATAGAAGTCGACCATTTGGTCCCTGTCATCGCCATCAGTTTGGTATTTACGATAGTCAATTGTCCTTGTTTTAGCTATTAGTTTGGTCCCAGTGGAAGTCGATCATCTAGTCCCTATTGTCGCCGTCGGTTCGATCTTGGTGGAAGTTAGAGTTCTTGTCCCGATCATCCCTGGTGCCATAGTTCTAGTCAGCTTTGTTTGTCTGATCCCATTGGAAGTTGACTATTCAAATCGTCGAGTTTGACTAATCTTCAATGTTTCTTTTAAATTCAAATATAGTATTTAAAATTTAAAATTTTACTTTAAGATCCAAACAAAGGATTTTAATATTGTAATTTGAAATTTTTTATAATATCCAAACAATGAATTTAGAATTCATGAATTTCAAATGTAAGATTTCAAATATTAGTTTTTAAATCTAAATTTTCAACTTAAATCCACCCATCCAAACACAACCTTAATAAATTCTTCACATTCTAATATCTGTAGTTGCTGTAGTTTTGGGAAGATGGAGCAGCAAAATAAGTGAACGTCATCACCTTGCTTATCTTTTACAATGCACTTGAGTTTATGACATTCTTGGATTGTCAAGTTTTCCCACATAATTGTTGGATCGAAAGGCTCTGGATGATGTTAACTCCTAACATTTCACGAGTTTGATTTCCCTAACTTTGATCAATGCTTGGGTTGAAAGGCTCTGAGCCACACGATTATCAAGAGGAAGAAGTCCATCTCTGGATGCCTATATTTCCTACAAACATGCGTTTAACTTTCTTCAAATATGGTTTGATGGTAACCTTGTCATAGAAAAGAAAGATAAAAAAAAAAGAAATGTTTAGATTTTGAAGAAGAAAAACATGCCATTACTCATGCAATAAGCAAAAATTGGATTCCACACACACTGTCACACCCTGAAAAGAATGAAACCCCTTACTAATCTCAGCTAGTAGTATAAGGACAGCTAGAGTATCTAAGACCAAGAATATTTTTCAGTGACTAACAGCCCAATCATAAAAATTCAATAATAACAAAAGACATGATCAAGAAAACATGTAACTATTTTAAAGAAGTAACTTACTATAACATAAACACCTTGTTTTCAAAGTGATAAAATATCTAGGACATTTTGAACATATGAACAAAAAAAAAAACATATGTCCATCATTATACATTTCCAATTTGCACAAGTGTAAATATAAAATCAACATTTAGACCATGAATAATTAGACTAATAAAATAAAAGTTATAGTAACCTTGTCAATATAAATAAAATGAAATTTTATATAATAGATGAATTAAATAAAATTATGTTTTATCGGTAGAATAAATAAGAAACATGAATACACAATCTATGAAGATAAGTAACCAATCAAACACAGCTTGAAGCTATAAAGACAAGCGTCCACAAGGGTAAATAATCAAAAGTAGCATAAGCTACAAAAATGAAAGCGGACACATAATCTATGAAGGCAAATAACCAACGTGACTCCAAGCCACAAAATCAAACATAAGTATGAGACCTATGAATAACAAATGTGACAATAGTGCCCCCAAAAATCAAACTAGTTAGCTAAGTTTTTATCATGGTACACCAAGAGCTAATGCAATTATCATTGACAACTAGTGTTACATTCTATATATAGTCCCTTCAAAATCAATTTTCAAATATGCAAAAAAATATTTGCTATTGAAATACGGTGTTTTGTTCTCAAAATCATTTATAGCATCAATCCTTCTCAATTTACATATCAATGACAATATCTTATAAAATTCTTCTCAATTTGCAATTTCCATGCTTGCCTTCATCGAGTAGAGTTGCTAGAACTAGTAAAAATATTATTTTTTGGCCAATGTTGGCCAATATGAGTGATACATTGTGTAAGAAAATTTACTTACACAGAAATTTATGTGTTCTTTACCATGAAAACTATGACCTCATGTGCTCGAGTAATTTAGTTAACAAAATATTCAACACTTGAAATAATACATGTAATATATATACACATATAGGAAAGATAATACTTCAATAAAAAGAAATTTATTGATTAGTTAATTGAGACATTATCCACTTATCTCACGTGTTCCTAAGTCTAAAATTTACTCCTTACAACTTCTGTCAAGTTTTTCTTCCTTCAACACCCTATTCTTACCACCACAAGTTAACCCACATTAACAGAAAATTGAAGATTGCATATACACGCATCAACAAGGAAAGAGGTGAATGAAGGGTTGAGGCCAACTAGCACCAACCCAAGGTAAAGAAAGATAGAAGAGAAAATGGAATCGCTCAACCCATGCCACCCACACACACGCACACAGACGTTTGCAACGGGAAAGGAGAAGAACAATGTTAAGTCAAGGAAGAAATAGGGCACAATGAAAAGCTTCCAGAAATTTCTTGTCTATTTTGAGGCGGCTCCAAGCTTAGGTGGGGAAAGAAATATGAAGTAAATAAGTGTTTGGTTGGGAAAGGACTTAATTTCTCGTGGTAAAACATAAAACAAAATGTGTTATTTTGGTAACTTCACAATCACAATATTATGAATAGAAATGGAATTAAGAATAGAAATAAAATTTCCCTTAATAGCATATAAGAAAATGGCTAAAATGTATAAAACTCTCTCAAACTTTGAGATAGTTGCATATAATTTTCCTCACCTTTAAAAGTTTAAAATTAACCCTCTTAACCTTTAATATAATTTTATTTTTCAAAACCCCCTATTATTAATTATGTTATTTTTTCATGAGGGTTAAATCGTCATTCAACTAAAAAATGTTATTAAACAAGATATTATATTATAGAACTATGGTTAATTAATTTTTTATATTTTTAAAATAGTTGAGGCATTAATAATAGCCAAAACAAATGTTATTATTATCATATAAAATTTTAAATATTTAATTTTGTATTAGTTTTATCTTTGTTTATTATCAATGGTGCATAGTTTTCTAGCATTAAAAGATAAACTAATCTAACATAGTAATATTTAAAATTTTAAATATTTTAGCCATGCACATTACATTAATATAACATGAAAATATAAATAAACATTTATCTTTTAAAACAATAAAATCATGCACCATTAATAACAAAAAAATGGGTAAAACTAATATAAACATAAATATTTAAAATTTTATACAGTGATAATAACATTTTTTTTATCAATGCCTCAACTATTCAAAAAATATAAAAAATTTATTATAAATAATTATACAATATAATATTTTTGTTTAATAATATTTTTTAGTTGAATAAAATTTTAACCCTCATGAAAAAATAACATAATTAATAATAGGGGGTTTTGAAAACAAAATTAAAGATTAAGGGGTTAATTTTAAACTTTTAAGGGTGAGGTGGGTTGTATAAAACTGTCTTAAAGTTTAGGAAAGTTTTATGTATTTTAGCCTAAGAAAATTGAACACCAAATAGAGATAAGCAATGAACTCTACCTGACCACTAATTTATTTTTCATTATGTGTGTGTGTATATATATATATAAATTATTTTCCTATGCATCTTAATAACATTTAAGTCAAAATATTTACAAGAACAATTAATCATTTTATTTTAATTTTTTCAGGTTCACAGCAACGTTTGCTGCTACACTAAATGAGAGGTCTAATTATTCTTTTTTAAAAAAATTATTTATTGTATATTAAAAAAATTCTAAATTCTTGAGTCATTACACATACAAAAGACAACGCAGAAAATCAATATAATTATTTATTGATATTTTTCTTAACATCTATTGAGTATTGACACGGCACAAAATGGACAATTTAAGTAAACTGATAGGACATTTTAATATATATATATATATATATATGGAAAATAATATCAACGATTAACTCTGTTTTTCCAACAATGCTTAACACTTAAATCAATGTAAATAATAATTTATCTTCATCATAAATAAAATATCCTTATTTTGGGCCTGAGATCGTATATATAAGCATCAATACGCAACAATTATAAACGAAGAAATTTCTATTAGCCTATAGTACACTATTGTCGACAAAACAATTAATCTAAAAGTAACAGGATCAGAACAAAACAAGTTACCGATATATAATAAACTGAAAGAGTGTTTACCTTTGTAATCTTCCCATTCAGTTGATCTTCACTGGTGAAAACAATCAAATCTGTGAACGATTTGATTCCACAATCAGCCAAAACAACTTCTCGCAGAGATAGAGGTGCCAGGTATTGATTTATTGTCCCATAGCTAAACTTTGCAATATCTCGAAGGCATAGACTTTGAACCTCCAAATCATGTTGGTATTCTCCAAAAAAAACGTCCTAGCATGGGAGCATACTTCATAGTCAAAGACTTCAAATTTTTAAGTCCTACGGATATTGAGGATGGAAATAAGAACTCCAACTCCTTGCAACCATCGATTTCCAGCTTTTCTAATGTTGGGAAAATGTGAATTTGAGCATGCCTGTCGTCTGCTACATTGTACTTGTATTGACGACAGCGTTATCAAGAGAAAATAAATTTAGTATTAATTAACTGGATGAATTCAAAATAAATAATTTAGTTTTCGCTTTGGGTCAGCAATTTAAAAGTCATTTCATACGTGCACATTCTTTTGGTCATATTTTAATTTAATTTAGTTACCATATTTCTCTCTTTTTTTAAACGTCTTTATGATTCTTTAGTTTAAAAAAAATGGAACATAAATTGTTTTTGTCACCATGTTATTACTAGAAAGTCCTAACCAAATTACATACATGAAAAGATTCACTCCGTAAACTATAATAATAAACAGAACAGTACATATATAAAATACAATTGTTGACCTAAAACATCCTACTTTTATCAAATATTTCTTTTAGAAGTATGTATCAAAACATACTAATCAATATATTACAAATTGTATGAAAATCAATAACAACAATCTTGAAAGTAGTAATTTCTGCTATATTGCCCCATTCCATAAGGTTTCAATCTCAGTAAAAAAAAAAAAGAAAAAAAAGACAATAATACTAAGTTAAAGGGTTACCTTTGTTGTATTTCAATGCTGGTATGGTGACGTCAGTTTGTAATTCATGGGACAAATGCTGATGAACTTCGGTACATCTTGAGGGCTGAGGACCTCTAAAGAAGGAAGATAAAAAAAAAAAAAAATTCGATTCTGATATTGTGGATGATCCTCATTATGATAGCTCCGATCAATATAGTTAATTGGTCCAGATAATATTGTAGATGGGAACAAAAATTCCAAGTTTTTGCAGGACCAGATTTCTAGCTTCTCTAACTTTGGGAAAATGGAGCTTTGATCACTATCAATTCCCTCCCATGTTATTATTTGCTTCAATCCATCACAATCTCCTATTGTCAGTCCTTCCCATAATAATATCACTGAGGTCACGGGTAAAGAGGACAATGATTCCAAATTTGAAGAGAGATGTGCAAATTCAATCTTCTTTATATAATGAAAGCTAAAGTGATCTATCCAAAGGATATCAGTAACAACAGCCCACTTCTTTGATGCAGGTAATCCCTACATATCAAAATTGTTATTAAAAAATTTAACCACACAATAACTTGCTACATTAACAAAATGTATTGATAATAATCGATCAACATCCACCATAATGATAGTTTCTTTTTGGCACATACATAGCTAGGTTTGAGATAGTTTTTTTCCTTAAAAAACAAAAAAGGAAAAGTAGTAATGAAGGACAACCGAAGGAAATTGATATCAGTTAAAAATTAGTTATTGTAAAAATCCAAATGGAAAAAAAACCCAAATGAATTGTTGTCAATTTAAAATGAGCTATTGTTAAAACTCAAATAGACACTTGTTAATAAAAGACTAACCCAAATTAATAAGTATCTATTCAAATTTTGACAACAAGTGATCCTTGACTAATATAAATTTGCTCCAATAGTCCTTGATTGATATTTTTTCCAAAAAAAAAAATCAATGCTTATAGATATAGATAAGAAATCTAGGAAAATAGTACCAAATACTTCAAGAAACAATAATGACAAAGAATGAAATCATATTATTTTTGTAGAAAGAAGTACAACTTATATATAGAGAGCTAAGCATCGAACTAATCATGACATGTATCTCAACTAATATAACAATAGTTAAATAGGTTAACAACCTTTAGTTATACTCTAACATTCCCCCTACTAAAAACAAAAAAAAAAGCAACATATCAGTAGTCTGAGTAAGGAGTGTTTGATTTGGTAGTAAATAGATCAGAACTTGTGACTTCTTCTTTCAATAGAACTAGCAACTTGGCATGACAATAAAAGAACATGGCATGAGACAGTGGTTTAGTGAGCACATCTGTGACTTGATGAGATGCTGGAATATAACCAACCTATACAATACCAGAAGCAACTTTTTCTCTAATAAAATGAACATCCAACTCTACATGTTTAGTTTTTGAATGTAAAACAAGATTGGCAGACAATGCAACAGTACTATAATTATCACACTAAATGACAGGTGTTGACTCAACAGTGATGCACATTTCTTTGAATAACGACAAAAGCCATAATACTTCAGTCACTGAATCAGCAACGCTTCTGTACTTTGCTTCTATGGAAGATCGAGAAACTACTTGTTGTTTCCTTGAGATCCAGGCAACAGGATTAAGACCTAAAAAACCAACTGGTTGATCTATGAGGTTCAGGAGAAAGAACATAACCACAATCTTCCACTTCCTTAACTTGTTTCTTCTCAGTAGTACCACCCCAATCAGCATCAGCATATACTTGAATATGAAAACATGTAATTGGATGAATTAACAGACTATAAGTACTTGTTCCATTAAGATAGCGTAGAACACGTTTAATATATGACCACTACTTCTTAATAGGTTCCTGCATAAACTGACTTAAGCGATTGACAGAAAAAGCAATGTCTAGCCGAGTATAACACAAATACTGAAGAGAGCCGATAACACTTCTGTATAATTTTGGATCAGCAAAAGGATCACTGTCAATAGCATGTAACTCAATATTAGAGACCATTGGAATAGGACAAGAATTTGCATTAAGCATCTTAGTTTTTGATAGTAGATTATGAATGTATTTCTACTGTGAAAGCAATAACCCGTTGGATGTATGATGAAATTCCACACCAAGAAAATAAGATATTTCACCTAGAACTTTAAGAGAAAAAACTGAACTCATTTGCACAATAAGCTATTAAAGAACAATCTCATTTGACCCAGTCAGCAACAAATCATCAGCATAGCTTAAAAGACAACAAATATCATGTTCATCTTTGTGGATGAAAAGATAAGAATCAGCTTTAGAAGTAGTAAAACCCAGAGAACATAAATGAGCACTCAGTTTTTGAAACCACGCATAAAGGGCTTATTTAAGACCATAAATGGCCTTTTTAAGTCTACAAACTAGTGGACTTCCATTACTATCAAGCTGAACAAAACCTGAAGGTTGTTCCATGAATACTTCTCCTGTTAAATCACTATTTAAAAAGGCATTGTTGAAATCAATTTGATGTAATTCCTACTTGTTCGTTACAGCCAAACTTAGAAGAACGTGAACTGTTGCTGCTTTAACTATTGGACTAAAAGTATCATGATAGTCAGATCCTGCCTCTTAAGAATAGCCTTTGGTAACAAGTCTACCTTTATACCTAGCAACTAATCCATCAAGATGTGTTTTGACTTTGAACAGCCAGCAACAACCAATAATATTCCTATTGCCAGGATTGGGAACAAGATCTCATGATTGAAACTTAACTAAGGCAGCATATTCATCTTGTATAGCTTGTTTCCATTGAGGATGAGTAAGAGCTTCATCTATTGTTTTTGAATAGGAATATTTTCTACTACTGAGTACGTCCTAGGCTTGAAAATACCAACTTTACTGTGGGTAACCATTTTATGAGCATTGACTAGTGGGGGAGTTGAGGAGTTAGTGAGAACAGGAGATGAAGTAATGGTAGTTAAGGAAGGATTTGTGGAGACAGCAGGCATAGGTAAAGGTGAAATCTCAAGAGTTGATTGGCTCAAATTTAGTGAAGATGAAGTGGCAGAAGATAATAAGGAAGAATTTGGTGAATGAGAAGTAGAGGTAATGGATAATATAGAAGGTTGCGGTACGAGTGATGAGATGGGTAAATCTGGAATAGAACTTGTTGAGCTTCTGACACTAAATTGGACATGACCAGGAAACTTGTGCTCATTGAAAACAACATGACAGGTAATATACAGCCTGCCAGTAGCCTTGTCAAGACATTTATAGCCCTTATGTGTTGAACTATATCCTAAAAATACACATGCAACAGACCTGTAGGATAATTTATGTTTATTATAAGGGCGCATCAAAGGGAGGCACTCGCATCCAAAAACTTTAAGAATAGTGTAATCAGGTGCTTTGTGATATAGCTATTCATAAGGTGTTAAACCACCCAAAACAGCAGAAGGCAATCTATTAAGTAAAAAGTCGCTGCCAAGAAAGCATCTCCCCAATAATACAAGGGTAAAGAGGCATTTGCAAGCAAATTGAGACTAGTCTCGACTACAGATCTGTCTTCTTTCAACTAGACCATTTTGTTCTGATGTGTAGGGGCATGTAAACCTATGCTGAATACCGTAACTATTAAGAAATGAGGTAAACACTAGAAATTCACCCCCATTATTTGTTTGTACATGCCAAATTTTTATACTAAAAAGATTTTCCACAAGCAACTTAAAATCTTTAAAGATACGTAAAGCTTGTGATTTTTTTGATAACAAATAGGTCCAGGAGAACCTACTATATGCATCTAAAAAAGAGATGTAAAATGAAGAACCATTGGACAAAATAGGAGCAGGACCCCACAAGTCAATTTCTATTATTGCAAAAGATGAGTATACACTGTAGTTGAAGCCTTAAAAGGCAATTTATAACTTTTGCCCATTTTACAAGTAACATAAGAGAAATCCTCAGTCTTATTAGCAGAAAAAGTGATGTGTGCATATTAAAGAACATACTTGATAGTGTCCATATGTAGATGATCGAGTCTGCAGTACTAGAGTAGCAGAGAATCCAAAGCACTAACATGATAACACGAGCCTAAAGAAAAAGAAGAAACAGCAGCAGAGTGATTGCCCGTAGAGAAACATGAAGTATTATTAGCTGATTGTGTATATAGTGTATACATGCCAGCACATTCAAGACCAGTCATGAGAATTCGCCTAATTTGTAAATCCTTAACAAACACACCGTGAGGAAAGAATTTAATGGATACACCATTCTCTTTTGTAGCTTGAGAAATAGAAACAAGGTTGTTTTGTATAGAAGGTATACACAATACTCTATTCATATGTAAACGAGAATTAGATGAATCCAAATATGTATTGCCTATGTGAGAGATAAGAAGAAATACACTACCACTAACTATGACATTACTAGTTCCTTGAGGCGCTACAGCATTTTAAAAATGAGCAGTTGAATTAGATATGTTCTGAGTAGCACCAGAATCTAAGTACCAAGCATCATCAGCAATGACTTTTGGAGAGGCAATAAAAGCTTGAGCAATATTCACGTTAAGGGAAGCAGGAGGTGGAGCAGCTACAGGAGTGACGGTGGATGCAATATTTTGACCACTAGTAGGCATCACATTAGAGGAAGCACTAGAATCATTAGTAGCAGAAGGTATCATAATAGGAATATGTATTAGGCCAACTATATGAATCAGAGATGGTATAATGTGCTTAAGTGTAGAAGAAATAGGATAAGGGTGAGGCTGATAAGTAAAAGTGTTGTAGGAGGTATTGAACTTGAAATAGCAACGATCAACTATATGGCCCACCTTATTGTAGATCTGATAAGTAGGTCAAGAAGGTGCTGTATAAGAACTACGACCTCCGCCCTTTGGAAAAAATAGTGCTCGATAAAAGGGAGGATGACCTCTTCTAGCAGAATAAGCTTGAGCATGAAACGTATAAGAATCTTCTTCAGGATAATCCTAGTTCTATGATGCTGAAGTCGTATACTGAGCCTGTGCAACTGAGTTACTTAGAAAATTCTTTTGATGCGCCTCAGAATCAAGAAGCATTATAGATACTATGTCTAAATCAAAATGTGGCTTAGAAGCATTTATAATAGCAATAATAGATTCATATTCAGCGATAAGACCATTCAGGATATAAGAGATATGAGAGGATTCTTAGACTGGTTCACCAAGAAGAGCAAGATGATTGCAAATTGATTTGAAATTAGGTAGATAATCTCTCATACTGATTTCTCCTTTTCATTAATTAGTAAGAAGATTTTGATGATACAAAATCTTGGAATCTGATTTTGTAGAGTATAGATGATTAATCTTTGACTAAATCTGAGCAGCTGTTTCCAAATCGACAAGTTCAGGTAGAACACTTAATGTTACTGAGGCTAACAGCCATGAGGCCAAGACAGAATCAAGTTGTTCATAAATCTCGAATGTAGAATTGGTGACTTCACGTCCATGATTATCATGCAACGTCTTCGGTGGCACTTGAATAGATCCATCAAGGAAAAAAGCAAGACGATGTTGTTTAATCATGAAAAAAGCTTGCTGTTTCCAAATGAGATAGTTGGAGTCATCAAGCTTTACTGTTATCTTCTTGTTAGTGAAGCTTCGAGACAAGACACTAAAAACAATTTCTGGAACAATAGATGTATCTCTAAAAGTAGACATTGTTTTGTCGATCTATCAATCTTCAGACGGGAGATAGTCTGACATCAATGTCACCGTAGTTTAGTATAACTGGATCGGAGCTATGCTTGAGCACAAAGGCTCTGATACCATGCCAAATACTTCAAGAAATAGTAATGACAAAGAATGAAATCATATTATTTTTGTAGAAAGAAGTGCAACTTATATATAGAGAGCTAAGTATTGAACTAATCATGACATGTATCTCAACTAATATAACAATAGTTAAACAGATTAACAACCTTTAGTTATACTCTAACAAATAGAACTTTATACTATTAATCTTTTATTCCTTTCACTTTACCCAAGAACGAATAGTTTTCAACACGATGCATGTATATACTTTTTGTTGCAAATTAAGACATAGTAAAAGGTATCAGTACAATTTCTCAAATGTATCATTCTCATGACTTGTGCATTAGATATTTTAAAGAATTATACCTTATTTTGTTCGATTGATGACCAACTTTTAAATAATGAACAATTTATTAATATGTTATTTACTGAACAAAACATTATTTACGTAAGAGGAACTTTAAAATGTATATACACATATAGGGTGACAAATTTGATGTAGCATACCTCAGATATTGTATAGTCACGCATTCTCTCTTTAGAAACAGTGACATTGGTCTCTTCATGACTAGTGGCCCTCAATTTATCCAAAAAAACAATAGACTTGAGCCCAAGAAGAAGCACGTGTTCTGCCATGGCTTTAAAGTATCTCTTTGGAATTATCTCATAAAAGTGGAGATGATGATAGCTTCTACATAGGTGAAGAAATGGGTTTATGGTATTCTCTACAAATGCTAATCAAAGTTAGTGCTCTAAAAAGTTCTATTTATAGTGTGGGAAGTGTAATATGATCCCCCTCTTATAACTATCAAATATATATTCTAGCTACTAGCAGTTATATACTTCTCTCTATTCCAAAGAGAGAAGGCCTCCTAAAATAAAAAAATAAATGAGCAAAGACAGAAGTCACATAATAGAGCACAATAATTCTTGTAACCTCCTTTTTTACTTTGTTTGCTTCAGTTTCATAAATCTAGTACTATAAATAGGACCTTTGTTCCTGTGTAATGCATCTCAGATTGAAAATAATAAATAAGTGTTTGTTTCCCATTTGTTTTTTGAGCCATTTTGGTATCAGAGTAGGTTCAGAGAGCGAGAGAGTGAGTTACAATTGAGGAAGTACGTCAGAGAAGAGAGAGATTTAGAGGACGAGTCCTTAATGTCTTCGCGTTTTGCAATCTAGGTGTTTTCTCGAAAAATTGACATCACCATCATGCTAAAAAAGTCCAAAAACGTGGAAGAAAAGGTTCCCCGTCATCGAAAAATCATCCACACACCATCATGCGCCACAGTCGAAACTCCACGCTCCTCATCGCCATCACGCACCTTCTGTAGATAGAAGATGATGACATCATCTGCCATATCATCGATTTGACCGGTCAACGACATGTCAGTCTAAAAAAATTTCGCCACGTCCTCCTGCCTAGTCAGCCATATTTTTTGAAATTACATTTTTACCCAAATCTTTTCACATTTTCGTGTTTGACCCCTGAACTTTCTAAAATTTCATATTGACCCTAAAAATTTTGAATTTTCATGTTGACCCCAAATATTTCCTAAAATTACACTTTACCCCTTAACTTAACCTAAATTTCATGTTGACCCCTATATTTTTTATAAATTACACTTTAACCCTTATACTCCTAAATTTTCTATTTTTGCCCTTAGACTTTCTAAAATTCCCATTTTGCCCCTATACTTTCTAAAATTCTCATTTTACCCCTATATCCTTTCAACATTTCCATTTTGCACCTCAATCATTCTAATATCCCTAGCCTTAACACCTATCTAAATGTCTCCAAGACGCAGGCATGTATATGAGGTTGAGATGGAAGAGATAAGATATAAGATACAAAAGTTAGAAGCTACTATAGAAATGTAGTGAACTCTGTTAAACAATAATAGAGAAAACTTAGAAGGAGATTTGGGAAGCAATAGTTCATCATCCACTGACAACCGTTGCTGTCTATGACAACAACAATTCCACCTTAATGACATTAAAGTAGACATTCTTGATTCTTAGGGAAGACTCTAGCTAGAAAAGTTCATAGACTGGCTTCAAATTATTAAATGAGTATTTAAATATAAGGAGATTTTAGATGTGTAGAAAGTTAAGATTGTCGTCCTCAAACTCAAGAAACATGCTTCCCTTTGGTGGGAAAGCCTCATATGGAAGCAAAAACGTGAGGAAAAGCAGAAGATTGAGACTTGGGAGAAAATGAGACGCTAGCTCATTAAGAAATTTTTGCCAGATCATTACTACCAATATAACTTTATCCAGCTGTAAAATCTTTGACAGAGGTCTTTATCTGTCAAAGAATACACTAGAGAATTTGAACAACTCATGATAAAGTCTGACATTCAGGAGAAGGAGAAGAAAATAATAGCCCGATACCTTGTAGGCTTAAACACAAATATCAGTCATCCAATTCAACTTACAGTATTGGATCTTGGATAATGTCATTCGTCTAGCCATGTGAGTTGAGAAGTAAAAGCCTGTAAGGTAAAATTTCAGCAGATCAACTCCTCAAGCAAGCTGCAATCTAGTGCTATGTGCAAACCATCACCCAATACTGCCAAGGAATCTAGCTCTAAAGTAATCAAATGCTTTAAATGTCAAGGATTTGGCCATATTGCTATGGATTGTCCTACTCAAAGGGTTGTCACCATTAGAGAAGGACAAGAGTATAAAGCATCTAAAGAAGATGAGGAGGAGACTAAGTTTTATGGCACTGATCCTGTAGAGGTCACGTCTATTGACCAGGGTAAAGTATTAGTACTTAGATGAAGCCTACATACAATTGTAGTCAAAGAAGAACCTTAGCTACGATGCAACATTTTTCACACTCATTGCACAGCCCAAGGAAAAGTTTGTAATGTCATAATTGACAGTAGAAGCTGTGAAAATGTAGTATCTGACTACATAGTGGGGAAATTAAAGTTGGTAACATAAGACCATCCACAACCTTACAAGCTTCACTAGCTCAATAAAGGGAATGAGGTAAAATTTTCTAAACAATAGCTCATGACCTTTTCTATTAGGAATCGATATTGTGATGAAGTTTTATATGATGTTGTTCCTATAGATGCATGCTACCTTCCCTTGGGGAGACTATAGAAATGTGATTAATATGCTATGCACAACAAGCGTTCAAACACCTATTCTTGTACAAAAGATGGTGTCAAGTTCACACTAGCACCTCTATCACCTAGCGAGATTAGCCAATCTTTAAGGAAATTTAATGCCTCTAAGCCATTGGTGTCTTTGATGACTAAGGGGGAATTTAAGGTGATGAAGTCTGAAGCCTAAATGAAGAGCTTTATTCTTGTGCTTGAGGTGAACGATAAGTCTTCCAATCCACCAAGAGTCATTCTGTTATTATCAAAATTTTCAAATGTAATATCTGATGAGATATCATCAGGGTTGCCTCCCATTCGAGACATATAGCATGCTATTGACTTTGTTCTAAGAGCATTCATTCCTACCAAGCCTGCCTACAGGATGAGTCCCTAAGGACATGCCGAAGTCCAATGGCAAGTTGAAGAGTTGTTGAAGAAAGGGTTAGTTTGAGAAAGTATCAACTCTTATGCCGTACCTATTCTTTTAGTACCTAAAAAGGATTGGAGTTGAAGAATTTGAATTGACTGTTAAGCTATCAACAAGATCACAATTAAGTATCATTTTTTGATGCCTTAACTTGATAATATGCTAGACTAGTTATATTAGGCCACTACCTTTCAAAAATTGACCTCCATAGTGGGTACCACCAAATTAGAATTCGGCCAGGAGATAAGTAAAAAACTACTTTCAAGGCCAGAGATGGCTTATATGAGTAGAATGTGATGCCTTTCAAGTTAACAAATATCCTTAGCACATTTATGCGCTTGATGAATCAGGTATTGAGACCCTTCATTAGTAAATTTGTTGTTGTGTACTTTGACAATATTCTTATTTACAGCAAGAGTCAAGAAGAACATTTAGATCACTTGCAAGAAGTTTTGCAAGCTTTGCGTGAACAGAAGTTTTATGCTAATCCCAAGAAATACACCTTTCTCACTAGTAAAGTTGTGTTCTTGGGTTACATCATTACCGCAAAGGGTGTTTGAGTTGATCTAAGAAAAGTTGCAGCCACCGACAGTTGGCTAATTCTAAAATCTATCCAGGAGGTTCGAAGCTTTCATAGATTAGCTTCTTTCTATAGGAGGTTCATCCACAATTTTAGCTCTGTTGTTGCACCACTTATAGATTGCACCAAAGGAGAGAAATTTTAGTAGATAGAGCAAGCTTAGAAAAGCTTTGAGGAGCTTAAGAAGAAGTTGATTGAAGCTTCTGTCCTAGTTCTTCCTAATTTTGACCAAGTATTTGAAGTTAGTTGTGATACTTTTAACATCGGTATTGGTGCTGTCTTAAGCCAGGAAGGCCATCCCATTTCCTTTTTTAGTGAGAAGCTCAACAATGCCAAGCTTATATATTCTACCTATGATAAAGAATTTTATGTCATTGTACGAGCTCTCCAACATTGGAGTCATTATCTCTTGAATAAAGAGTTCACACTCTTTTCTGATCATGAGCCTCTCAAGTATTTGAATTCTCAGCAAAAGATTAGTCATAGACATACCCGTTGGAGTGAATTTTTGCAATCTTATCCATTCCTTATCAAGCCTAAGGCTGGAACTTTAAATTCTGTGGCTGATGCTCTTAGCCGTCGACATGTGCTACTTATAATACTATAGACCAAAGTTGTTGGGTTTGACCTTGTCAAAGAATTGTATCAAGATGATCCTAATTTTTGAGGAATATGGAAAGCAACTATAAATCAACCTTTCTACTAGTTCTATAGACAAGATAGGTTTCTATTTCGATACAAAACCCTATATATTCCATGGGGTTTTCCTTGAGAAAAGCCATAACTTGGGAAGCCTATAACAGTGGATTGGCTAGACATTTTAGATGGGATAAAAATAATTGACCTAGTGAAGGAGAACTTTTAATGGCCTTGACTTGAACGGGATGTCAACAGGCATATATAGAGATTTAGAATTTGCCACTTGGCTAAATCTAAGAGTTAGAATACTGGATTATACATGCCTTTGCCAATTTCAGAAGCACCTTAGGAAGATGTGACTATGGATTTTGTTCTAGGTTTACCATGAACTCAGAGGCAAAAAGATTCTATCATGGTAGTTGTGGATTGTTTCTAAAAAATGGCTCATTTCATTCCATGCTAGAAAACCAACAATGCTGTTCAAGTAGTAGACTTGTACTTTAAAGAGATTGTGTGTCTTTATGGAATTCTTAAGACTATCACTTCTAACCATGATGTGAAGTTTCTTAGCTACTTTTGGTAGATGTTATGAAAAATGATGGGAACTAAGCTCCAATTTAACAGCACTAGTTACCCCCAGGCAGATGGTCAAATTGAAGCTATAAACAGGATTCTTGGTGACCTTCTTTGCAATTTCATTGGGAAGAATTTGAAATAGTAAGATCTCATCCTTGCTCAAGTTGAATTTGCCTACAATAACTCTGTCAACAAGCAACTAGGAAATGTCCGTTCATAGTTGTTTATGGCACTCGTCTACTTGACTTGACTCCTTCACTTGATAAGCATCAATATAGTTCTGATGCTGACCAAAGGGCTAAGGAAATCAAGAAGTTGCATGAACAAGTTCCTGTATGAATATAAAAGTAGAACTTGAGATATAAGACTCAACGTGACAAGCATAAGAAGTATCAAACTTTTAATGTGGGTGATTTAGTTTGGATACATTTACAAAATCAATGATTCCTAAACAACCAAATGCCAAGCTATCCGCAAGAGTTGATGGTCCGTTCAAGATAATACGAAAGATCAATAATAATACTTACAAGGTAGAATTACATGGTTCTTATGGTGTATCTACCACCTTCAATGTTGCTGATCTATCTCCTTACATTGACGAAGATGATGAATTTGACTCAAGGGTAAGTTCCGTCCAACTCGGGGAGGATGAAATGGAAAAATAAAAGAGCAAAAATGAAAGTCACATAATGGAGTACAATAAACTCTTGTAACCTCTGTAACCTTCCCTTAATTCTTATGACCTCCCTTTTACTTTGTTTGCTTTAATTTCAAGATTCTAGTACTATAAATAGGACCTTTGTTGCCTGTGTAAAGCATCTCATATTGAAAAGAATAAACAAGTATTTGTTTCCCATTTGGTTTCTGAGCCACCTTCAGGAAAAGCAACTTCCAATATTATTTTCAATTTGTCACATCCTTTAATTTTAAAAGTCTTTAGTTTTAGGAGCAATATTTGTAACATCCCAATTTAAATTTTAATAGTTAATTTGGGTTAATAGAAATTTTGAAAAATATTTAGAGGTAAGTAAATTAGTAGGAGATAATTATTAAATCTAACTTAGGATATAATTATAATTAAAATAAAAAAATTAATTAAAAAAATTTAAAAAAAATAAAAAAATATTATTAAAATATTATTATTATTATAAAAAAGAGAAAAGGTATGGGAAAAAAAAAACAAACAAAACGAGAAGAACAAGAAAACTTTTGGCGTGCATGTGTAATCATTATATTTATATAATAATAATAATAAAAAAAAAGAAAGAAGAGAGAGGAAAGAGGAAAATAATTTAAAAAAATTTATGGGACCCACATTCATTTTTTTAAAAAACCACCGTTCTCTTCTCATTTTTCCTTCATTTCCTTTCTTTTCATGTGTGAACAGAGAGAGCGTCCGTGAGTGCAAGTTCGCCGGTGTGAAAGATCTGAATTTTTAAGGTAAGAGTTTTTAATAGGATATTTAGGGTGTGATTTTAAGTTTTTCAAGACTAAGTAAGTGTTCTAAAAAATTTTCTTAGTCATCCTTCCTCTTTCGTTTCTGAATTTGTGGTGGTAGAAAATTTAGGATCTGGAAGAGAAATGAATTTATGTTGAATAAATATGATTTATGAGGTTATTAGTAGTATAATAAATGTTCTAGAGTATAAATTTGTTGATGATCTTTGAATTTGTGGCTTATGGATCAAATTCTAAACTAGACTGAAATATATATTGATTTATTGAGATTTAGATGATTATTTAGGATGAGAAATGAATTATTATGGCTATAGGATTATGATTCTAAGCTAGAGATTCAATTTTTAATTTTTGGATATTTTAGGTGCAAATTTATGAAATAAAAAGAAAATTTTGATAATAGAAATTAGTTTAGAAGTTGATTTTTAGATTATTAATGTTTATTGATGAGTAAAAGAGGAGTTAAAAATTTTACTTAATAGTATTAACTCTAGATTTGTATTAAGATTGAGATTAGGAATTATGTTATATTTTTAATTCTATTATTAGAATTATTTTATTAGTTTCAAAAATTGAAACTAATATTTATAAATAATATATCATTTGCAGATTGTATTATTGGTGAAGATTATGGTGGGAGAGAAATTATAAGGAATAATTTATTGAAAAAGCCACGAGGTAACCATGCTTTTAATTTGTGATTAGTGTTACTTCATGTTAATTGGGTGATTATTGAGAAAATTATGAATTTTATAATATTGTATAATTGTGCAATATTATTATGAATTTCTTTAATTATTGTGGGAGGTGTTGGGAGACTTGCTATTGTTGTTGTATTTATGTGCCACGTGGTACGCCCCTATTGGAGCTCAATAGGTGGTTTGTAAGGGCTCGGGCTAATCTACCTTTGGCCGGGTAATTTAGCACCGAGTGAGGGCTACGGCTCGAGGTTAATGGAGGGATATAAGGATAGTTATTTGTGTGTATTATATATTTCTTATATTTTGTTGGAATTATATATTTTTAATTCTCACTTACTAAGCCCACACTTAACTGTTTGTATATACTATCATAAATTGGCTATGGTTACTGAGACTTTGAGTCTTATTATGTGGTTAACAATTTTTAGGAGAAGAGCCACGAGTGACACGTAGAGGAGTCCCAGAGGCTTAGTGGCATAGATCCACTGTCTCTTTTGGGTATTTGATTTATGATTTATAATGTGTTATATTGCCAATATTAGGGCTTTTGTTTATTATCAATTATATGAATATATAAATGTAATCATGCCTTTCAAACTATTTCTATTTTTGGTACAATTTGGATGACTATAATTTTAATATTTGGTTTACTTTGGATTGGTTAAAATGGCATGATTATAAGGTCAAATAACTGGCTTATGTTGAAAATTGATTAAATTGCTTATTTTACTTGTTGGGAGTATAAGGATGGACAAATGTGATTTAGTTTACTTGTTGGAAGTATAAGGATGGACAAATGTGATTTAGCCTAATGGCATGTGGGAGGTAAAAATTTATCTGAAATGTTATATTGTATGAGTTGAAGCCAATTATAAAATATTTTATATTAAAATTATTGGTATAAAAATGTGTTGGGTGGCTATAACCCAACTATGGTTGAGTTAAATTATTTTTTTAAAAAAATTAGTGTGTTACAATATTGATTCATAACTCTTTTACTTCATTGACTATTTCCCCGTCTAAACTCTAATATATTATGATGTATTCTAACGTATTGAGAGTGAATGTCTAGATACATTATCTAGCTCAAAGCATCTTGACATGGAACCATCATTATCAAAATAATATGATAGGTCCATATCAAAAGATATTTGATATCTAGGTAATGCAAAAGCAAATTCATTTTGAGAAAGCACACATGTATCTTCATTGTTACACTTATTACAAATGAAATTTAACTCTTCTAGCTGTAAACATCATTCAATCACATCAAAAGGATTACTCTTTTCAAATTTACAATATTCAAACTCCTAGACTTCCAATTTCTTTAGTTTCAAAATATCCCTTGGTACTTCAGTGAATGAACAATCATTCAACCAAAGACTATCAAGACTTGGCAAGTTTCCTAGGATAGAGATCTTATTAGCAGCATGGACGTAAATCACGAGTTGCTTGAGTCATGCCCAAAAGGACACTATCCTTAAGAACTATTCTAGAATACTGAAATGACAGACTGGCAGCTCCCTAGGATTAAACAAGCACTTCCTACACAATGCAAGGACACGGAACAACAGTAGTAATAGAAACAAACTCACACAAATGGAGGAGGAGAAGAATGCCCTGAAAGCTCAAGAGGTAGGCAAGTTGTTCAGTCTGAATACATGCCTATATATAGGCCAGATCTTGGACTTGAACGTTAGGCATTCAACCACCAGAGTAAAGGCTTGGTTACATACTCATAAAGCAACATAATGCCTCGGTTACATAAACATAAACATGTTTAAGCATTTGTTTGGAAACTTTGGGGGAACAAACATGTTAGGAATTTAGTCATTTATTTCAGAATTTGGTTGATGGCAAAAAAATGCTCATAGTTTGAATTCAATTCTAGATAGCCAAAAAATGAGATTTTTTAAAAAGCTCATGTAAATAAATAATTATTTATTTTTTAAAAAATAATTTGATAAAAGGAACCCAGTGCCTCTTGAACTCACGCAGAGGGGGGCGAATCGGTTGATTTCAACTACGATTACCCTGAGTTGGCATGTTTCATGTGCATGAGCCCACTTCTCCTCTAAGCCTATTTTACTAGCTCATTTCATTTCTTAGTATTTATACACTAGGAGAGTTCTTCATTTAGGCAATGTGAGACTTTTGACACACATAATAATTCCCCACATGTGTCAAAAGGATTTATTTTCATTGAAGTTATTCACACGAAGGATAATCACTTTGAATTTGGTGTCTGTTGACTTAAACCAAACCTAGACTAATAAAACTTAGCACACAAAAAAGTTACTGTAACTTTGTTATTGAACCAACATATCTTCAGTGTATACTAGAGGTCTTATTAATCAGATTATACCCCTACAGTCTCTACTATTAATTACGGTTTTGCATGTTATCAGCCATGCACGTGCTTGGTTTTAATAAATGCTATAGAGATTTTGCCATGATCTTATAGGAGCGGCCCCACTCCATATTTGTAGTGTATCTGTAATAAATATACCATTTATAAAGATTATGAAAATATTAAGAGCTTTTACTCAACCTCCATTTAATGCATTCTAGCACTTTTTCAAGCCGTAGGAAGAGACAAAAATTTAGTGCTAGCAAAACTAACAAGTGACTTGTTCTTACCCATTGAACCTTCTTTATGGGATCTCTAACCACAAAGGTTGGGTTGCCATCATTATTAATTTCAAACTGGCTTAAGTCCCATTTCCCTTGACGTTTCAATAATAAATTTCTTTCATAGGAGCTTAGTTAACAGATCCACTAGATTTAACTTTGATCTTACATAATCGATTGGGATGATCCCATTTTTAGCAGTTTCTTTATAATATTATGTCTCAATCAAATATGTCTACTTTTGCCATTGAAGGTCTTATTGTTAGCTGTTGCTATTGTAGACTGGCTATCACAATGTAAAGACACTAATGGTGTGGGCTTTTTACCTATTGGAATACTTGCTAAGAAGTTTTTCAACCACTCAGCCTCAGTTTCAGCCAGCTCCATGGCAATAAATTTAGAATCCTTTGAGGATTTTGTATTGATTGTCTGTTTTGCATATTTCCAAGTTATCAGACCACCACTAAGAGTGAATATATAACCACTAGTAGATTGTCTCTTCTGAATTTGAGATCCAATTAACATCACTGTATCTTTCCAATATAGTAGGAAATCCACTATATAATATACCATAATTCATGGTACCTCTCAGATATCTCAAGACTCTCACCAGAGCCTCCTAATATTTACTACCTGGACAGTAGGTATATTTGCTCAATCTCCCTATAGCATAAGCTATATCAAGTATGGTAAAATTCATCAAATGCAACAGACTCCTAATAATCTGTGCATACACAGATTAAGCAACTGAGTCACCCTTGTATTTTTTAATTGCGCACTCGAATCATAAGGAGTACTCAGAGGAGCTTCTTCAAGATGTCCAAACTTCCTAAGAATTTTCTCAACATAATGTTATTGGAAAAGCAAAATCTCATTTTCATTCTTTATGATCTTTACACATAAGATTACCTTGGCTTCATCGATATCTTTCCTATCAAAGTTTAAAGAAAGAAATTTTTTTTGTTTCATTAACAACACACATACTAGAGTTAAAGAATAGCATGTTATCCACATATAAGCATATAATCACATAGTCATTATTCACAAGCTTTGTATAAACACATCTTTCTACTTCAACAGTAGAAAATCCATCATTTGTCAAAATTTGATCAAGTTTCCCATGCCATTACTTAGGTTCTTGTTTTAAGCCATACAAAGACTTGACAAGTTTACAAACTTTATTTTCTTGCCCAGGAATCACACATCCCTTAGGCTGTACCATGTAAATTTTTTCTTTCAAATCACCATTTAAAAATGCAGTTTTAACATCTATTTAGTGAACAAAAAGCTTGTAAATTGAAGCCAATGAATTAAGAATTCTTATAGAAAAAATTATAGTCACATGAGAAAATGTGTCAAAATAATCAATATTTTCCTTTTGAGTAAAACCCATAGCTACAAGCCTTGCTTTATATTTATCAATTGAACCATTTGGAAAATATTTTTTCTTAAAAATCTATTTACACCCAATAGCCTTACCTTCTTAGGGAAAATATGCTAAAACCCAAGTTTTATTTTTCCTTAAAGAATCAATTTCAATTTCAATTACTTCTTTCTAAAATTTAGCATTAGGAGAAGAAACAGCTTCATAAAAATTTAATGGTTTATCCAAAACTTGTTTCTTTTTTTTTCCTTTTACTTCTCCTTAAAACTAATTCCTCATTTGAATTTTGTTCAAACTCTAAATTCTCAAAAAGTTTAGAAACATGCTCAATTTTTAAGGGAAAAATATGTTCAAAAAATTCAGCATCCTTAGTCTCTACAATTGTGCTTTGGTCTAAAACATCACTTTTCAAAAATAAAAAGCAATAAGCTGCACTTTGTTTAGCATACCCAATAAACATACAATCAGAAGTTTTAGAACCAATTTTTCTCTTTTTGGGATCAGGCAATATAACTTTTACAAGATACCCCCACACTTTAAATGTTGAGTAGCTCGCACTATCACGATTAAATGTTGAGTAGCTCGCACTATCCCTCCAATCATTTGCATCATTCCTTGTCTACCCATGCATGGTCCAACAAGTATAAGTTGGATCAATCCCATTACAGATTAAATGATATTTCAATTCTATTGGCTTTACTCTTTTTCCATAGCAACATTTCAAACAAGGACATATGACTCCAATGGGGTCTTGATCACAACAAAATGCAAATTCAATGAATTCATCCACACCATCCTAATATTCTCTAGATAGTTGATTAGCCGACATCCACTTATGATCCATATCACTAATATGATTATCAAAATTTAATAAACAAAAGACTTAGATTTCTATAAAACAAAATTCAACCTCATCTTCCTTAAAAGAAGAACCTCCCAAATGATCAAACAATCAAATTCCACAACACAATACATTTAAACTAAAAAAATCAATTCATCCAAATAAAAATTTAGTAGCATAATGCATCTAAATTCTGTCAATCAATTGTAATTTAATTGATAACAATAATCTCCCTTAAAAGTATATTTCATAAATAAAATAAAAATGTTCAAGTAGTTTCCTCAACTTTAATCTAATTATCAACTACAAATACTCCATAATTCTAATATAAATAACTCCAATTCATATATTATCTATAATATTGATTATTAAAAAATATATATATGAAATTTATTCTCAAATATATATAAATATATCAATATATTACATTATAAATTAATTATTAAAAAATACCTTCACAGTGTAGTCTTCACGGCAGAAAACGGAAGTCTTCACGGCAGTAGCGGACGTCTTTGCAGCGTTGCTTCCTCGGCTGTACAGCAATGACACACGGCTGCAACGGAGGTCTTCACAGCGTCACTTCCTCCGGTGTACAGCAGCTGCACAGATCTAGAACAGCAATGCATATTTGGAATAGTGATGCAGGAGATGGCGGTGACGGTGACGGTAGCGTAAAAACAGAGACAGATGGTGCGACATGACACAGAAATGAACGAATAGCGACGAACACTAATCTGGAATAACGAACAGCAGCAGATGACAATTTGGAACAGTGAACAGTGGTGAACAACGATCTGGAACAGCGAATAGCGGCGGACGATGATCTGGAACAGCGAACAGCGACGGAAGATAGACTGATACAGCGATGATCTGGAACTCGTTGGGAACGTACAACCTCAGCAAATGAGAGAGAGGTTTGAAAGAAACTCATGAATAGGGAAAAGAAAACTAATGGGAGGCAGAGATATAAAAGACCACCTCTTCCGGAGCGCTCGTCAAAGAGCGCTCCAGAAGATCTCTCTTTCGAAGCGCTCGTCAGAAGAACAACTCTTTCGGAGTGCTCATTAAAAGAGCACTCTGGAAGATGAGCTCTTGCGGAGCGCTCATTCCAAGAGCGCTCCGAAAGAGTTGATCTTTGGAGCGCTCTTTGAAGAGCGCTCCGGAAGATAGTCTTCCGGAGCACTTAACTACGAGCGCTCCCAAAGGTCTTTTTAAATTTTTTATAATATTCTATTTATATTAATTAGGGGCATTATCTTATTGAAAAGTCCTGACATACAGGAGCACTTATTTAGAAAAGTGCTTCGGTAAATTCCGCATTCACATTTTAGAGTGCTTTTTAAAGAAGCGCTCCTAAATACCCGCTCCTAAAGATATATTCTATAGTAGTGAAATCACTAAAATTAGTATGAATTAAAGACAGTAATTCAGATTTTCTTTTGCTAGAAAAATGAGGTTTTTTACTTTGTTTAGTTTCTACACATACTTCACATTTTCCAAAATCATTGTTTTTAATTTCAGAAAGCATTCCAAGTTGTCGCATGCTATTTATATAACCTTTATTAGCGTGACCTAGTCTAGCATGCCACAAATCAAAGGAGTCAATCATATAGATAGGCATATACTCAGAAGATGCAGTCTTATTCATTTCATAATCCCTGATTACAACACCCTTTCCCTACAAATACATTATTCTTTGTCATTACAATCTTGTCAGATTCAAATGACACTTTAATCCCAACTTTCCTTAACAGAGCAACTGAAATCAAGTTTGCTCTAACTTTTGGCACATGTAGAATATTGTTTAGAGCCAGAGTCTTTCCTGATGTGAGCTTTAAGACCACTTTCCCTTTTTCTTAAACTTTGGCAGTTCAGGAATCAGTAAGGTAAACATAGTCTTCCCTTCCTTTACAGGATCATAAGAGGTAAATATCTCCCAATTAGCACATATGTGTCTAGTAGCCCTAGAGTCTACCACCCATTTCTTCACATTAGAAATCAAGAGAGCTTGTGACACCACTATAGCAATGATGTCAACATCTTGTTGTTCCAAATTTACATTTAGTTTTTGAGGCATATTACGGTTCGCTCTCTTCCTATACTGTGATGCATAATGTCCTAGTTTATCATAAACAAAATAGTCTCCTTTTTTTCTTGAAAGAGAGGATAGAAACATTGGGTTTGTAATCAGATTTTCTATTCTTTTTGTCTTTGATTTTAGAGTTATACCTCTTATTGTGAGGCTTTATCTCTACCAGATTGCTTTGGATGTCATCTCTCTAGTTCGAGCTGCATGTACTGCCTTATGGTTGGTGTCTTCGATGATGATGTGAGTAATTAAGTCAGTTAAGGATAGCTGCTTTTATGTTTCAGCTGCTATTTGTAATCATTCCATGATTCTAGCAGTTTCTCAATCAAGATTCCAGCAACGAACTCATCTGGGAGGTTGATATTTTTAGCATGAAGCTCCTCTAACAGCTTGTGATATTCATTGATTTGCTCTTTCACATCCTTATACTCAATCATCCCCCATTTATAGTAGTTTCCCACAACAAACTTTTGTTTGTCAGCATCCACAGCAGTGTACTTTGTCACTAGGGACTCCCATATCTTACAAGCTTCCTTGTAGACATAGTAGACATTGAACAAATCATCAGACAAAGTGCTAATGATAGTGTGTCGGCATACCTTATTTGTATGAGTCCATACAACTCTTTGGGCTTGGTCAGTATCAATAGGAGGCTCAGATTGAGCAAGAGCAGTAGCTACACCATGCGTGTCAAGAATGGTGAAGACTCATTCCTGCCAGCATTTAAAGTTCTTCTTGTCAAAGACCTCTATCTTTGATATGTCTAGGAATGGCATCGGTAGGGGGATGATAATAGTAGTAGGGACATACTGATCTCCAGCCAAACTACCAGGCACATCCTCAGGGATGACATTCTCAGCATTACTAGATGCCATTTGGTTGGGTTAGTTCTTAAGATTGTTGGCGGTATGGACACAAATCGTGAGTTGCTTGAGTCGTGCTTGAAAGGATACTATCTTAAGAACTATTTTGGCATACCGGAATGATGGATCGACAGTTCCTTAGGATTAAACAAGCACATCCTGCATAGTGCAAGGACAGAGAACAATAGCAGTAACAGAAATAAACTTAGATAAAGGGAGGAGGAGAAGAATGCCTGGAAAGCTCAAGAGGCTAGTAAGTTATTCAGTCTGAATGCATGCCTATATATAGGCCAGATCTTGGACTCGAACTTTAGGCATTTAACCATCGGAGTAAAGGCTTGGTTACACACTCATAAAGCAGCATAACACCTCGGTTACACAAACATAAAACATGTTTAAGCAGTTGTCTGGAAATGTTAAGGGAACAAACACGTTTAGGAATTTAATCATCTATTTCAGAATCTAGTTAATGGCCAAAAAAATGCTCATGGTTTGAATTCAAACTCCAGATAGCCAAAAAATGAGATTTTTCAAAAAGCTCATGTAAATAAATAATTATTTATTTTTGTAAAAATAATCCAATAAAAGGAACCTAGTGCCTCTTGAACTCATGCACAGGGGGGCAAATCGGCTAATTTCAACTGCAATTGTCTTGAGTTGGCCTATTTTGTGCGTGCGAGCTCACTTCTTTTCCAAACCTATTTTACTAGCCCATTCATTCCTTAGTATTTATACACTAGGAGAGTTCTTCATTTAGGCAATGTGGGACTTTTGACACACACGACAGATCTCATCTAAGATAAAACTCGTATGGGCGAGAAATTGAATATCCTTTAATGATTGAAGTTAATATAATAATGGTAGAGCTAAACAAATTTCATGGCCGCAAGCATTATGTAAAGACACAACCTTAAGCCTTGTCATCTTTGTAAAGAATGCACCCAAGACTTTCAAATCTTTTGAACTATCCAGAAGTATTAACAAAACTTACAATTTCTTTCCATCAAATTCATTAAGAAAATTATCATTCTTCCAAAACAAATATCTCAAGTTTTTTTTTTTATATAGGCATTTCCAAATCCTCGATAGACTGAAAATCTTTATATCCTATCCAGAAGGCCATATCATGAACCAAACCATTCATCTTTACACATCCCTTCTTATCATTCAACAATAAAGAAAAATCTATGAGTTCCATTATAGCTACATGTACTTGAAAATAGCCCAATCCTTTACCAATTTTGGTTAAAAGTCCTATAGGAATTTTAAAATCTTCTGGGAACAAGAAGATATTAGAAGGTAACGGAAGTAAAAGAAAGGAATATAAATGGAGTAGGCACGACTTTAATTAAAATAGTTATTTAGAATAGAAGGGTTGCATAACTCAAATCAATTTATTCCATTCAAATAATTTATCCAAAAATATTCTCATATATGATAATAACACAATAATCCAATTCTACTTCCTAACTATCATGCTCGCATCAAACAATTAGGAGATGCATCACTCATAAAGAAATCTATTCATTAAAACTAGCTTGTTTGATAGGATTAGTTTCAAAACAACAATTTCAAAATTTTTCTTTGGTAAGACTTTATTAGAACGATTAACAAATATTGACAAATAGTCTAAGAGGATAAATAAACAATCAAGCACGACTGAAAGCCATAAAACAAGTATGGCATGAGCCATGAAACAAGCACGACATGAGTAATGAAACAAGCGCAAGCACAAAGTCCATGAAACAAGCATGAGTATGATGCTAACGAAACCTGTCAAATTTAAAGGTCTTTTTCTACAATTTCCAATGTCAAATTTTAATTTACCAAACTTGTCAAATTTCACTTCTCCCACACAAATCAATTAAGCTCAAAGAAAAATGAAATTGATTTCTTCATCATGCAGAAACTAACATATAAGGGAGATTATCTAACATGATTTATGCTTTTAATTCACTACCACAAAATAATCTTACAAAAGCATTTATTTTTGGCCTAGGGAGCACTTTGGAAGCGCTCCCATATTTATTTTTATTGAAAAAAAATTCTTTTTCACCATATATTTTATAATTTTCACAATTGTTCAACTCTAATAAATTTTGCGAAACTCATAAATTTTGATAGCATCATCATACCATCAAAAAAATTTCACAAAATAACTTGTCATCCAATACTATTATCACAATTCACACTTGGAACCAAATCTTCTTTTACACGTCAATATACATTTTTTTTTTTTTACTTTGAATCAAAACTCTTATAATCAACATTACCCTATGTCATTCTTCTAACATAACTGATTTATAAGAAATAAAAAAGAAACCATATATGACTACCTAAAGTTGTGTGAAATCATATAAGTAACACGTGAGATCTTAAGAGTTCTATCTAAGACTTTTATCATAATAGACTTTTGTGTGCTCAATGAAGTTAATATTTCCACCTAAACTCCAAAATGTGTGCAGAAGATCTGAACAATTTGAAACACAAGGATTAGAAAGGGAACAAAAAGACTAAACAAAAAATTAGAGAGTAAATACGTACAAGATGAAAAGAAAAGGAGGTTATACTTTTACCTTGTATCTCTCATCATGAGACATCTGAAACGACATGCAAAATTATAAAATGGATAAGTGGAGTTATAAAATTTTAATAATGAGAAGATGAAAGATAGAAGAATAATTTCAAATAGTTATTTTCTAATTCTAAACCAATATGCCTTTTTCCTTTGATACAATTGAATGCTATATATATATATATATATATCAATTATGTTCGGATTCCTCCACACATTACTGTCAAAATGCATGAAATATGCTACTTTATTTATTTATTTATTTATTGAATATATAAATAAACTTTATTAATTAAAAAAAGAAAGATGATTAAAACAAGGGCCCAAAAAAATTAAATCAAATTTGAAGAAATTAGATATTTTAAATGTTTTGACGGAACATATTCAAGAGGAAATCCCGAAATGTATGCTCTTCGCGGATGATATAGTTCTTATAGCAGAGACAAGAGAAGAGGTTAATTGCAAACTTGAGTTATGGAGGAGGACATTGGAGTCGAAAGGTTTTCGTCTGAGTAGAAGTAAGACGGAATATTTATATTGTAAATTTGGTAAAGGACTATTCGAAAATAATTTGGAAGTGAAATTGGGAGATCAAATCATACCTCAAGTGGAAAAGTTTAGATATTTGGGAGCCATTATTCAAAATGATGGCGAAATCAGTGGAGATATTTCACATAGAATTCAAGCTGGGTGGTTTAATTGGAGAAAAGCTAAAGGAGTTATTTGTGACCGTAAGGTGCCTAATAAACTTAAAGGAAAGTTTTATCGTACTGCTATCAGACCGGCAATGTTATATAGTAGTGAATGCTGGGCTCTAACGGGACAGCAAGAGCATAAAGTTGGAGTAGCAGAGATGAGAATGTTACGATGGATGTGCGGACATACACGTAAAGATAAAATTCGAAATGAGCACATACGTGAAAAAGTGAGGGTGGCACCTATTGAGGAAAAAATGGTAGAAAATCGGTTGAGATGGTTTGGGCATGTACAAAGAAGACCAAGGGAGGCACCAGTGAGAAGAGTGGAACATATAACTTTGAGTCCGATTAAGAGAGGTAGAGGAAGGCCTAAGAGAACACTCTTGGAAGTTGTTGAACGTGATCTCTTAATTAATAATATTTCTAAAAGCTTAATAAATGATAGAGCACAATGGCGTCTTGCAATCCATGTAGCCGACCCCACCTAGTGGGATAAAGGCTTGTTGTTGTTGTTGTTGTAGATATTTTGATATAAAGTGATGATGACAAAACTTAAGTTCAGGTCAGTATCAAACAAACAGACCAGTATTTAGTATCATGGAGAAAGTGAAAGATCAATTTTGATCACAATGATCTCAGGCGCGATCATTGTCCTGAACTAACGGCAAAACAAATTAAGCATTCCAGCAACTTCAAGGCAACAGACCAAAAAATAACATAAGAATGGGGTGGATCCGATTTATATATGTATATATGTATGTACATGTATATGTAAATGAAGGAGTGAGGGCATGGAAATACCAAAGTGAGAGGATTAGGCTGGAGGGTATGAGTTGCTTATGTGTATGTAAATGAATCATAGATGATGTACCTGTTGAACAACATGATTCCCTGCAATTTTGTCCTCAAACATTCATCACTCTCACTTGCATCCAATTCATGCCCCGCTTCATTGCGTCTCGTGTTTTACATGGTCATACATTTATTTGCTTTGGATTTTCTACTTTCAATTTCTTTTGTCTCCTTCTGCATCTTCTCCTTCCTCTTTTTGTTCTTTGAAATTTGAAGCAAACCTTGTTCGAATTATACTTAAATTTAAACTCTTCTTTTGAAGCATGTCTCTTTCAAGATTCGCAGACATAAACAAGACAAGGCTGTGAAACTCCAACCGGGCAAGTTAAAATTAAAAGAAAAAAAAAAGATTGACCTCAGAGATTATAATTGAACTTAAAAACAATCAAGGAAAAAGGATTGAGCTCAGTGTCAAGACCTGGAAAAGTGAATGAAACGACTCCGTGCTTTCGCTCAAAAGATGAAGTACTTGCTTTCTTTTTTTTTTTTTATCTTAACCTCGAAAAAGATTTCTTTCCTTTAAAAAAATTTTCGAAACCGATAAACTTCACGTTTCAATTTTTAAACTAAGCAGAACAAGACAAGCAAAAAATAAGCTCCTTCATTTACACACACACACAAAATCCGAACAAAGAGGTGAGTGAGAACGAGTCTGTAAATAAAGTTGGGTGAGGAAATATTAAAGTGAGAGAATTAAGCTAGAGGGTATGAGTTGCTTTTGAACAATATATTTATTTATACACCGAGAAGAAGCATCCGTATAGATCTAAAGCACAAATCAATGATGGCTGGCGGATCTGAAGCATAACAGACAAATCTAGAGTGATGGACGACGGCAAAAGCTTTGTGGCAGACGGCAGACAGCAGGTGGACGATGGAGGCTAACGCACAATGGACGGCCTTGATGGAAAAGAGAGCAAGTCAAAGGTTTTCTGGAGGCGGAGACGCGCGGACCTGCGATAGCTCGCTGCGGAACATTAGAGGCAAATGACGCAGCTTCCGGTGACGGCAAGATGGCCAGCAGCGGCGAGAAGACAGAGGAAAGGTGGGGAGACGACGGCACTTGAAAAATAGAAGGGGTGAGGCTTTGAGAGAGAGAAGAAGAAATTAATTTGAAGTGCGGCTCGGAATGATTAAAAAAAGATATAAAAAAAAAAAACATCCTTTCAGGAGCACTTCTAGAAATGAACTTTTAATTTTCCATGCTAATATATGAGATAAAGCGCTCCAGCAGGCCTTTTTAAATTTTTTAATTAATTTTTTTTTTTCTGATCTACGAGAGCACTTTTTTAGTAAACTCTCCCGCAAGTTAAAATTTTGGAATGCTTATTTTAATAAACGCTTTTTATGAAAGCGCTTTTAAATGGGTGCTCTTATTTGCATTTTTTACAGTAGTGTAAACTCAATTTTTAACTTGATCAAACCCTATACACTTCATCCCCCAATCATACACAACAACAATAATAAAGAAGAGATGACAACTTCAACCAATTAACATACCCACAGACAAAATCAACGATAGAAAAGAGGAGCTTCACCAAGAACCAATTAAGTTTTAAGAAAATTCAAACCCATATCTATCTTTCTAAAGTAGCAACAAACCTAAATAAAGTGGAGAAACATATTCTTTAATATTTATTTCAGCTTGTTCAAAGCCCCAGTTATTTCCTACCCACGCACCACACTGTAATAGAGGGGAAAAATCAATTTCACACCTACCCAATCAACATGTGCTTGCTACTGCAAGGAGAAAAAGAGATAAGTCCAACTCACCAAAAAAGCCTATGGAGAATGAAGGAAGGAGATCGAAGTTCCTTGAATTCTTTTGAATAGCACCAACAGAAATAGGGGAGAAGGAAGGAGTTAACAACTTGAACAGCGACAAGAAACTCATAATTGAACCCTCCATAACAGAAACCCAGCTCCTCACGTGCTTACCACCGATGAACGAATAGAATGAAGCAGGAGGAAGAAGGTTTGGCAGCACCAACAATAGAGAGGGAGAATAAAATCAAGAATGAAGCTGGGAACAACTCAAGACTCGGACCACAAATAGCAACAGATCACAGCATTCATGGCACCCACGTTAGCGAACTGAATAGCAGAGAAGGAAGAAGAAGATGGAGGTGGCACAGGGTTCTGCATTCAGAGCTTCCTTCTCCTCTACGTTTTTAGTCGATGAATCAAAAATGGGAAAGAAAAGAAGCTTAAAAAATCAGATGGGTGTTGATCTGATTTTATTTTTTATAGGCATTTCGGTAATTTTACTATATTAAAGCAAAATGAAATCCTTCTTGAAGCCTAGTGGGGATTCAAACTCAAACCCAACAATTAAATAGCCAGCATCAATTCCACTTAGCAACCAATACCTTGTTGCATTTACCCCAAATTTTATAAAAATATCATTAAAATATATTATTATTCATTTTTTTAATGTTATGGTTATTTGTAGGATCACCATATAAAATATGATAATTAAATTTTTTTGTAGGAAATTTTTGTAATTTCACAAGGCTAAAATGAAATAAAAACGTATCTCTTAATATCTAGAGGATTCCATCTAGTGACCTAACAAATAGGTACTAAGAGAATTTTTATTGAGCCACAATACTACTAATTAAATCTACCCCCAAAATTTAATAGAATGCTTTATTATCAATTTTAATTTAACTTAAATTTATGGATCATTACACCTTTAGTCCTATGATAAAACCTGTTACTATTTGAGTTCTTTCTATAGGTATTTCACAAGGCTAGTCACTTAGACAGATAGATGTAAATAATGAATTTTTAAATGTCACATTGCATGATAGGTGTATATGTAGCTACCTCTAGGTTATGAACATGCTGATAAGTCACTCATGTATAGATTAGATAAGGCTTTTTATGGCTTGAAACAAGCACCTAGAGTATGGTTTGAACGTTTTGCTGGAGCACTGTTTAAATTTGGTTTTTCTAGCAATAAATGTGATCAGTCACTTTTTATTTGAATTTGTGGATCTGAAGTCATGTATCTATTAGCATATATGGATGACAATATTATGACAGGGACTTCTTCTACTCAGATTTCACAATTAGTTGCAAATCTGAATAAAGAATTTGTGGTCAAAGATCTTAGTAATCTTTGCTACTTTCTGGGCATGGAGGTTCACAAACTCAAATCTAGTGCTATTGAGCTGTTTCAAGCTAAGTATGTTCGGGAAGTTCTTAGTAGAGATGGTATGTCAAAAGCTAAGGGGGTAAAGACTCCTTGGTCCATGGTCTAAAACTTGTTAAAGAAGGCAGTTGGTATTTGCCAATCCAGCTTTATACATGTAATAACCCCAAATTAATCATAGTAGTAGTAGGAATAATAATCTGATGGGTATTATTTTGTCATTTTATCAATAAGCTTGGTCTTATTCTGTAATTTTCCCCCATGATCTTTTTATTCAAATCTTCTTCCTATTTGTCGGTAAAAAGGGACAGAAACAGAGCGAACAAGTGAGAGAGAGAGAGAGTTCTTCAAGCTTCCACCGACCTGTGCTCTCCATTCTTCTTCCTCCATCACTCATCTCCGCCAGGCCCTTTGTTCTTTTGCTCCTCCTTTTTTTTTTCTTCTCCTGTTTGGTGGTGTGAGTGAGTGCAGTCTGCAAACAATTACTGCTGCCATGGGCTTAATGGAACTGTGATTTCTTCCTCCTTCCTTCTTTCTGTGCGTGAAGGCCGAGTAGCTGGTTTGCTGTTACTAGAGGTTTGTTTGATGATTTATTTCTCTTCTTGTGTGTACTGTCGATGTCTTCTTCCTCAGCCACATTTCTCGCCGTCGGTGTTCTTCTCCTCTTCCCTCTTTATTTGCTAGAGTAACATATTAAGTCACCCTTGATTAGTGGTTCAACACTTGTTCTTCCTTCTTCTCTTAGCATGATTTGGTGTGGGTATGCTTGAAACTTCTCGTCCTTATTTTGTTGCTATTGCTGTCCTTCTATGAGTGTGAGTGTGTTGTTTGGGTTGTTGCAAATTAGGAATTTTCCTCCTAATTCTGTTTGATACGTGAATAAGAGCATATTCAGGAATTAATCAAGCTAGAATTTAAGCTTTTATTTATAAGGGTGCATATTGGTAGATAATGGCACTTGAGTCTTGATTTTGTAAAAGGAGGAGGGTGGTTATAGAATTAATTTGCTGGAACTTAATCGATTTTTTGGTGGAAGATTAGTTAAGATATAATCAAAGCTGGAATTTAACTTTAACAACATTTGTATAGGTAATTTTATTTACGTATTGGTTACTGTAGAGGAAGGAATTTAAAGTTGCGTTCTTTGGGTGTAAGTTGATTTTTTTATGGGGAGTTTGATTTGTATAATGTGATATTGATGTTGGAATTGTTGGGGTAAGAGAATGAAGGTTAAGAAGTTTAATTGTTTGATTTGGAAATTTATGTATATTAGGTGTTTGTAATAAGTCTGCTAAAATTTTATTACATTTGATAGGGACCCTAGAAGAAGAGAAAACTTGATTAAAGTTATAAGGGAGAAATTTTAAAACTTCATGGCATACCAAGTAAGTAAATAACATTCCCTAATATATACAGAAGCATTGATCTTTCTTTTACCTTATTTATTTACTTTCATTGTTCTGAATGGATATTTTTAAATTGTACCTTATGATTAAGCTCATTTATATGTAATTAGTTTATTTATTATTCAATTTTAATCATGTAAGCATTTTCATGATATTTTATTATATTTTTTTTTAAATCATGCATGCTTGGATCAAATGAATTATTGATGAAAAGATTGTTCATATCTTACAATTAAAGGACAATTCGAACTATAAGGACTTATAGACTCCATGCATGCTAGAAATGTTTATAGGACTGAATACAAAACGCAAGTTGTTAATGACAATTTTGTTAGCCTTCGGCATGCCATGGCATTCCTAGCTAGCAGGGTACAATGGATGTGCTAGCCCTGTGTGTTGGCCAACACACGTGAAATAGAGGATGTAATTTCTTGGATATAATCCTTGCTTATTTATTCAAGAACTTTATGCTTAAGCCTGTTTTTTGTGGCTTCTAGCCATGCCAGATGTTATTTATCCGTGTAAATTGTGTATACACGCCTGCTATTTATTCTGTTTAGGTCCTAATTGAATACAAGTTTTCCATGTTATGTTCTCATACTTACGAACTGCATTTTTGTGATTTGTTTTATATAAAAAATTAAAAAATCTATTTCTTAATTTGTTGATTATGATTCTTTATTTTCTCTCTTTTATTTTTGTTACTCAATTATCAAGATAAATTGTGTTGTTATTTTCTAATACCATCGGTAATTAGATAGTCACTTGTTTCCTATTGCATGTGTTTATGGTCATTGTTTTTGTTTATTATTATTATTTGGGGACATTATTTACTAGAAGAATTTTTAGTATTTCGATAGTAGAAATGGACATACTCTTTAGTAGATCTCGTGAAACTCCTTGAGATAAGAAGTATTTTGTTGCTTTGTTCATATTGTGGATTAATATAAATATTTAAATATGTAAGTTGTATTCTAGATTCACTCCAAAAATCATGTAGGTAGGATTCTTAATTAAATTATTTTGGGTTGTATATCTATATACTGTATCGGAGTAAAACTCTAAACATTGCTTGGACATTCTTTTGGCAAGTTGTAAAGACTTCAAGTACTCCAACTTACAAGGGAGACTCTACCTAAATTTCTACAACAAACTTGAATATTTTGTTAATGCTAGTAGTTGTTTAATATAAATGAAGATTATATGATGAGATTGGGTAATTAATATGTTAAACATTATATGGGTTTAAGCTTATGTAATATGAGTTTTCTTGTATTCCAACCGATCACACTTTAGAAGTTCAGGGTGTGACAAATTGGCATCAGAGCTTAGGTTTTCTTATAGTTTTGTGGATGAAGTTTTTTTCAGTTGTTGTGAAACCGGGCATAATTATAATTGAGGCATAACTAAAGGCTTTATAGGTTATTATTAATTTTAATTTGTCTTCCTTGATTTTGAGTCTCTCTTTTTACATATATAAATAAGTATATCGAATTTAATGATTTTTATGTTTTCTATTATGGAAAGGATGCCCCTGAGATCTTAGGTGCAAGTAGTAGGTCCATTAAAAATGAAACTTCTAATAGAGTATCTATTCAATCTAATCCTTTATCCCTTGAGGGCCGAGGCTGAGGTTATAGAAGGGGAAGAGGTAAGGGTGGTAAAAGTACTAGGCTTCTTATAAATGTTAATCCTGAGGGTGAATAAAAACATTCTTGGTCTATTATAGTTGCTACATCATCAATTCCAACTACTGAAGAAGGACATCAAATGATTGTTAAAGAAAAGGTTGCTAGAGTGAGCTTGATAGATTTTATATAATTAAAACCTCCTACTTTCTCTAGATCTGATGTGGAAGAAGATGTAAAAGAATTTCTTGATGATATTAAGAAGCTTTGCCGGGTACTTGGTTGCCTTGATGAGTAGTATGTCGAGTTTGCTATTTTTTCAATTGAAGGATATTGCTGAGATTTAGATCCGGTCACTTCATCCAAGAAGGCAAGCAAGGTATCCTTATATGTCATGAGAGGAATTTAGAAAAAATTTTCTTGATTGATTTCTTCCACAGAATATTCGAGAACAACAGGCTACTATGTTTGAGACATTAAAGTGTAATAATATGTCTGTCATGCAATATGAGGTTCTATGCACAAAGCTCTCATATTATGGACCTCATTTAGTTCCAATAGAAAAAGAATGGATTAAAAGATTTGTGAAGGGGTTGCCTTTACATATATATTGGCTTATGTTCCCACAGATGAGTCAACTTACATCACATGTGGATGCAGCAAGTTGCGCATTAGGGTTAGAAATGAGAGAAATGATAGAAAAAGAGGAGGAGCCTTGTAATAAAAAGTGCAAGACAGATATGGATGTAAAATCTTAAGGGAATAGTAGTTTCTTCAGGGGAGAATGACCTCAGAGTTAGCATCCTTCGGTACCTCGACTATGAAGGCCATCTACTTCTTCAACAAATACTTCAGTGCAAAGATCTGGCTCTAGAAATGTCAATCAACCTTCACCTATGGTGTCTCAATAAAGTTATTCCAGAATTCCCTATACTAGTTGTGGAAATTTTCATTCAAGGTAGTGTCGAAATACCATTGGTGCTTACTATCTATGTACTCAAATAGGCCACTTGAAGAGAGATTATCCTATGACATCATTAGTATCTAGTCAAGGGTCTATTTGACCATTTCCTTACCCCACATCATCAATTGCTCTATCTAGAGGAGCAGCTTCTATGTCTACTAATAAGAGTACACTGGGAAAACCATTAGAAAAATGTGGGCAGACTTCTTCAAGATAGGGTCAAGCACGAGTTTACGCAATGACTAAACAAGATGCTTAGGCTTTTAATACCATGGTTACAAGTACTATTTCAGTCTATTCTCTTTTGATCCTAGATCTACACATTCATATATTTCTTTACATTTTTCTAAGAGATTGAGTAAGGAACTTACTAGACTTCATAATCCTTTTAAGGTCGCTACTCCATCAGAAGAGTCTTTATTAGTATCATAAATGTATGAATCTTGTAAAGTGTCACTTGAGGGTAAAGAAACCCTTATTGATTTGATGGCCCTTAATATGATTGATTTTGATGTTATCTTAGGTATGAATTGGTTAGCATTAGTTATGCTACTGTTGATTTCTACTTGAAAGTGGCGTGATTTGACATTCTTGGTGAAACTCCTTTTATTTTACAAGGGAGTATAATAGAGAGACCGAAGAATCTAATTTTAATTCTAAAAGCTCAACATCTATTTAAGAGGGGTTGTCAGGGGTACTTAGCTTTAGTAAAGGATGTTGATAAGCTAGTTTTTAGTCTAGAGCAAATACCAATAGTCAAAGAATTTCCCAATGTCTTTCTAGAAGAGTTATTAAGTTTACCTCCAGACAAGGTGATAGAATGTGCTACTGATATCATTCCTGGTACTCAGTTAATTTGTATTCCACCTTATAGAATGGAACTTTCTGAGTTAAGGGAATTAAAGAATCAACTGCAAAAATTGCTAGAAAAAGGTTTTATCCAACCTAGCACTTCTCCTTAGGGAGCTCCAATACTATTAGTGAAAAAGAAAGATGGGTCCTTGAGGCTTTGTATTGATTATCGACAGCTTAATAAAGTTACAACAAAGAATAAATATCCTTTACCTCGCATTGATAACCTTTTTGACTTGTTGAAAGGCACATAATGTTTTTCCAAGACAGATTTGTGCTTAGGTTATCATCAATTGAAGATCATAAAGGAGGATATTTCTAAAATAGCATTCAGGACTCGATATGGTCATTATGAATTTTTAGTAATGTCATTTAGGTCGACCAATGCACTGACAACATTTATGAATTTGATGAATTGTGTGTTCAAGCTATTTCTAGATAAGTTTGTTATTGTGTTCATTGATGATATTATTGTATATTCAAAAAGCCTGAAAGAGCATGCACAACATTTATAGCTAGTGTTACAAAAGTTAAGGAAAGAACAATTACATGCTAAGTTTTTAAAATGTGAGTTTTGGCTTGAGAAAGTAACTTTCTTGGGTTATATTATTTCTAAAGATGGTATTCAAGTAGATCCAAGTAAAGTATAAGAGGTTCAAAATTAGCCACAACCCACAAATGTCACTAAGATTTGAAACTTCTTTGCAGTTACGGGTTATTATCATCATTTTGTAAAAGACTTCTCAAACATAATTGCTTTGATGACAAGATTGACTTAGTAAAAATTTGTCTAGGATGATGAGTGTGAAAAGAGTTTCAAAAAATTGAAGGAACGTTTAACTTTCACTCCAGTGTTAAATCTGCCAACTAGAACAGAGGGTATGTTATGTATTAATGCAGAGTGGTCAAGTAATTCCCTATGCCTCAAGAAAACTCAAGAAACATGAAATGAATTACCCTACACATGATATAGAAATGGCAGCAGTTGTTTTTGCTTTAAAGATGTAGTGACATTATTTGTCTGATAAAACTTATGAGATCTTTACAGATTATTAGAGCCTAAAATATATCTTCTAATAAAAAGATCTTAATCTCTGGCAAAGAAGGTAGATGGAATTACTCAAGGATTATGACTGCGCAATCCTATATCATCCTAGTAAAGCTAATGCTCTGGCTAACGCTTTGAATAGGAAATCTATGGGTAGTTTCACACATTTACTTATTGAGAGAAGGCTTCTGATACAAGAGATTCATAAATTAGAGTAAAGTGGAGTCAAATTCTAGATTTTAGATAAAGGAGCATTTCTAGCTCACATGCATGCTCATTCCTCTCTGATTGACCAAATTAAAAGTACTTAACATTTTAATTTAAAATTGTGCAAGTTGAGAGTAGTCATGAAAGGGAATAATACTAATTTTATAATTGATCAAGAAGGAATACTAAGATATGATGATAAGATTTGTGTAACCCTACTGGGAGACTTAAGATGGCTTATATTGGAAAAAGCTCATAATTCTGCATATACCATCCACCCAAGATCAACAAAGATATAGTAGATTATGTTTCACATTGTTTAGTATGTCAGCAAGTTAAAGTAGAGCATCAAAAGCCAATAGGATTACACAAAAGGTTAGAGGTACCAGAATGGAAATGGGAAAAATTTTATGATGAATTTTGTTACTAGGTTACCTTGTACTGCTAAGGGATATGACTCCATTTAGGTGATAGTTGATAGATTGACCAAGTTAGCATATTTTCTTCCAGTAAAGGCAACTTATAATGTGAATAAGTATGCTTAGTTGTACATTAATGAAATTGTTCGATTGCATGGGGTCCTATTGTCTATAATTTCAGATAGAGGTCCTCAGTTCACTTCTCGATTTTAGAGGTTGTTTCAAGAAGCATTGGGTACTCATTTAGATCTTAGTACTACATTTCCTTCCCAAACTAATGGCCAGTCAAAAAGGACTATTCAAATTTAGGAAGATGTGCTGAGATCTTGTATTCTAGACTTTGGTAGAAGTTAGGACTATTACTTGGCATTGGTGGAATTTGCTTATAATAATAGTTATCAGGCTAGTATACAAATGGCTTCATATGAGGCATTATATGATACACAGTATAGATCTCCTATTGGGTGGTTTGATATTAGTGATGCTAAAATTATGGGACCCGATCTTGTACAAGATGCCAATGAAAAAGTAAAGGTGATTAGAGAAAGACTATTAACAGCTCAGAGTCAATAGAAATCCTATATTGATAATCGATGTCGGGATTTGAGTTTATGATCAGGGATAAAGTATTTCTTAAGGTGTCTCTAATCAAAGGCCTAATGAGATTTAAAAGGAAAGGTAAGTTAAGCCCGAGATACATTGGTCCCTTTGAAATCTTAGAGCGAGTTGGTGCAATTCCTTATCACTTGGCATTAACATTTGAGTTATCAAGTATTCATCCAGTGTTTCACGTGTCAATGCTACAAAAGTATTTATATGACCCTTCACATGTGATTGAGACTTAAGAAATTCAAATAGACCTAGATCTATCATACGAAGAAGTTCCTGTGACTATTCTAGATAGGTAGGTAAAGAAGTTATGATCAAAAGAGATAGCTTCTGTAGAGGTATTATGGTGCAATCATTCTCAAGAAGAAGCTATATAGGAAGTTGAAAGTAAAATGCACGCCAAATATCCACATCAGTTCGAAGGTTGTGGTAATGTATATTTTAAAATTTGGAAGACCAAATTTCTTAAGGGGGAAGAATGTAATAACCCTAAATTAATCATAATAGTAGTAATAATAATAGTAGTAAAACTCTGAATGTTGCTTGGACATTCTTTTGGCAGGTTGTAAAGATTTTGGGCAATACAACTTACAAGGGAAACTTGCCAAAATTTCTACAACAAGCTTGAATATTTTTGTTAATGCTAGTAGTTGTTTAATATAAATGACAATTATATGATGAGATTGGGTAATTAATATGTTAAATATTATATGGGTTTAGGCTTATGGAACATGATTTTTCTTGTATTCCAGTCAGTTATACTTTAGAAGTTTAGCATATGACAATATAAATCCATAGTAGGTGCTCTTCAATATACTACAATTAGGAGGCCAGAGATTAGTTTTTCAGCAAATAAAGTTTGTCAATTCACGGTATCTCCTCTACAAGATCACTGGAAAGCTACTAAATGTATCCTGAGATATCTGCTAGGTCTATCAATCAAGGCTTATGTCTATGGCTATCTAAGAGTTGAAATATTAATGCTTATTGTGATGCTGACTTGGCTTCAAATTGTAATGACAGAAGAAGTACAGTAGGATATTGTATATACTTTGGTTAGAATTTAGTATCATGGTCTTCTAAGAAGCAAAAGACAATGGCTCGGTCTAGTATAGAAGCCAAGTACAAAAGTATGGCTTCCACTATAGCTAAGCTACTTTGGTTTAATCTTTGTTAAATGAACTCAAAGTTAAAATGGTAAGTATACCTACAATTCTATGTGATAATCAAGGTGCTATTATGATTATAACTAATCTAGTCCGACATGTAAGAATAAAGCATTTGGAATTGAATCTTCACTTTGTTTGTGAAAAGGCTATACAAAAAGAAATTCAAGTTCAACGTACGCCTGCTTCCAGTTAAATAGCTGATCTTATTAAGGCTATTTCAAGTTCCTTATTTTTTGAGTTTGGCAAGAATTTGCATGTCGAAGAGTACCTCAAATTAAGGGGGCATAATAGTGTAATTTGATAGATGATTATAATAGAGTTAGTTAGCTTAACAAAACTCAGTTATATTTAACCATGCACGTGTATTTATACTTATGTACTCTTCAGTAATATGACAACTCATCACATTCTCTCATATTCACTCTCTCTCTCTCTCTCTCTCTCTTCCCCTTTTTCCTTTACTATAATGTACAGAGGCTAAGAAGTTTTATAGCAAAATAAATCTAGAACAAAGGGATCAGAAGGAAATGCAAAAGAAAGGTTGTGAGCTTCTTTATTAAAGTGCCTACAACAGAAAAGCTTATATACATGATGGAGGATAGAAGCAAATAATTGTTATTTAATGCATGTAGGTTGGCACAAGTGTTAGAGAAATTAAAAGGCAAGAAATGGGAAATTATAGGTTCCATGTAGGTGGAATTGTTATCGTTTACTATAATTCATCGCAGGCCTACAACACCTGTATACTTGTTAAGTAAAGGTAGATAACTAATTTCATTTATTTGGTCGTTAATGTTTCATTTGGGGCTGGGAAAGTAGTTCCAAATCATAGAAGGAATGCCAGGGCAAAACTTAGTAGGTAAGTTACTAGATTAGGATTAGACTGCTTTTTCATTAGTAGGTAAAGTTGCTGATGTATATTAGACTAGTGTTAATAATGCTTCTTAGTCTCTACTCAAAAATTTGAAGTCAATCTTGTCTAATTAAATACTTGATTCATCCTCATATTGGAAAGGTTATTTTATTCAACAATTATGTATGGCCAGTCACCTAAAAGATACAAGAGGTAAATTGTTAGAACTTGAAGAAAAAAGTTACATAATACCAGTGGGAACTTGCACGTTTAGTAATGCAAATTAAAGAAAAGCATATTTAAGAGATGATGGGCTTGTGTGAAACTATTTTTATTTTATTGTTCTAAAAACTAGTGTTTTATAGAACACGTTTTGAAAATAAAAAATAATGAAAACATATGTTTTTCATATTCTTCCTTGCTCTTCAGAACAATACTTCCAAAATAACTAAAAGATGTTTTTGTTTTTCTATTCTTTGAAACACTATATTTGATTTTCTTTTATTCTCCAAAACACTTTCTAAAAATATATTATCAAATAGATTTTTTTTCCTAGAGAATAAGAAACTATTCACAGAACAAGTTGCCAAACATGCCCGATAATTATTTAATGATATTTATTATTAGATTTTTTAACTAATCATAATAAAGACTAGATTAAATATTTTTTTAAAGTTTATATTAAAAGTAATTTTTCTTGCAAGCACTGATAATAGAAATTATCTTCATAAAGTGTAAACCTCTCCAAACTTGTGAGGAGAGGGGATTTTAGCCTTATGATAATTGAAATGCAACTTTTACCTCCAAAGAGGATGAGGGAGAGATAATCTCCTTCCTTTATTTTTTCCAAACAAGGAAGAGAAGCAACTTCCTCTTCCATTCTTTCTAAAGCCCTCTAACCAAAAACTAGAAACATTTTTCTTTGAATGAATTACAAAAGGCAAATAAAGCTTGAGAAATTAGTGAGGAGAAAATCATGTCCAATGTAAAATCCCAACTCAATCCAAGCTTTATCATTTCCATTGCAAAATCAACCAATACAAAAATAATAATATCAAAGTAATAGCCCTTTATTTGTTTTCAAATTGTGGGATCTTGACTTCTTAAAATATATATTCAAATAAAAGCCTAGCAGAAGCATAAACGCAGCTAAAATAACTCAACAAGGCATAAATTCTCAACCTAAAAAAGGGCCATGTGCCACAGGGTGTACAACATGTGCTGCGGCATATGGTACAGAGTGACATGCTCTATTTTGTCTGCATTATGTGTTGTAGTGTGCTAGTCTAAAATTTATGCTGTCATTTATCAACAAAAATGACGAACTTCTGGGATGCACCATTTTCACATCTGACGTCCGATTGGAGTGATTCAAGTGTCCACATGAAGCTTACAACATATACTAACTAATGTAATAAGTTTGAACTCAATCTAATAGTCCAATCTAAAATTGGACACCCGAGTGTAAAAAGTCACTTTTTCTTTCAAAAACTTACACCCTAAATGCTTAATTCTCATTCCTTACCCTATTAGACCACTCTGAGCCTTGAACTAAGTCCAAAAGGACCACATACATTTGATTAACATTACATATCACAAATATCACATCATTAGCCCATTTTAGCCTTTCAATGCCACATTACACAATTGTGGACTTGTATAAGGAATACATATATAATACATATTTACATATATACAATTAGACTTGTTCTACTTTCAACCCTCTAAATCTTAAATATAAGGCTCTGCCTCACCATATAGTAAGAAATCACATATGTACTCAACTCTTTCAAATGGGGCTCTGCCTCACCATTTTTGTCTAGCTCCCATATATTTACACAATTCATAATCAATTCACAATCAAGACATATATATATAAGTGAAACAAGTCACACAACATCATATAGTTGCTTATCTAGCATCTAGGCCTACCCATGTACCCTCTCACTAGGGCACCCTCAGTAAGATGCAACATCATATATATATACAAGCAAGATTTCACAACAAAATTCATATATATATATATATATATATTCAATTATGCATCTTAGTTGGCAACTCAACTCTATACAACTTTATACATTCATTTCATTCAATGGTAATTATACCACTACTAACAGAAGCTACTCTTTCCTCGCTTCCTTTCCCGACCTTCTTGTGCTCGCTTCACCTGTGTTCAAAAATAACGGAGTGAGACATACATCCCAATAACTCAAAGGTAACCTTAATTATTGATTAGTAAGAAAAATCATAAACAAGCGATAAAGTAGCATTTATATCAGTAAAACAATATCAAATGCATATATAAGAATTCATTCTCATCAATCTCATTATGCTCATGTAATGCATTCCTGGTTCCACCTAGCAAAGTAATCTTTATGCTTGGACTAGGACTTCTAGTTATAAGAAACAAGGCCTACCATACCACTACTCAGACTAGGTAATCCTTTTCATGGGTAGTCTCCTAGGTCTATTATGGTAGAGTTAAACTCTACGCTCTAGATCGTCAGGACTTCCTAGCCTTATACAAAGTAAGACCATAACCCCTACCCTAGTCTAAGGTAACCTCATAGATCATTTCATGTCCTAGGTCCATCATGGCAAAGTCAAACTCTATACTCTAGATCATCAGGATTCTTCTCTTTTGTTTGTCTTAGTAGAGTCAAGCTCTACGCTCTAGATTATCAAGACTTCCTAAACCTCCTCACGATAGGGCTACATCCCCCTACCATAATTCAGGGTATTCTCGCGGATGTGATGTATGTTAATGCACATGGCACCTAAAATTCATTTTAATCAATACTCATATACCCACGTGCATATACTTTCACAATGCTGCTACTATACCAATTCATAACACAATGTATGTTGTTATATCGTATTAAAATATTTACAAATAATTTCACAAACAAACAAGTAAAAGGGTTACTCCAGTTACTTTTAACCCTTTCTAGTAAGTAGGAGTGAGTATCGGTTTCTTTGGTTCGGTTTGATTCTAATTTAAGCAAACTGAAAGACCAAAGTTCATTAATAATTTAAACTGAACTGAACCAAAATAGGTAAAGAAATTGAACTGAAGCTGAACTAAAATTTAATGGATTAGTTCAGTTATACATTTTGGTTATGAGGCTTGTTTAGCCGTTTAGAGTAGCATTTGTTCTTTAGTTTGTTTTTTCACCTATCTAACCTTTAAATCAATAAATAATAAATTAAAAGCAAGAAGAGGTAGAGATTAGAACAAAAAATAGAGGCTACACGAACAAAGCCAAGGTACGAACATAACAAAGGCTACACAAAAAAACACACCTTGCAAGTTGCATCATCAAAGGCACGAACAAAAAGAAGAAAACACTCCACGAGAGTTGAACACAAAGGCATGAACAAGAAGGAGAAATGAAAAATTATTTTCTTGAGATGAAGAGATGAAGAGAGATGAACACAAAGGCACAAACACAATGAGATAAAGGAGCTATGAGTGTGCTACTACTCAGTGACAAAATCAAAAGCAAAAAGCACATAAGAAGCTGCCATTAGAGCTTGAGATGAAATGGAGAATGAGAGGCTAGGGTTTAAAGGTAGGTGTGCACAAAAGAGTAGAGAAGACACAATTGATCAAGTGATGAAGGGAGTGATTCGGTGTTAGTCTGAGGACTTTTATTAAACCTAAAGAATATTAATAGTAATGGGCTAAGTATGGGTTGGGCTAAGTTTTACTTTCTTATCTCCCCCATTCTTTTTTACAGTTTACTAAATATAAGTTTATAAAAAAAGTTTATTAAATGTAATATTATTGAAAATAAAAATAACATTTAATAATATAAATTAATTATAATATTATATATATATAATTAATTTTGATTAGTTCGGTCTATTTGGTTTTGCAATCTCCAGATCAAACTGAACCATTTAAACCATGATATCAAAAAGAAAATAAAAGAAAAGAAATTCATGTAGAACATCAGTCTGTAGTTTAAAGAGAATTTTAGAGCTTCTACAGTGTTACCATTTAATTAGAAAAATATGAGTATTGCAATAAAATTAGTCAAAATACTACCCCACAGCTTGACAATATTCATGACAAGATGAGTTCCAAGGCTCAAGTTCTCTTTTTCAATTCTGAGAACTTGAATGTTCTTCAAGTTATTTTTATCAGAAGTGGCATTTTGTTTGAAACTCTCCAACAAAAATTGCTCTTTATTGGAATGCTATGGCCTCTGAAACATATCATTGTTGGAATTCTAATTCATTTCATTGAATTATTCCTCACAAAGTAAGAATAAAAAAAACTAAATCGACCATTTAAATCGAATAAATCAAACTGTATAGATCAAACTCAGTTCAGTTCGGTTTGATTTTTGACTTTGATTTAGTTTTGTACACCCTTACTACTAAGGGTTACTAACCACACTATGCTCCTAGGGGTGCAGATTCTCACGAATAACTTTACAAGTGCTCAATCTACTTAACACAGTGCCCCTTAGTCAACTCTCAACAGTAAACATAGGCATTAATTCGGATTAACCGAATCCATTAACACATAAAAAGTTTAATTGAATCCTTTTTAATTCACTTATCTATTATTTATAGTCATTAGCCCTATAGGCTACTCAAACAATTGTAACAATCTTCTAATCCACTTATTCACCTAATTTCACAATTTAACATAACTTTCATAAGTTACAAGAGCCTAATTCTTCAAAACCCAACTGTTCGACTTCATAATAGTCACAAAACCTTAGTTCTATATTCAATAGCTCATTTTACTCCTTTCTTTTAGATTACAACACCTGAAAACCTCATGATTCAATTTCTCAATCGACGAAATTTAATGAAAATAGGGTAGAATTGAAGCTTGGGATTGCATGATACTTACCCAGCAAGTTATTAATCAAAGCAAATTCCCAAGCTCCAGATATCACTTGCCTTAGCAGAGTTGAATGTCTCCACCCCTCTAAATGATTTTTTTACATTACCTCTTCTAATTTCACAAGCTGATCACGTTAGCTTTAAGTGATCCTTGGATAATACACCACGGTGCATGGCATAATGAGAAAACTCTCAGTTGTGCTCGTGCATTTTGCCCTGAACTGTTTTTCTACCCTTTAATCCTATCAACATAACATCCAACTAATACAAATTATCAACTCAATACCCACACCACAATCAATCCACTAATTACTAATTTGCTCTTGATTAGCAACTAGTTCCTGGGATTGAAATTCAAGATGTTACATCCAATCCTATGTATATTGGTCTACACCTAATTTAGATCAACACAAATTGATATTTCTAAACTTATAATAGTATATGATCACCTAGTCTTGGATAGCTTTCCACAAACATGGATGCTCTTGATTTCAATCCTTAAGTATAAGGTATAGCACTTTTATGGAGTCAGAATTAATACATTTTGTGAAAATAGTGACTTATTGTAACATCGTAAGTTTTTTTCATCAGTAATTATCATTATTTTCAAGGGTAATTTGGTCAATTTAGATAAATTATTGATTTAGCGAGGTTTATGGGAGACCCATATGGTTTTTAAATCCTTGGATAGCATTAGAAAAGGGCTAGGTCGATGTTCAAGCGGGCCATGGCACGGAAGGGAGCTTAAAATTTTATAGAATTTTCTATGCGATGTGCTATGGTAGGCGTGTCAATACACCTGGTGCATGTGCAAAATCTGCAATTATCAGATGTGAAAAAAAATCAAAAATAGAAGGAAGAAAGAAGGATAACGAGAGAGAGAGACAGAGAAGAGTTTGTGGTCTGCTAAGGCACAATTCTTAGGCTACTTTAGAGGTATTTGGATCTTGAATCACTATTGGGTAAGTTGTACATTCCCTCTTCTCCCTCGTTATGCAAAAAATCTAGACATTTGGGGTAATGGGGGGCTTTGATTTCAGTTCTCTTAGGTTTAGACTAAACCCATTAGTTTATTTAAGGTTTTAAGGAGTTAAATCAAGCCTCTAACCCTAAGTTTATGAGTTTTATAGTGCTTAGGAAATTTTGATAAGGGTTTAGACAAACCCTAAGTATAATTCGAGGATTTTGAGATAATGTAGGATATTATTTAGTAAATTTGGTGTGTTGGGATGTTTAATAAGATGTTAGAGTGAGAAAAGGAAATTGGGTATTATAGGCACTTAGAACCTAGTGAATTTAGAGTTAACCGGAGTAATAATTGATGATTGTCACTTAATTGTGTAGATTGAGTGTTGCTTAAGCTTTATCGTGCATTTAGAATGTGTAAAGCTAACATTGAGCCATGGTAACCCTTTTGTGTGACAAAGGGTTAAGGTAACCATATAGTTTATTAACTATTATAATTGTGTAGAAGTAAATACACATGATAAAGTTGTGGTTTTGAAGAGTTTTGTGCATAATTTGATATTATAAATGATTTTGGCATGAAAATTGATTTGTAAAAGATCATTAATTTTAATTGATATGTATATACTATGTATATAAGTTTGTGAAGTGGAAATGTGATAAAAAAGTAGTGAAAATTGTAAAAGAGCATGATCATAGGGGGTGGGAATTCACCTGAGGTATGTGGGGGATGTGTGTGTGTGGAGATATGTGAGTGAAAAGTCCATATGATTGGGTTGGCACCATAGGACATCCGGCATAGCATTATATAGGACTATTACCATGAAACATCCGAATAGTCTGGCAATACCCTAGTACCCATTAGGGTGCAGTTAGCAATCAACGAGGCCTCTATCACAACTGTGTGAAAAGGGAAAAACCATAGTCTATAGGTAGGTTAGATTACCTTTGGATGGGTGTTTCTACCACTGAAAGTGTGCTCGAGTCAACAAGTAGTTGATTCAGGAGAGCCTATAGTTTCATGTCGAGGAGTATTGGAGGTTTAGTGTTAGATGATCATGTTAGTGTGAAATTGTTCTGAAAAGATGTACTTATCTCATAAATATGGTATACTTGATATTACTATAGTTTTGATACTTTATCATGGTTATTTGTTGTGATAAACATTTGATTAACTATATTAGTTACTGAGATATTTATCTTACCCCTGGTTATATTTTACAAGTGAGGGCTTCGATAGGGTAAGGGGAAGGAAGGAGTGTTTGAAGACTGAAGAGCATAATTATATAGCTCTTCTGTTTCCTTTTTTGGGTATTGTAACGAATATTGTCAATATATATATAGAATGCCAACTTAGTACATGACATTATTTTGGATATTGATAGGAAATTAGTCGCTTATCCTCAAAATTACACTAAAGCTAACCCTAATGCAATATAGGGACCAACCCTAGGTCATCTCCCAAGGAATGGTTTTAAGTCTAATTGAAAGTTATCTAGTGAAATAAATCAACCAAAGTTTGTAGGAATTTAGTTACCTAGCTAATTATCTAAACTAATTACCTAATGTGCAAGTAATTAAAATGCTAGTGAAAGTGAGTGAAATGAACTTCCTTTTTCACAATAATGGAACCCTAGAGATTAGTTGATTTTGGACTCATTATCTTCTCATGATTAGGCTAAGTTTAGCTTCCCTTTCCTCTTGACTAAAGCTGTCATGACTTAAGAAAATTATCCTAAGCCAATTAACCTAATTAGCTAACCTCCCTAGGTCTTAGATTAAAGTCCTAGTTCAATTAACCAATTGGTGAAGACATTAGCCAAGTGATTCACTCAAAATCCTCTCTCAACAGCCATGGTCAAACACATAAATTGAGCAACCACAAGATTATGTCAAGCTACTCAACAACACAAGCATTAACACCACAAGATTATGCAATATTAACACAAGAATTCACTAATTGAAAAACACAAGATTATGTGCCAAACAAAGAGTGGCAAAATTCAGTCATGGCTGTCCAAGGAAGAAATTAAATGAAACAATCCTCTCTCTTTACATCAACATCAAATTCAAATTAGAATTTATAAGCTAAGATGATTAAACCCTAGATTAAGGAATCTAACCATCTAGTAAAAGAGAAGAGGATAGGAAACAAAAGAACTTAGCCAATTTGAAGCTCAAGACTCATCCTCCATCTTCATCTCTCTAGGATTCCACAAAGAAACTTAGCCAATCTTCATCTTCAAGAACCCTAGTGATTGCTTGTGAAGGCCAAACTCCATAGCTCTTGAATGATGGAAATGAGCTTCAATCCTTGTGAAAATGGAAGGGATGGAACGAAAATGAAGAGAGGAGAAGAATGGTATGAGTTTTGTGGAGGTTTGGTGGCTGAAAATGGAGGTTAGGGTGCTGGAAAATGAAGAACAAAAGAGAGAAAATGAAGAACACTATGAACAAGAGAGAGAGAATGTGGAAGATGAATGAGATATGTGTTGGATCCCATTTGGGCTTAAAATGGCGTGCTCCTTGGTGTCTCCCATCAGCTGAAGCTTAATTAAAATAAGGAAAAAGAAATTAAAATGTAAATGGGAGCCTTGTCACACTTGCAAGGTGGCAACTTCCTATTGGTTTGTAGATGATTCCAATGTGTGCCTAATTTCCCATGTGTCATCCACATCATTTTAGCTGATCTAATCCCTCAAAATAATCATAATTCACGTGCAAACCATCAGCCATTGACCTCAAGGAGTGTTGACCTCAATTGCCCAATTGATGCACAAGTCACATGCCACCTATGTCACATAAATCACATAATTCAATTAAATAGCATATGATATAATAAAATCTAATTCATGTCCAGAATTAAATTCATAATTAGAAGGGAGAATTTATTAAATTAACCAAGTTTCAGGCTGCACAAAATTATATAAAAATTTCCACACAAAGGCAAACCAAAAACTAGGACAAACTAAGACACTTAAGAAAGTGTTGACTTTTTTATTTAATTACTCCCAAACTAAAATGAATTTTAAAAATATAATTTCACCATTCATCAACTGGACATAAAATGCACTTTGTCAATTTTTCTTGTACATTTTCTCAAAAGTTCATTTTTGGACCAAAATGCCCCTAGTGCACTGATCTAGAAACTTAGGCAAAGTTCCAAATCTAATGCAATGTGTGCACTTGAAGGTGATAAATCATTAATAAAATGGTCCTAATTGACAAATAAAAGTGGGTAACAAATGTGTTCTATCAATTCCCCCCACACTTAGCTTTTGCACTCCGGGCAAAATCAAGTGAAAAAGGTCCCAAAAGAAACTATAAGACAAAGAAATAAGAGAAAAACATTGTTTCAAGTCACTAAAATACTAGCTCATGAACTTCTACAAATTATCAATCAATCATGTGGCAATAATTACGAAAGAATTATGCACATCACAAACAAACCCTTACCAAGAATCAATGTCAAAGAGTAAGCCTCTCTAGGTTAAGTGTTTGCTCTCATCACTCAAAGTATAAGGTATTAAATTTCACTCAAAATTTCTTAGGATAAACCCTACTATAAATTTGTAACCCTTCTACATCTCCATCACTAAATAGCACTTGCAATCAAGAATCAAGTGGACTTTATTAGGTTGTGATATAGGTAATGAAAGGATGTCTAAGAAATGCATGTATATAAAAAAAATAGGGTTAGCATCAAAATAATGCTAAATCAAGATATATCCCCTTAATATGCAAAGCATAACCTAACTCAATTGAGTGAACACCTTAACACAATGAGGATGGAAAGAAATGATAAGAAATAATAAAACAAATGGAATGGATGAGCTAGGCAACTTTTTTTTTTTTTTTTTTTTTTCTTTCTTTTTTTTTTTTCTCTTCTTCTTTTTTGTTTCTTTTTCTAGCAACTTTATTTCTTTTCTTTTTGACTATATTTTTTTTTCAAATCTATCTTTGTTTTTTTTTTTTGGTTGCCCCTAACTCTTTGAAAACAATGGAGTAATGTGTAATGGATAGAAAGTAATGGATAGAAAAATAATAGGCATCCACTCATTTGATCTAGGACATGCAATGAATATTAAAAAGACATATAAAAGTGTAACATGCATTCCTTGGGGAAAAATAGGGTGAATATATTTTTTTTTTTTTAAGAATCAAACCAAAGGCTCAAAGTGGCTAACAAAGGATAATAAATAATAATAGGTTGGCTATTTGGCTCTTGGCTATTTTTTATGAATGCCATCTCTCATCTCCTATCAAACAAGTGCAAGATATATGGTCTTAATTAAGAAGTGAAACAAATTCTAGAGGGTAACATCACTAAGGAATTAATCACACATGAGTGTTTAGCCTCTTCCATGAAAGGGTAATATGCCACTCTAATCCATTAATTCAAGGTAAAAGAAATTCACTTCACACCTATTCAATCCTAAAAATTACCACATCTCAAGAATCAAAATATCCATTCAAGAGCTAGGTAATTAAGTAACCTCAAACAAAACAAAACAAAGAAATTTTTTTTATTTTTTTTTGCAAAACCAAACAAACAAAACAAAATGTTTTTATTTCTCTCCCCCACACTTAAATCATGCATTGTCCTCAATGTATGTATAGACTAGTGATAAAATAAGGTGAGATCAATAATGAATGCATAACAAAAGTGTGGTGCAGATTTTTTTTTTTTTCAAACTAAAACACAAAACAAAGAAGTCAAATAAAGCAAATAAACTCTAATTTTCCTACTAGGTTCATCTCCCCCACACTTGAACTATACCTATCATTAAATATATCAATTAAAGGAAGGTAAAAGCTCAAGGTTAGAGAGATACAACCTTATCATGGTGGTTCAAAAACATGTTGAGAGAAGTCCTCCTCCTTTTGAAGTGATTTGGCATCTTTGTAGAGCTTGCATAGGTGACCATTGATTTGCATAGTGGAACCCGTGGCTTTATTCAAGAGTTGCAAAACCCCATAGGAAACACCTTGGTCACTAGATATGGTCCCTCCCACTTAGACTTCAACTTGGCATGCTTATGAATAAACCTTGTTTGGAACAAGAGGACTTGATCTCCTTCTTGGAACTTTTTCCTCAAGATTAGCTTGTCATGAAGGATCCTTGTTTTCTCCTTATAGATCCTAGAAGACTCATAGGCATCCAACCTAAGCTCCTCAAGTTCTTGCATTTGAAGAAATCTCTCCTTAGCCGAAAGATGGAAATCCAAGTTTAGTTTCTTGATGGCCCAATAGGCCCTATGCTCTATCTCCACAGGGAGGTGGCAAGCCTTTCCATACACCAATCGAAAAGGAGACATGCCAATGGGAGTCTTATAAGCGGTCCGATAAGCCCACAAAGCATCCTCACAAGTGTAAGACCAATCCTTCCTATTTGTGTTCACCACCTTGGTTAGGATCTTCTTGACTTCTCTATTTGATACTTCGGCTTGGCCATTAGTTTGGGGATGATATGGTGTAGAGATTTTGTGATGCACCCATATTTAGCCAAGAGAGCCTTCATCATCTTATTGCAAAAGTGGGATCCTTGGTCACTTACCAAGGCCTTAGGAACTCCATACCTACAAAAAATATTAGATTTGAGAAACTTCAAAACAATCTTAGCATCACAAGTTCTAGTAGGAATGGCTTCAATCCACTTTGAAACATAATCAACACCAAGTAATATGTACTCAAAACTAAAGGATGGTGGAAAGGGACCCATGAAGTCAATGCCCCAAACATCAAAAATCTCACAAAATAAAATGGGTTGTTGAGGCATTTCATGTCTCTTACCCCAACTACTAACCTTTTGACATTTCAAGCATGCTTTACAAAATTCATAAGAGTCTTTAAACAAGCTAGGCCAATACAATCCACAATCTAAAACCTTCCTAGCTGTCTTATTTGAGCTAAAATGACCACCACATGCATGAGAGTGACAAAATTCAAGAACAGAAGGCACATCAACATCATCAACACACCTCCTAATCACTTTATCACTACAAATCTTCCACATCAAAGGTGGTTCCCAAATGTAAAATCTAGACTCTCTTTTCAATTTTTCAATGGCAAAACGTGAAGCACAAGGAGGCAAGACTCCACACTCAATATAGTTAGCAAAAGAGGCATACCATGGAGGCTTAGATGAAATGGCACACAATGCCTCATCAGGAAATGAATCACAAGGAATAGTAGGGTTAGAGTTTACCATAGTAGCTTTTAAATGAGGTAGTCTAGACAAATGATCCGCTACTTGATTGGTAGAACCACTCCTATCCCTTATCTCCACATCAAATTCTTGCATCAAGATCACCCATCGAATCAAGCGAGGCTTAGAATCTGTCTTCTTAAACAAGTACCTCACAGCAGCATGGTCAGTGTACACAACAACTTTAGAGTTAAGAAGATATGATCTAAATTTATCAAGTGCAAAAAAAATAGCAAACAACTCTTTCTCAGTTGTGGTGTAATTAACCTGAGCTGAATCTAGGGTCCTAGATGCATAAGCAATCACATATGATAACTTGCTCCTCTCTTTGACCAAGCATAGCTCCCACAGCAAAATTAGAAGCATCACATGACAACTCAAAAGGCAAAGACCAATTTGGGGCTTTAAGAATGGGAGGGGAAATGAGCATGCTTTTCAAAGTGTCAAAACTCCTTTTGCAAGCATCATCAAAAACAAAATCAACATCTTTTTGTAAGAGTTTAGACATAGGCAAAGCAATTTCACTAAACCCCTTTATAAATCTCCTATAAAAGCCTGCATGTCCCAAAAATGATCTCAAATCTTTCAAACAAACAGGATATGGCAAAGAAGCAATCACATCTACTTTGGCCTTATCCACCTCTATGCCATTGGAAGAAATCAAATGGCCTAAAACAATTCTTTATCTACCATGAAATGGCATTTTTCAAAGTTAAGCACAAGCTTCTTTTCAATGCACCTACCAAGCACTTTATCTAAAGAATGCAAGCATGAATCAAAGGACTCACCATACACAGTAAAATCATCCATAAAGACTTCCATGCAATGTTCAATAAAATCACAAAATATGGACATCATGCATCTTTGAAAAGTACCAGGTGCATTGCAAAGACCAAAAGGCATCCTCCTATAGGCAAATGTACCAAAGGGGCATGTAAAGGTAGTCTTATCTTGGTCACTAGGAGCTATAGGAATCTGAAAATACCCACTAAACCCATCTAGGAAGCAATAATGGGACTTGGAAGCCAATCTCTCAAGCATTTGATCAATAAAAGGCAAAGGAAAATGGTCCTTCCTAGTCACATTATTGAGCTTCCTATAGTCTATGCACACTCTCCAAGCATTTTGAACTCTAGTTGGAACAAGCTCTCCTTTCTCATTTTTTACCACAGTAATCCCCCCTTTCTTAGGTACAACTTGGGTTGGAGACACCCACTCACTGTCAGCTATAGGATAGATGATCCCAGCACTAAGTAGCTTAACAACCTCTTTCTTTACCACATCTAAAATCAATGGGTTAAGTCTCCTTTGTGGTTGCCTAATGGGCTTAGCATTGTCCTCAAGAAAATTTTATGTGTGCACACAATAGGGTCAATACCAGGAATGTCAGCCAAAGTCCAACCAATAGCATGTATGTTCTTTCTCAACACATCAAGTAATGCATTTTCTTCCTCAAGAGATAAAGAGTTAGAAATTATTACCGGAAGCTTCTCATTCTCAATGAGATATGCATACTTGAGATTGGATGGTAAAGGCTTCAACTCCAAGGTAGGTGGCTCTACACAAGAGGGAATGAGCTTCTTCAAGTCTAATTTGGTGGAATATTCCATGGTACTATCTTGTCTTTTAGGCTTCTCACTTGTTTTTGATTTCTCCTCTTCTTTCTTTACAGCCTCCCCCTTTTCTTGCAACTTGTCCTCAAGTGCTTGGACTTGAGCCACGGCCTCGACATGTGAAAGTGTAGAATTTTCCTCCAATAGCTTGGGAATCCTAAGAACATCAAGCTCGAGTGGAGAAAAACTCATAGATTCGGCCTTAATGGCTTTAGTACCTACAACACAAGAAGATATACCCTTCTCAAGCATTTCAAGATCAAGCATAGGAGATATTTTAAACAAATCATGAGAAGAAGTAGTTGCATCATTCAAGCATGCATCAATCTCTAAACAAATAGGACAACTACATCCATCAATACATGTAGTAGTAACAAGAGACAAATCATCATCAACATGTGAGAAAGAATCAAGCATGTGAGACTCACAAGCATCATGAAGCAATAACTCAATGGAACTTACACCTAACAAAGAATAATCCTCAAAAGGATGTTTCATTGCTTCATATATATTAAAAATAACATGATCCTCTCCACATTTCAAAATCAAACTACCTTTTTCCATGTCAATCAATGTACGGGCAGTCCTCATAAATGGCCTTCCTAAAATCAAAATATCATCCCCACTCCCTTCTTTTGACATATCAAGCACATAGAAATCCACAGGAAATAATAGACCTTTAACACAAACCAACAAGTCTTCTACTACTCCATGTGGTCTTCTAACACTATCTGCTATCCGCTAATTGGCATATCATAGGTGTCTTATGCATGCAATCAAGACTCAAGGCATGATAAATTGAAAGAGGCATAACATTAATGGCTGCACCTAAGTCTATCAATGCATGAGAAAAATGTGTGTTGCCAATCTTGCATGGAATTGTGAAGGAACCGGGGTCCTCACATTTTATAGGGAGTTGAGGCTTCATGATAGCACTCACAGATGAGGGTAATTGTACCCTTGCATTAGGCCTAAATTTTCTTTTATTTGTACAACAATCTTTCAAAAATTTGGCATACTTAGGAAAGTTCTTAACTACATCCATCAAGGGTACATTAACATGAATCTTATGGAAGAAATCATATACCTCTTGATCAAATTGTCCCTTTACTTGCTTAGGGACCACTTGTGCTTGTGGAAAAGGAAGCTTCTTCATAATCTCTTGACTTTGCTTTCCTTCTTCCTTCCTTGAACTCTCCTTTCTTGTTTCACTTTGCTCGGCCTCTCCCTCTTTTTCCTTACTAAACAACTCGGCCATAGTCCCCTTTTCCACCTTAGATGGTGGTTGCTCACATATGATCTCCTCAATGTTTTCATCCTCATCATCTCTACAAAAAGATGCATCATTAGGAGCAAAAGAAGAACTAGAAACATTAACATCAATTGAAGAATTTAAAGAGGGCTTCTCGGCCTTCCCTTGTCTTTTGTCTTCTTGTACTCTTTCTCCCAACTCCTTGCCACTCCTCAATGTGATAGCATTAAGATTAGCTTTAGGATTAGCAACGGTGTTGGATGGTAATGTAGAGGCTTGAGCATTGGCTGCACTTAATTGGTTAGCAAGCATATTCATTTGAGAAGTAAGGGCATCAATTTTAGAGTTCATGTTCTCACACTTGTTACCCATACTCTCTACCTTGTTCCCTAAGCCATCATACATGTTTTTATACAAAGAGTTCATTTCAATCAACTGCTTACGTAACACATTCACATCATTAGAAGAGTTTGAATTAGAAGAACTCTCAATTGGAACAAGCCTCCTATCACTATAAGAATTAGAAGAAGGTGCAAGAGAATTACCACTTGGATTGTAGCTTTGAGAAGAGCTACCTTGAGACAAATGAGGTGGAGGGTCACGGCCAAAGGTGTTTTGATAGGATCCTCTTTGTTGATTGTCTTGTAAAGCCACATTTGGATTTGAATAGGAGAAATTAGGATGGTCTCTCCATGAAGGGTTGTAAGTATTAGAATAAGCTCCTTGCCCTTGCCTCCCACCATAGGATTGTTTTCCATTGTAGATAGCATTTACTTGTTCAAACTTAATAGGACAATTGCTTTCTACATGCATAGGTGAGTCACAAAAAGTACAAGAATAAGGGACAAGTGCTTGAGAAGTACTTACATTGCTCACTTGAGATATTTGTGGAGCCAACATTCTCCCAATCTTGGCAGCTAGCAAGTCCACATATGAATCATTAAGAATTGAGGAACCTACCATATTCACATTTCTCTTTTCCCTTGTAGAGTATTGAGCACCACTTGAAGCCATCTTGTCAATTAGTTCCCAAGCCTTTAAGGAAGTGAGGTCAATCAAGCATCCACCACTAGCGGCATCAATGTTAACTTTGTCTCTTGGAATCAAGCCCTCATAGAAATATTGGACTAAATTCTCACTAGAAATTTGATGGTGTGGGCATTTAGCCAAAAGGCCTTGGAATCTAGTCCAATACTCATAGAGACTCTCATCCTCTCCTTGTTGGACCCCATAGATTTGCTTTCTCAAATTGGTGACCTTGGAATTTGGAAAGAATTTATCTAAGAAGAGTCTTCTTAGCTCGGCCCATGTGCTCACTTTCACATAAGAAGGGTAGTTGAAATACCACTCCTTTGCTAAACCTTCAAGAGAAAATACAAAAGCCTTAGCTTGAACATCATCAACATTTACATGCATAGGCTTCATAGTATCACAAACCAATAGGAGAGTATGCAAAAACCTATGGCAATCCTCTCCTGGTAACCCATGAAATTTAGGCAATGCATTAATCAAAGAGGATTTAATTTCAAATTGAACATTAGTAGGAGGAACATATAAGCCATAAGGATTATCATGCCAATTAGGTTGAGTTAATTGCCTAATGCTCCTCTCCTCTCTAGGGTTATGCAAGCCTTCAAATTCATTATTAACATGGCCATCATCATGCAAATTCTCATTCCCATTCCCATGGCCCTCATTATGCACATGCTCATGTCCTAAGATACCTTCCATTGTTGAATTACAAACCAAATGAGAATCAAGAATAGGTTGTGATCTTCTCAATCTAGAAATAGTCCTTTCAATTTCTGGATCTAATTCAACAAAAGAGGTATGTTTTCTTCGGGTCATGCACTAATCAAGCTCAAGAAAATTAAGAACAAAGAACAAGCTAAACTAAAATGCAAATCAACATGAAACATTCAAAACACACAAAAGCAAGAGAAATATTTTTTTTTTTTTTTTTAATATACTCAATAGCAACAAAATGAAAAAAAATAACACCAAACAAGTAGAAAGAGAGTTAGAAATGCTCAATCAAGAAGCTTTGGCAATTCTGGAATTCGCACAGTAGGCTCTCTGGAGACAGTGAACTTGTGAATTTTCTATCAGCAAATCCACATGATAAATTCCCCTGAAACTTTTATGAGAAACACAAGAGATATAGGAAAATTATATAAAACTTTCAGATTAAAAATCCTTCCCAATCGTTCCCAGAATTTTTCACAAGTTGGTCCTCAGGTCTGGAGAAACAGGATTTCGTCCAGAAGACCTTCAGAGCTTCTAACAAACTTTCAAATAGGAAAATGGAAAAATTGAAGAAAATCCTAAACACAAGAAACAAAGATAAGACAGTGATAAGAAAAATGAAACTGGAATCAATCAATTTGAACGCACAAAGAGAAGATATGCTAACTCAAAGTTGAAACAGGGTTTTGGAATCCTCTGTAATGGCCCTGGACCTTGTTAGATTGTAAAATTTCCACAGGACACTTCCCACGTCCAAAATTGACCAAACCAATTTTAAAGTGAAGCTAAGATATAGAGCTTTCAATGAAATAAAAATTCCCTTCAGACTCATTCCCAGTTAATTTTTCAATTTCAGACAGAGACACTAGAAACAGAGTATTTTCAGCTCTACACCAAACCAACGAAAATTGCACTATTTTTTTTTCTTTTTCAAAACAGAATAAAAACACTCAAACACACAAAAACACTAAACAAACACAAACACAAATTTTTATAATTTTTTCAAAAAATTTCCAGGAACACTAAAAATGTAAATTAAGTACTAAACAACCTTAGAATTAAACTTAAACCATTCCCGGCAACGGCGCCAAAATTTTGATAGGAAATTAGTCGCTTATCCTCAAAATTACACTAAAGCTAACCCTAATGCAATATAGGGCCAACCCTAGGTCATCTCCCAAGGAATGGTTTTAAGTCTAATTGAAAGTTATCTAGTGAAATAAATCAACCAAAGTTTGTAGGAATTTAGTTACCTAGCTAATTATCTAAACTAATTACCTAATGTGCAAGTAATTAAAATGCTAGTGAAAGTGAGTGAAATGAACTTCCCTTTTCACAATAATGGAACCCTAGAGATTAGTTGATTTTGGACTCATTATCTTCTCATGATTAGGCTAAGTTTAGCTTCCCTTTCCTCTTGACTAAAGCTGTCATGACTTAAGAAAATTATCCTAAGCCAATTAACCTAATTAGCTAACCTCCCTAGGTCTTAGATTAAAGTCCCTAGTTCAATTAACCAATTGGTGAAGACATTAGCCAAGTGATTCATCAAAATCCTCTCTCAACAGCCATGGTCAAACACATAAATTGAGCAACCACAAGATTATGTCAAGCTACTCAACAACAACAAGCATTAACACCACAAGATTATGCAATATTAACACAAGAAATTCACTAATTGAAAAACACAAGATTATGTGCCAAACAAAGAGTGGCAAAATTCAGTCATGGCTGTCCAAGGAAGAAATTAAATGAAACAATCCTCTCTCTTTACATCAACATCAAATTCAAATTAGAATTTATAAGCTAAGATGATTAACCCTAGATTAAGGAATCTAACCATCTAGTAAAAAGAGAAGAGGATAGGAAACAAAAGAACTTAGCCAATTTGAAGCTCAAGACTCATCCTCCATCTTCATCTCTCTAGGATTCCACAAAGAAACTTAGCCAATCTTCATCTTCAAGAACCCTAGTGATTGCTTGTGAAGGCCAAACTCCATAGCTCTTGAATGATGGAATGAGCTTCAATCCTTGTGAAAATGGAAGGGATGGAACGAAAATGAAGAGAGGAGAAGAATGGTATGAGTTTTGTGGAGGTTTGGTGGCTGAAAATGGAGGTTAGGGTGCTGGAAAATGAAGAACAAAAGAGAGAAAATGAAGAACACTATGAACAAGAGAGAGAGAATGTGGAAGATGAATGAGATATGTGTTGGATCCCATTTGGGCTTAAAATGGCGTGCTCCTTGGTGTCTCCCATCAGCTGAAGCTTAATTAAAATAAGGAAAAAGAAATTAAAATGTAAATGGGAGCCTTGTCACACTTGCAAGGTGGCAACTTCCTATTGGTTTGTAGATGATTCCAATGTGTGCCTAATTTTTCCATGTGTCATCCACATCATTTTAGCTGATTTATAATCCTCTCAAAATAATCATATTCACGTGCAAAACCATCAGCCATTGACCTCAAGGAGTGTTGACCTCAATTGCCCTAGGATGCACAAGTCACATGCCACCTAGTCACATAAATCACATAATTCAATTAAATA